>NC_139512.1:228733948-229236955 GCF_947247035.1 Vipera ursinii | reverse complement strand
CACCTCATTCTCTGTCGTCCCCTTCTTCTATTGCCCTCGATCTTTCCCAGCATTAGGCTCTTCTCCAGTGAGTCCTTCCTTCTCATTAGGTGGCCAAAGTACTTGAGTTTTAGCTTCAGGATCTGGCCTTCTAAAGAGCAGTCAGGATTGATCTCCTCTAGGACTGACCGGTTTGATCGCCTTGCAGTCCAAGGGACCCGCAGGAGTCTTCTCCAGCACCACAGTTCAAAGGCCTCAATTCTTTGGCGCTCAGCCTTTCTTATGGTCCAACTTTCACTGCCATACATTGCAACTGGGAAGACCATAGCCTTGACTATACGCACTTTTGTTGACAGGGTGATGTCTCTGCTTTTTAGTGTGCTGTCTGGATTTGCCATGGCTTTCCTCCCCAGGAGCAAGCGTCTTTTAATTTCTTGGCTACAGTCCCCATCTGCAGTGATCTTGGAGCCTAGGAAAATAAAATCTGTCACTACCTCCATTTCTTCCCCATCTATTTGCCAGGAATTGAGAGGGCCAGATGCCATGATCTTGGTTTTCTTAGTGTTTAGTTTCAACCCAAGTTTTGCACTCTCCTTCTTCACCTGCAACAAGAGGCTCTTTAGTTCTTCTTCACTTTCTGCCATTAGAGTGGTATCATCTGCGTATCTTAGGTTGTTGATATTTCTTCCGGCAATCTTAATTCCAACTTTTGATTCATCTAGCCCTGCCTTTCTCATGATGTGCTCTGCATATAAGTTAAATAGGCAGGGCACCAATTAAAAAGAGCTTATCCTTCCATTAAGTTCACATTTAGAAAATGTCTTTTATGAATCAGTTTCTTTGGAATAAAACATTTCATCAAGTCTCAGTTTAATTGGGGCCAATGGTTTTGGTAATCCATGATCTCACAGCCTCAATCCCCATCATTCATTCTGTAATATGAACGTAGTCATAATGATCTATCTGATAAAGACATTTTAAAGAATTAGTGAGATAAGGATCCGACTATCCAAAGCAAGAAACCAGCAAACATGGGATCTGTCAAAGGTTCAAATGAAGGTTTATAGCTTTATTTGATTATAGGACCTTCCGATAGCTAGTTGTTTCATACGTTAATGCTGATATTTTTCCAAATCTTTTTAGCCTTTATTTGGAATAGCAGGGTGCAAAGGAATGAATTAGGGATAATGATAAATGATTGGAAGGATTATCAGGAGGTTCCAGTGAGGGATACCTAATATGAACCTGAATTACTATGGGTTCCTGTGCACTTTCTATTTATTTTAGAATCTCAGAGATCCTTTTAATAGCATTTAAACTTGTATACTGCCCCATAGTGCTTTACAGCCCTCTGGGTGATTTACAATGTAAACATTATTTGCATATTGCCCCCAACAATCTGGGTCCTCATTTTATTGACCTCAGAAGGATGGAAAGTTGAGTCAACCTTGAGCTAACCTTGAATCAAAATCCAGGATCAAACTCCAGGATATGGGCAGGGTTTGCCTGCAGTACTGCACATTAACCACTGCACTACCAGGGCTCAAAAGACATTAATTCTCTCTCTTGATTCAGATGACAGAGAGCTGAAACAGGCTTGGCAACTTACAGGAAGAGAGGAGCTTGGACAATTATTAGGCAAACTAGACATTATGACTTAGCACTCTTTATGGATCTAGCTGGCCTTACTCATCCAATATTCCAAGCTAGATTTCCCCAAAAAACTGACGTAGAATGTTAGATGAATAAAGCCAACTGGGTTCATTGGGAATGCTAAATCATAATGTCTGAGTTTGCCTAATATGCTTGATTAAGAAAACAACAAAATTTCATCCAATACCAAAATAAGCTACATTATACAGGGAGTGCAGAATTATTAGGCAAGTTGTATTTTTGAGGATTAATTTTATTATTGAACAACAACCATGTTCTCAATGAACCCAAAAACTCATTAATATCAAAGCTGAATATTTTTGGAAGTAGTTTTTAGTTTGTTTTTAGTTATAGCTATTTTAGGGGGATATCTGTGTGTGCAGGTGACTATTACTGTGCATAATTATTAGGCAACTTAACAAAAAACAAATATATACCCATTTCAATTATTTATTTTTACCAGTGAAACCAATATAACATCTCAACATTCACAAATATACATTTCTGACATTCAAAAACATAACAAAAACAAATCAGTGACCAATATAGCCACCTTTCTTTGCAAGGACACTCAAAAGCCTGCCATCCATGGATTCTGTCAGTGTTTTGATCTGTTCACCATCAACATTGCGTGCAGCAGCAACCACAGCCTCCCAGACACTGTTCAGAGAGGTGTACTGTTTTCCCTCCTTGTAAATCTCACATTTGATGATGGACCACAGGTTCTCAATGGGGTTCAGATCAGGTGAACAAGGAGGCCATGTCATTAGATTTCCTGCTTTTATACCCTTTCTTGCCAGCCACGCTGTGGAGTACTTGGACGCGTGTGATGGAGCATTGTCCTGCATGAAAATCATGTTTTTCTTGAAGGATGCAGACTTCTTCCTGTACCACTGCTTGAAGAAGGTGTCTTCCAGAAACTGGCAGTAGGACTGGGAGTTAAGCTTGACTCCATCCTCAACCCGAAAAGGCCCCACAAGCTCATCTTTGATGATACCAGCCCAAACCAGTACTCCACCTCCACCTTGCTGGCGTCTGAGTCGGACTGGAGCTCTCTGCCCTTTACCAATCCAGCCACGGGCCCATCCATCTGGCCCATCAAGACTCACTCTCATTTCATCAGTCCATAAAACCTTAGAAAAATCAGTCTTGAGATATTTCTTGGCCCAGTCTTGACGTTTCAGCTTGTGTGTCTTGTTCAGTGGTGGTCGTCTTTCAGCCTTTCTTACCTTGGCCATGTCTCTGAGTATTGCACACCTTGTGCTTTTGGGCACTCCAGTGATGTTGCAGCTCTGAAATATGGCCAAACTGGTGGCAAGTGGCATCTTGGCAGCTGCACGCTTGACTTTTCTCAGTTCATGGGCAGTTATTTTGCGCCTTGGTTTCTCCACACGCTTCTTGCGACCCTGTTGACTATTTTGAATGAAACGCTTGATTGTTCGATGATCACGCTTCAGAAGCTTTGCAATTTTAAGAGTGCTGCATCCCTCTGCAAGATATCTCACTATTTTTGACTTTTCTGAGCCTGTCAAGTCCTTCTTTTGACCCATTTTGCCAAAGGAAAGGAAGTTGCCTAATAATTATGCACACCTGATACAGGGTGTTGATGTCATTAGACCACATCCCTTCTCATTACAGAGATGCACATCACCTAATATGCTTAATTGGTAGTAGGCTTTCGAGCCTATACAGCTTGGAGTAAGACAACATGCATAAAGAGGATGATGTGGTCAAAATACTCATTTGCCTAATAATTCTGCACTCCCTGTATACTCATGTGCTTTGTGAATCAATGTTTGCATATTGGGCAATTCCAGCCACTGTGGTTCATGTATTAAGATTTATGACAATATTTTAATACACATTCAGTTGTAATTTATGCAATACAGCATGATTAAAGTATAGCTTAGGATGATACATAAGTTCAATCGCAGAATTAGGCAATTTTAAGTGGTGAAGTCCTACTAATACAAGTCAGAGTGCTGAACTTTCTCTCTTGAAGCAACAAGGTCAAAAATACTTTACTGACAGTTACTAGCTTAAAAGTATGTTTTTCCTATAACGTATACCTGTAATATGTTTAAAGTTAAGTGCACTTAATATGAACTCTTAGCTAAAAGAGTAATATCTATGAATGTCATACTGTTGCATGCCTGGAATATTTTTTAAAAGACAACGCCTTGTTTTTTCCCCTTTGGGAGAAAATATTCCATGCAATAGATTTTATATTAAGTTTTGAAAAGGAGAAAAGGATACTCTTTAAATCATAAACCAAACTGTAAAATATAGTATTAAAATATTTGGACTTCACAGGATTAATATTGTTCAGTATGATAATGAATTTCTTAGTTTTGCTTTTCATTTATTTTGAATACATCTTGCCTAAAGAAATAGTAAGATATAAGGTATGTTATGACAAAACCAGAGGATCTCTTTGGAAAAAACTCTTCAGACTTGTATCAGTATGTTGATGCACAACAAATCAGCTTGTAGAATCAAAGCTCACTGGACAGAATTCTTCCACAAGAGAATTACTGCTATATTTCTAGAAGGTTTAAAAATAAGTTTCTAAAATAAAAATGAGAGCCCTTTTTTCTGTAGTTTATATTGATGGCTTAATACTTTGGAAGTCTAAGGTGAATGCAGAGCTCTCTTGCTTTCATAAGATTTATCTTAGTGTTGGGTAATAATTCTACAGTTTTGCATATGCAAAGAGATCCACTGACATTGATTATTTACATAGATAACTGCATCAGTTTGCCATCAGAAATAATAGGTTCAGGTATCTTTTGGAAAATGAATTTACCACTAAGGACTCCAGCCATTGATTTATAATAGCATATTTTACATTGGAGTGGTATTCTTTGCCTACAACCATTTTTTTTAAAAAAAACCTCTTGATAGTCTTGGCAACGTGAGATGCCATAGTACAGAATGTTAAAGTGATATTTAAATCACTTGGGCTGGGAATGAAACTGCAGAATATGACTGTAGAACATGATCTGTAGAAATGTGCTGATTCAGTTAATCAAAGGATTAGAGTAAGCAAGCCTTTTACTATATTTAATATCTGGTCATTTTGCTTCTGTTGTATTTCTAAATAAACAGTCACTTAAAAAATAATAGTAGCAAAAATACATGATCTGCCTGATTATTTCTTTAAAAGATTACTGTAATTGGGCAGGAACCTCGTTACTCTTAGATGAACCTACAGTACCCAGTTATGCTAGTTGTGACATTTTATACCAGTTGGAGCTAAAATTAGCTCTGTTGTACATCTGCAAGGAGCAGGCAACAGACCTCTGTGTGCATGGCTGAATTAGGAGAGCCTTATCAAGCTTTGGCCCTTGGTCATACAGACTGAGAATCTGTGCATAGGGCTTTCCATACATGCAAGTTGGAATGATGCTTTATAGAGCACACACATGCGCAACTTAATTTTGACTAAATAAAGCTCACTATTGAATTAGCACAACAAGATACTTAGTATATAGAACCATTCCTTATGCGATTGACAGATACAGTACTATTATATCACAATTCTGGTGTGGCAGTAATGAGAATACAGATGGTCTTCCAATTCTTTTGTCATGGTTACCCTCCAATTTAGTCAAAATTAAATTGCACATGTTGCATCCTCCAGGTAACAATGTTTGTAGCTATAGCACCTTAGTACAGCAAAAATAGCTTAATTATGACTAATACCTCAAGCAAGTATAACTCCAAAAATAATAATCTAGCCTGCAAAGTTCATTCGTGACAATTGTAGCAAAACAAATGCTTGATATGCCTATTTTAGGCAGAGCTTTCATTGATTTTCCTGATAACAACCACAAGATTAGTCACTTAAAACACTTCATTTGGGAGATAAGTGACTTATTTTATATTAAGATTCACAAAACATAAGATGGTGCTCTATTTGGAAGAAGCCTGGTAAGATTAACTATGAGAATATCTAAAAACAGTGTTGGCAGAGAAAAGAGAGCATTTTCCCTGTTTACCTTGTAGCTTGATATAGAGAATCAAATTGTTGGAAACGGGCCAGTTGAGCATGACATATTTCTTGGTTCACAACTACGTTAGGTTAACCATATTATAAATAAGCTATATTCTGAAGTTTTGCCTATACGTTTTTTCCATTTCAATCATAGCTGTACAGTCTATATTTTACACTATAGCTTATTTGCTGTTATCACATTGATACCATAATTCCCATTGTAATTTTAATAACCATCTTAATCTATAACTGCTGGCAAATCTGTAATTATTTTTAGAATATGTTGTTTAAACAAGGCATTTAATATCTATGTAAAACAAATAGATCTTAAAATGAAAACATAATGCCAGTGGTGTCAGCAGTGGGTTGAAGGGGGGGGGATCAAGAGTGTTGAAGTGCCAAATGTAAAATGAGTGGCAGTCAAAATTTCTGCCCCTTTTTAGATGAGTGCAATTTGCATGGCAACGTTTAAAAGATACAGAGCTTCACTTGCCTTGTCACACCTACCATTTTGATGCTGTTCACTGCCAAAGCTCACTACTGAATTAGCATATAAGATATTTAGTATATAGAACCATTCCTTATGTGATTGACACATTGTTGTCCTATCACAACTCTGTATGGCAGTAATAAGAATACAGATGATCTTCCAGTTCGTTTGCCATGGTTACCCTCCAAGTAACCATTTTGCACATCATGTTGATGTTTATATTTCTACTAGATCTGGGTTCACATAGAACCCTTAAATATTGAACCTTGTTTTATTTGCCAGCAAAAAAAAATGGGCTTGCCTCCACACTACCAAGCAATTGAATTCTTAACCACTAAGGGCATTACAGTCCTGATATATTCTCCTAAGACAGGGGTGTCAAACTCAGTTTCATTGAGGGCCGCATCAGCATTGCGGTTGCCCTCAAGGGGCCGGGTGGGTATGGCCAGGGTGGGCGTGGCCTACTGGGTGGGCGTGGCTAGAGTGCATATGGTGTACTGGGTGGGCGTGGCCAGCTCTACATCATTTGCATCCAGGGTGCCTATGGGGCCTGGGCAGGAGTGGGGACAGACCTGAGGGTCTCTGGCAGAAGGAGGGTCTCTGGGCCAGGGCCAAGGCAGTGGGGGCCGTTCCCTCACTGTTTCCAGGATGGCTTTGCGGGCCGCATGAAACCACTTCGCGGGCCAGATCCGGCCCCCGGGCCTTGTGTTTGACATGTCTGTCCTAAGACAAAGCATGTTTAGTATCACTAGATTTTTAAAAATAGTAACTTAGGAAGTTACCATTTCACAAATTGCATTCTCTGATTGGATCATAACCTCTCTTATCCTAGAGCAGCCTAATTACATTAGTTTTACTTTGCCAAGATTCGGTGGTTTTATCTTTGCAGTGACTCAGAGAAATTTAAGTGCTAGCAATTTATTTTATTATGGTTTAAGTGCATCAGGACAGGATAGCAGCCAGTAGCAATGTTCTAATGGGTTAGCTTAGCCTCTCTCATGCTTGGGAGAAATGTTGTTCTTTTGCTGGTTTTTAATGGACTGTCCTGTGTGCCTTCTGAATCATAACAATTGTGGGTTTGCAACCATATGTTGAATGGATAATTGTTACTTCATGCATCAAGAATTTCTTTATGCATTCTTAGAAACTGCATTGGCATGTTGCAAACAAGAAATATCTTATGTTTTGACATTATGAATCTGAAACATGAACATTTTTTTCAGTGTTGGTAACTATGTAATGCCTAAGAGCATGTAAGGAATGCATTTTAAACAGAAATGGTGTGCGTGTTGGGCTGGTGATGGTTATTCTCTCTCTCTCTCTCTCTTTCTCTCTCTCTCTCTCTCATACCATTTGCTCTCAAAACCAGCTCTAGGAAACCACCTTTATGTGAACAAAAAGTTCTTCCTCTCCTTTTGCTTTCATTTTTAATTTACTTATTTACTATTATATTTTTTTTAAATCCTGCCTTTATATTTATAAATAACTGAAAGTGGCAGAGAGATATAATATTCCTTCCTCCTCCTTTCCTCCCCCAACCTTAAGCAGTATGGAAAGGCATAGCAACATTTATTTTTGCTTAGGTTAGGTCTTAATTTCTGTACTTGCATTGTAGTTTATATATCTAGTCAAGAAGTAATGTATTGTTTGGAATATTTAAATGTACCATTTTGAATTTTGGGATATGTTTATTGGTCAAGAGATGAAATTTAAATGTATGGGAGGAAATTTATCTAGTTCAGAACTGGATTTCGTAGACAGGAAGTACAGCTGACTTAGAATATAGTAAGGTTTTTAATTTTCAACGGTTGTGTTTCATGGCATACTGTGATGGTTATCATTTTCTTGGTTTTGGACTTTTATATCAATGTATGAAAAGGCTTTAGCTATGCAGCCCTTAGGCTAATCAACTCATTCTCACTTGTAGCAGCTTAAGTTCGAGATGCCTATATAGAGAGAATGTGGGAACAAGGGATCTTTCATGGAGAGAGGTATGTGAACAAGAAAGGAATATTGTACATGGTCATTGAAAATAATTTTAAAATGCCCTATGAGGTTTTATGCTTTTTAAAATATTCTTGATATATTTTATTTTATATTTAGAAACTCCCTTAGAGTTTGCAGCATAGTAATTAAATATTTTTAAATAAAATCAAATCTTTGAAATGCCTGTTGAGGTTAACATTTCTGTGAGAAAAAAGCTCTTGAATATGAACATTTCTACGAGCACCATTGTAGATGTTTGTTACAAGTGAGTAATTCATCCTTTTAAGCGTTTGTGAATTTAATAGCAAATGATGCTAGTCTGGATGAGCATTGATATTTGGTACTTGCTTCTTACTCAGTTCATACTCACCATAGTAAAATACAAAGTTAAAGCAGTTTCATAGAGGCCAGCCAAGGAGAAGTATGAGTTCTTCAGCTGCCTGGAAAGTAAGAGCTGTGTTGATAACAAGATGGCAACAAGATTATAAAGAAATTGATGCTGTTGAAGATTAAAATTTTGCCTTATCTGCCTCTGAATGTTCATTTTATATATTTTAATACAAGTTATTATTAGGTACTTTCACTATTTCTTTCCCCACAAAGAAAATAATCCTGCAAGGGTAATTTCCTACATAATAGAAAATCTGGGAAGGATAATAAAATACTGTATTCAAATTTTGGTTATTATGAAATTAAAATGTACAGATGATTTGTACAAATTACTGCAATATAGTGAGAATTTTACAATTTTCAACTATAATTCTGTATCCAGAGGACTTTGAGCAAATGTATATCCTTGTTCTTGCATGTTTCATAATTCCACATTCATTGTAGAATATACAGTATAGATTCATGCTTGCCAAATATTTAAGATTATTTCTAGTCTGTTAGAATTGAAAATAATTTCTTAACTATATTCTGTATTAGTTACAGAACCATTCCTTAATAGTGAAATGACTGGATTAACTAAGAAAGTAAAGTGAGCACACTTGCTGGAAAAGTTCATCTAACCAAAGTAATTTGTAAGAATATGCTCCCCTGAGATTCATTTGGTCTTGATCCTGCTGGCATTTAATAAGTCCTTGAATTTTCCCTTCTGCAGAAGCCTGAAGTTTGAGTGTATCTCTTGGTGTTCTTTTTTTTTTGTTGAAATGACCATGCCTGCATGGATTGAGTTAGATTGTACTCAGGTGCAATTATGGGGTCCTTGTGCCATTATTGTTTATTATTACCATTTATTGCTTTTGTTACCTTTTAATCTTATGTTCACTACCCAGAATCACAGCTGAGAATGGATGATTGTCTAAATCAATTGAACACTGGTAGTCCTTGACTTGTAATCGTAATGGAGCCTGCCATTATGGTTGCATATTGTGACAGTCATTAAATGAAGCATCTTACTTAATGATCTTCCCCCATCACTGCTCTCCCTAATGCAATTCTTAAATGAATATGCGGGTCATTTAATGGAGTTTGGAGTGCCTCAGGAGTCGGGGAGGCCATTGGAGGCCTAGCATAGGTCCAGGCCTGCCTGACCCAGGCCTCCTAAAGCTTCACCACCCCCGAGGCCCCTGGTGCTCTTCTCCCTGTCCTTTGGGGTTCCCTAGTCAGCCAGGCAAGGGAGCCTAAAGTTGGTCAGCAGAAGCAACTGGCACACGGACGGTGTTCATACACTGTAGGACGAGGGCTACTTCCCATCCAGCCACCTGAGGAACTTGCAGGGCTCAGCCTGCTTCTCAACCTTCTCCAGGGACCAGCAACACCAAACATACCTTTTGTTTTTGCAGAGGAACCCGACTGATGTGATGTGAGGTTCAGCTTTCTTGCAGAGGCTGCCAGCCTCATGGCAATTTTGTGCTATTTTCCTAGGAAGTAGTACTCCCTACCAGACTGTAGGGAGCTCTGTTTTTTTTTTTAAAGGAGGTTCTGTTTTGTTTGTGGAGGTCTGCAACAGACAGAACTTCACGGACCACTCCCAAGTCAGTCTGATAATTTTGAACAACTGTCGAATTAATGGTCATAAGTTGAGAACTACCTCTAATAGAAAAGGCCTTTTGAACTATAGAAGAAAGACTACTAGACTAAGCAGAGCTGACTTGAGTATATAGGGGCAGTTTAAAAAGTTTTTTTTTAATGGAAACTGATAGCTGTGGAATGTTATAAATATTGTTTAATATGATTTGTTTTTTTTATTGTACATGTTGTACATTTTGTGAGATGGGCAGCTACATCAATGTGTTTAATTAATCAACCGATAAGTAAATCCCATAATTTTTGTGTTTCTCCACCTTGGCTTCATTTGGGTTTCCAACCATATACTCTTGGTCAGAAAAAAAATATGAGGAAAGTATGAGTAAGTACTAAGAAAGAACCTTTCTCACTGACAAAACACATTGCAGTTTTTCTATTTTATTATTTTTGGAAAAACCTCTTGAGTTTCTGGGCAATGCTAGGAAAATATCTGGGAGACTGACAGGGAGCCCTTTTTTCAGCATAATAGATTTTCCAGGCAAATGGGGAAAAACAAATCTAGTTTTGAAAAAAAATTTAAAATTATAAAAATAAGAGGTAAAAATACTGAGGATAAAAAAAATACCAAACTTCCATATTGGGCTAGTACAGGGGTCGGCAACCTCGGCTCTTTTATGACTCGTGGACTTCAACTTCCAGAATTCCTGAGCCAGCTATGCTGGCTCAGGAATTCTGGGAGTTGAAGTCCACGAGTCATAAAAGAGCCGAGGTTGCCGACCCCTGGGCTAGTACTTTTATTAGGATTACTAAAGGTTATAAAATTGTATGTTGAACATTTTTTTTCATTGTGGCAGAATTCTTTTTAGGAAAAAGAGTGAAGAAATTCTTGGGGTAAAATATAACTGCTCTGGTACTGTATCTGATATGGTATCTGGATTTAATGATGAATGGAATATCCGGTTACTTTAAGCCTTGGTATTTTTTTTTACTTTAATTTGTTGAATAAAGTAGAACTAGATAGACTTGCATAAAACCATATTTATATAAATCTACAGAATTTTTTTTAATAATTTCAGTAGCTTGGTTATTAAACCATACTGCTCAAAAGTTAGATAAATCACATTAGGCTTAGCCATGGCATATCAACCACACTAGCCTGTTAAAGGAGGACAACCCAGCCAGACTGTTAGGTCAAATAGTCACCATAGAGCCCAGAGTCTCTTGAAAACTCAGTTTGAGAATTCTGGGAATTCTTGCTGCATGCAAAGAGGATTAGCAAGGATTAGCTTTGCCTTTTCGGGATTGCAGAGCTGTACTTACTTAAAATTATTTGTTCTGCACAAATATTGCAAGAGTCGTGTCTTCATTTATGCCTGGTTCTCCAGGCTTCACAAAGACACTTGAGCTCATCTCACTTTTAGAATCACTCTGTCTACTGAGAACACTTCAGTAAGTCTTCTCAGCAATACAGCCTGAGCTGCACAGGTTGAGTTCTGTAATATGTTGCTATATGTGGGGCATCCATTTCTCTCTGTTTTTGCATTGGAGGTGAAGAAAGAGCAGAGGTACATGGAACATATAATGCTCCATCATATACTATTTGCACCACTGATCTTAAGAATTGGGTTAAGGAAAAGTAGAAAAGATAGAGACCAGATGTCTGTACATTTCACCACCACAGATTCAGGAATCTAAAGGGTTGGACTCTGTAGACTGGATGATAAATTTAGAGTAGGAGAGGCAGCAGATGTCCGTTAAGTATCTAGTTATTTATTAAAGAAATAGTGTATATAGCCAGAAGCAAATGGTCATCACAAGTACACCTGACCTCTGTTTTTAACTTCTCTGAACAACATCCACCAAGTCTTCGCCCAAAAGAAACAAGTTAGTTTCCATTCTCTCTCTTTTTCTTTACATGAACATAGTCTTTTCATCCAGAACAGCTTAATTCTGTCTCTCTTCAGAATTAGGGGAATATGAAAATGATCTTATAAATTGATCAGCCAACAGCCAATGTAAAAGTGTTATTTTTTGTACATTCTTTTGCAGATTGTCAATTGGAAAATGAGAGAGGAGAAAGATATAAATATTTGTCATTACATCAGGTTCTCCTATTTGGAACATAACCCATTAGTGATCTGTTACTTTCTCAAGTTACTATAAATACTTCTCTATTGCACGTGCCAAATATGCATTATTATTAATGGTTCACAGGCATTGAAACAGTGCATTATAGTGCTTCTTTTTCCTATTTTCATCCCACCCCATCTTCAAAATTGAAAGCATCAGTTTATATTGTTATTCTCCACAACACACAAATTAAGACAGTTGCTGATTCATTGGTTTTCTTTGCCTACTTGGACTATGAGAATGGGGCAGTCAAGAGTTGCAATGGTTCATGTATTTTGGATTACAGAAGTTATGGTTTGAGCATAAGAAGAAAATTGTCTTTTTAAAAACCTGGTTTACTCATTTGATTTTGCAGCAAGTATTATTATTATTATTGAGGTGACAGCGTGAAGATGTTCCTGTCTCAGTGTTGCAAGAGATAGGACAGTTATTTTGCATCCATTTCCACAATCTTTCTTGGTTAAGCTGTAGATACTGTCAGCTATATAGAAGAAAAGATCTAGAATTTTGTTCACTGCTTTTAGGCCACATTAGTATTTCAGAAATTACTTTATAGTTTTAAGATATGCTAACCTTTTGTTTATTTAATTGTGATTTTCTGATTAAACTGCAATTGGCTGCACTCATATAACATGCTAAGAATAAATTAATACATATGTAGATTTAGCAGTTGAGTGAGACTATCAATCCATTTAAATATACTATGATTTATACCAACTGTAATGCATGATATATTTCTTAGGTTTTATTCTTTTAAATCTAGAGCACTCCAAGCTTTAATTAGCTCCTAGCTACTTCTAATAGATTTTTAAAAATTCTTCCCACACTCCAGTTGAACAAAAATATTTGATGTAGATGGTCAAAAATTATCTCCAGGGTAATAATATTTAAAGTCCATGTTTACCAGCCTACCTCACACAAAAAACATCAAAGAATGGATGAAAAATCTCCTTTGTTGTATCACGTGTGTCAGTTTGGAATATCAAATAGTGCTATTAACATCAGTGTCTCCTCTGTGTATCCTGCAGGCTTGTGGTCTGACAATTCTTAGGAGTTGTCCAGCAAATAGTTCTGTAAAATTTTAAGAAAAACTGTGTTATACTTTGGTCTGAAATGTTCTAAGAACTGTTATTAAAATATTTCATAACTGGTTTCATAGCTTTCAGAAGAAATGAGTAACACACCAGCAATAGGAGTTGGTCTAGAATACAAATTATTTTCATATATTTCTAATAAGAGATAGAGGAAAGAGTTTCTTCCCCATGGACTTAACTGTTGTCATTTTTGTACTTTTGGCATGTATCTGTATAACGTGTGGGTCCTCTTGTTATGGAACCTGTTCATTTTGCACTTCCTGAAACGAACAGAGCAGCATCAGGCTCTTACTGATCAGAGCTCCTCAGGACGGTTTGTCTGTTACAGATCTGGACCCTGTCATCCACATTGCCCAAGTGAAAAGGGGAGTAGGAAATAGGATGTAGAGGTATATTAATTTTTACATTATTTAGCATAATTAGGATTGTATGCACTATTTAGAAATGGTTTATGCACTAATGAAAGCAGGATTGTAGTAGAATCCCACACAGAAACAAAAGGCTAGAGCTGTGACCTTGGAATGGAGACAGACAACGGAAACAAAACTGCTGTCCTTAGAGTATGAACAGGATGGTGTGAGAGGAGGAAGCGTATGGAACACAATAAACTCTATTGTTTACAGTACTGAATGATAGCATTGGGCAGGATAGAACCCCGATTGTATGGAGGAATGCAGGGGCACCATCCAAGGTCACCCTCAATGTTTAATCAAAGACATTTAATAAAGGTCACACTATAATTTACAATATTTTCTTTATCTTCCCTATATATTGTAACAAACTAAGCATATATATCTTGTAGCTTTGCTTTGTTCTGGGCTTGTCTGTGGTTCTTTAGCGAGGAGCCCAACACTCACTTGCATTCTAGTAAAAGATGCTTTGTTGCATCTACATTATCTCCAGTCACCTTGGCTTTTAATTTCAATGGGATTTTTTTTCTCACTTACAAACTAAACTCAGAAGCATTTGCATGAAAAAGTACAGGCAGGCCTCAACTTACAACCATTTGTTTAGTAAATGTTTGAAGTTTGGGACTGACAAAAGTGACTTAATGACAGTTTTTGATCAAAATTGGCAATTGGCATGCATTTATGACAGTTATGGTGTTCTGTGGGGCCATGTGATCAACTTTTATGACCTTCTGACGAGCAGAGTCAATGGGGAAGTCAGATTCACTTCACCGTGTTCTATTAACTGTGGCAAGAAATTTTATAAAATGGGGCAAAATTCATTTAACAACTGTCTTGCAAAGCAACAGAAATGTTGGATTTAATTGCAGTCATAAGTCAAAGACTATCTGTAATCCCAGGCATTTCCTCTATTATAATTTACCTCAGGGGTGTCAAACTTGTGGCCTGTGGGCCGGATGCGTCACATGTAGGCCACACCCACCCTGGCTCCACAAAGACAAAAAATATTGCTATACAGGGAGTGCAGAATTATTAGGCAAATGAGTATTTTGACCACATCATCCTCTTTATGCATGTTGTCTTACTCCAAGCTGTATAGGCTCGAAAGCCTACTACCAATTAAGCATATTAGGTGATGTGCATCTCTGTAATGAGAAGGGGTGTGGTCTAATGACATCAACACCCTGTATCAGGTGTGCATAATTATTAGGCAACTTCCTTTCCTTTGGCAAAATGGGTCAAAAGAAGGACTTGACAGGCTCAGAAAAGTCAAAAATAGTGAGATATCTTGCAGAGGGATGCAGCACTCTTAAAATTGCAAAGCTTCTGAAGCATGATCATCGAACAATCAAGCGTTTCATTCAAAATAGTCAACAGGGTCGCAAGAAGCGTGTGGAGAAACCAAGGCGCAAAATAACTGCCCATGAACTGAGAAAAGTCAAGCGTGCAGCTGCCAAGATGCCACTTGCCACCAGTTTGGCCATATTTCAGAGCTGCAACATCACTGGAGTGCCCAAAAGCACAAGGTGTGCAATACTCAGAGACATGGCCAAGGTAAGAAAGGCTGAAAGACGACCACCACTGAACAAGACACACAAGCTGAAACGTCAAGACTGGGCCAAGAAATATCTCAAGACTGATTTTTCTAAGGTTTTATGGACTGATGAAATGAGAGTGAGTCTTGATGGGCCAGATGGATGGGCCCGTGGCTGGATTGGTAAAGGGCAGAGAGCTCCAGTCCGACTCAGACGCCAGCAAGGTGGAGGTGGAGTACTGGTTTGGGCTGGTATCATCAAAGATGAGCTTGTGGGGCCTTTTCGGGTTGAGGATGGAGTCAAGCTTAACTCCCAGTCCTACTGCCAGTTTCTGGAAGACACCTTCTTCAAGCAGTGGTACAGGAAGAAGTCTGCATCCTTCAAGAAAAACATGATTTTCATGCAGGACAATGCTCCATCACACGCGTCCAAGTACTCCACAGCGTGGCTGGCAAGAAAGGGTATAAAAGCAGGAAATCTAATGACATGGCCTCCTTGTTCACCTGATCTGAACCCCATTGAGAACCTGTGGTCCATCATCAAATGTGAGATTTACAAGGAGGGAAAACAGTACACCTCTCTGAACAGTGTCTGGGAGGCTGTGGTTGCTGCTGCACGCAATGTTGATGGTGAACAGATCAAAACACTGACAGAATCCATGGATGGCAGGCTTTTGAGTGTCCTTGCAAAGAAAGGTGGCTATATTGGTCACTGATTTGTTTTTGTTATGTTTTTGAATGTCAGAAATGTATATTTGTGAATGTTGAGATGTTATATTGGTTTCACTGGTAAAAATAAATAATTGAAATGGGTATATATTTGTTTTTTGTTAAGTTGCCTAATAATTATGCACAGTAATAGTCACCTGCACACACAGATATCCCCCTAAAATAGCTATAACTAAAAACAAACTAAAAACTACTTCCAAAAATATTCAGCTTTGATATTAATGAGTTTTTGGGTTCATTGAGAACATGGTTGTTGTTCAATAATAAAATTAATCCTCAAAAATACAACTTGCCTAATAATTCTGCACTCCCTGTATGTCACGTGATGCGATTGAGTTTGACATCCGTGGTCTACCTTATCTACCTGCCTACCTACCAGTAAAAACAAGGCATATGAAATGAAACACAACTCACTTTTGAAATCCAGTCAAGACTTCTTGATGCTTTGCTTCTCCTAATTTTCTAACATTTAGAGCCAACACTACATTTATTTTATTTAAAAAGAAGTGTGTAGACAGCATTTTTTTGTGTGTGTGATCAGGGTTGTATTACAAGGGTAATTCACTAAAGTCTGAAATGAGAGTCAAAACCAAATATATATATTTATTTGATTTTGTTTTTATTATGCACAACTCCACTGGGTGTACATAAGACTCCTGCCTCTACACCACTTTATGAGAGCCCCCAAATTACCGGCTTTCATGGCTAAGGGGGGGCCTACAACTCAGTCTCCCCTTTCTAGTCCAGTACCTTAACCCTAACAGCTTTCAAAGTTGTGTGCAAAATTTTCATTCTGTTGGCCACTGGCTGCAGAGCATAAACAAAAAGCTTCTGTGAGAGGATTTTAAAATTGGGTTGAGAGCGGGAGACAATTAGGCCAAGGGCCTCAGGTGACTGCTGATGAGAGCAAAGCAGCTTGAAATAGCTATACCAGTCTCCCTTTAATTCTTTGTTAGCAATCCAAATTTGGTTGTGTGTGTGTAGATAGATAGATAGATAGATAGATAGATAGATAGATAGATAGATAGTAAGTTTGTTTCCGGACAGACTGGGCTAGTACACCTTGGTTTTTAACTGCTATATTGCAGTTCTACTATTATAATCACTTTTACCTTGCAGCCCCAGCCTAGGAGCGTTAAGCAGGCTCAAGTCGCAACTGCAATCCACTACAAATTCAAATTTAATTTTGCTGACAAAGAGTTGAAGATTTTAAATGGGAGTCTAGAATAGCTATTTAAAATCTTTAACTCTTTGTCAGCAAAAATAAATTTGAATATTTATTATCTTATCTTACAAAAATGAAAAAGTGATAGTGTTTTGAAAACAGGTTGCTTCTGTGAACATGGAAAATAACAGTGTGACTTTCTGCTTAATGCCATTACTCTGACATTTGCTCCTGTTTTCAGAATTGATAGACCGACAGAGACCTTTTAGCACTCTGTCCTATGTAATCTAAACTGATGCTTCGTCAGCAAACATAAGGAGACATGTCTTGCATGCTGGCTCAGTTTAATGAAGCTGATATACATTTTTTTTGCATTCTAAATATTTAACTAAAAGTTTTCAGCAGCTCAGATTGTTCAGGTATTTGATGTGTATGTTTCAGAACTGGAGAGAAAACCAAACTGATAAAAGTCATGCTAGCATTTTCAATGAGTTTTATGTAGAATTTAAGATAGAAATACTTTCCTGAACATTTTAAAAAATATGAAAGGCCCTAGTCCTTGGAGGAATATTAGAGTCTGTTTAGTCTAGGCGTGAAGATGCTGGATTAAAAACCAGGAAAAACCATGTGTTTATATGCACGGAAACCAGCAAGGTCACTTTAATGCCAGTAATTCCCTTGCAGCCCAACCTACCTCACAGGATTGTTGTGGGAAAAATAAGAAATGGGAGCATTGTAGGCTATCCCTTAGCTGGAAGTATGGCAGCCTTTATTGGCAGTATTGAAATTGTAACAAGCATTTAGTGCCAACATGCCATCTTCGTAATCCTGTTGTCAATGCAAGTCCAGCAAGCAAGAACAAATCTGTGCTGTAATTGGTTGCTATGGGTGTGAGAGGGAGTTCCTCTCCCCCCTGCCCCCCCCCGCCACCTTTTTCTTCTGTGTGCCCTGTATGGTCTGTGATTACCTGATGATGCTCCTGTTTGCCCAACTATCTTATTTGCTGTAATATAGATGTTAAATATATTTATTTATATAGAGTTATTATTTTTTGTCAGCATCTGTGACTTCATTTGGACATCTGTTGCACAATTCCCTGACAATCACAAAGTGAGTTTCACTTATCTTAGGTTTCCATCTCATGGTTGTCCAGAGTTTTGCAACATGGACGTGATAAGCCTGCTTTATCCTGCAGAGCTTCCAAATGATTACATGTTCAAGCCAGTTCTATACAATTCAGAAGTGGTTCCTACGGTGCACTATGATCTGTGATGTTTGGATTGCAAATCTGGATATGATTTGCTTCCTTTTAATTATGTTGTTTAGTCCTGCTGTAAAGATCTGGTATTGTAAATGCCTTAATTTGGTATATTTTGTGCAACTAACCAAGGAACTATTTAGAGCCTTTCATTGAAACAGTGGAAAGCCACTGTTCTATGCCTTTTAAGAAACTGTACAAGAGAAGGCAAAATAGTTACCGGTCTTTTCACATTTAGTGTAATTCCCTGATTTCTTCAAGTGGTGCTTCTGCTAGCAATACACATGGGCATTCTAGTGAGATGCACATATAAATGAGATACCATTGTTTAAAATTAAAAGGAGGGAATGCAATATTTCACATGGCAGAGCCAGGATTGTAGAAAAAAGATGAAAAGTAGAGTAGTTGTTAATCATGAATCATATAAGGTCATACAGCTCCCCATTGCCATACAGCCAGTTATTGTCCTGCAAGAAGGAAACAGGAAGTTACGATCATAATAGTTGTTAGAAAAGGCAGAGATGCCATCCTAGAACTGCAGTGTTAACTGTGCAGACCAGTTAACATTGTGTTCCTTGTGTTTACTTGGAGCCCTAGTGGGCATCCATCCTTGGCTTTTTCTGCCTTTTTCCTTGGTGCCCTCATAGCTTCATGTTCTTAATCAAAGGCTAACAACATTAAGGATTAATTTATTTTTTTCATTGGCTTATTCAGCACAAATAGTGTTTTGTTTAGACATCTCAACTGATATGTGATGTTGCTCCTCTATTGGTGACCATTAGGAGCATGTTGACTTCTTTCCTGATCATGGTCACTTTTCAAGTCAGCAGTCTTTAAGGTCACAATAGCAGTTTTTCAGAATCCTTATTTTTTATTTGATGAAGATTATACTTTCTCCCATAATGTGAAAGTATGGTATGAACGGTGTTAATGGTCTATCATTTATTTTTCAGTGACAGAAAAGGTCCATTTGAGGAATTAATTGTTCTTTTGGCCAATTGAAGAATTGTAAAAAGTTGTAATTATGAGAACTTTGGAGAGAAAAAATGCAGCTACTATTCAAACCAGGTCTGCACCAGATTTCATTCTTACACAAAATGCAGGAGGGCTATATAAATAGATAACATTTTGAGCTGCACAGCATATCACATAACCATTTCTCTGCTTCGGACATGTTGGCATGTTAGCTATACATGATAAATAACAGAAGGCATGTAAACATATAACTGTTCTTGGATTACAAAAAAGTGGGTTCTTAATTCCACAATGGTGTCAACTTTTAAGAAAATAATTGATGGATTGCAGTGTACAATGTTTTTATTTAGGGATAGGTGAAATCAAATTTTTTTCATTGGAAAATAGAAGATTCTGGGAAATGTTCCATTTCTTCCCATTCCATGCCATTTTGGGGAGTTTTGGGCAGATCCAGAAGTAAATCCTCAGAATTGGAAGTGTCCTGAGGTTTTCTGGAGATGGTCAAGTCCTGAAACTACCCATTTAGTTCCAAATACTATGACTGGGTGTCCTGAATAATTTTCTGTTTGGAAATTGCAAAGGAAATATTTCATTCCCTAAATGATGAATTTTGTTCATCCCTATTGAGAATTATTGCCTTTGAGCATGATACTATAAAATCATGTACCTGAAT
Organism: Vipera ursinii; assembly: GCF_947247035.1. Taxonomy (NCBI): domain Eukaryota; kingdom Metazoa; phylum Chordata; class Lepidosauria; order Squamata; family Viperidae; genus Vipera; species Vipera ursinii. The sequence goes on along the minus strand of NC_139512.1, from coordinate 229,216,911 downwards.
TCACAGTGCTTAATTGTCAGCTATGTATAAGATTGAGGACTTGGTATTCTTCAATCCACAGCACCATACAGCCCATTTTTATTGCTTTTTAATTAACACAAAGAAAAAAAAGCACAAAACTAATAGTATAGTTATATATATATATATATATATATATATATATATATATATATATATATATATATATATACACATTGTCCAAGAGAAAAAAAGTACACAAAAAGTGAAAAAATGATGAAGAAAAAAGAAAACATGCGTCACTAATAATAACAGTTACAATTCTAATGCAAATATTATTTAAATATATATTTCTAAAGGTTTATACAACAATCTCTTTTAACCCACTGTATTGTTATGAATAAATCTGATATTTCATTCTACTTGTCTATATAATTTCTATGTCTATGGCCAATCAATCCACTCTTAAGGGACAAGTGCAATCAGGTCTTCAATCCACTAAACGGAGCCATGAATTCATCTTTCAATGCTGTAGTATCAATCTTTTAGCCATAGTAAGGGCATAAAGCAGGGAGGTCAAACTGGCAGCCCACGGGCCGGATGCATTATGTGCAAGCCACGCCCACCCCAGCTCTGCAAAGGCAAAAAATATTGCAATATGTCACGATATGTCACACAATTGTATTTATAAATAACAACTTTTTCCCCAAATTTGATAAATATAAAACATTGTAAACATGTGTTTTAAAGAAACGCCGTTATTTTATCTCCAATAAAATGCTAATTTTAACAGTCCTTTTCTCTACAAACATAATGGAGTCCAATAAATTCTAAATATTATTTTTGTTGTTTAAATTGTAATTTGAGGTCCATTGGCACTCTTGCTATCGAAGTTAAGATATTCTCCTGTTGTGTAAACAATATAGAGACACTTTGGTCTAGCATTGAAGGCACCAGGCTAGAAAGCTGAACACCATGAGTTCTAGTCCCGCTTTAGCCATGAAAGCCAGCTGGGTGATCTTGGGCCAGTCATTCTGTCTTAGCCCACTTCAACACAATGAGGAGGAGGCAGGTGTGTTAGATATGCCTTGAGTTATTTGTAAGAATAATAAAGGCAGGATACAAATAAAGAAATAAATGAGTAAATAAACCACTAATTCTTTATTCCACTCATTTCTTAAATCTGTTTATCAAACTGATTTATTGATAACAAATATATAAAAAAACTAATTGATTTTTTTTGTTTTTGTTTTAATGGATTTAACAAAAGTTGCCTAGGAACTCAGGTCTCTCAGAAGCTAAGAATGCTGCTGGACCAAACAACATTGTTAATAAATGTAATTGTAAAAATAGCCATTAAGCTATATCTGATAGATGTCTGAGAACCCAGATTGTTGGGGGCAATTAAGCTGACTTTGTAATAATGCCGCTTGGGGTGTGTGTGTGTGAAAGCCCTAATAAGCAGGCATATACATAGAATGAAGGCTACTGCTAAGCTTGTAAGCCGCCCTTAGTCTTCGGAGAAGGGCGGGATATAAATGGAATTAAAATAAATAAATAAATAAATAAATAAATGATATTTGTTAACACAGCCGATATTAAAAATTCATGTTCGTCATCTTATCAGTTGATCCAAATCAATATCCCTGTTTCCATCCAGTTTTTCCATATTACTATCTTTCTCACAATTTTTCAAGTTGTCAATTTGGCATGGGAAAAAGGGTCAACTTCTTTTTTTTTATTAGATTCCATAATTTTCTAACTCTTGAGAGACACCACAGTTTAGAATATTTAGATCCTAACGCTGTCCATCCAAGGAAAGATGCTACATCTGTACTTTCCAAAGTTGCCCAAATTGGAAAATTAATACCAATTATTATCAAGAAGTAAGCATGATGATATAACTCCAGATTCAGGAAACCAAATCCCCCTCATTAATTGATAATTGCATTTTCTATGAAGATATTTTCAAAACTGAACTCCAGAGAAATTTTCTAAACAAAGACATTTTCTGAAAATATTTTCAAGATCTATAAACTGAAATTCCTTTCAGAACACAGATCAATCTGGGAATAACACTCATTTTTGAAAGCATTTACTTTTCCTCAGAGGGTGAAATTGAATGACTCACATCTATCAATATTTGAAGAAATCTCTATATTGCATTGATAGTACAGGTTTCTATATTCTTTGTCATATAGACATCTAAATATTTAATAGATTCGTGCAAATGCAAAATTGATATTCCATAAATGGATGGGTAACTTATTCAAATCCAATTCTTTGGATAGAGTATCCTGCTATTTGCTAAAGGCTTCTATATTTTCCATCAACATTGGGATAGTAAAATGAGGTTTGAAAGTCTCATACTAGAGTTGTTACCGGTAAGTCACAACTTCTGTTGTTACTTTGATAGTATTATATAAAAGTCATTTTGTGGATCTAGAAAACAAGGTGTTCCAAATCTACTCTGTCCCGGTTCTCCATAGTTTTACTTCATAATGACTGAAAAATAAATTAGCACAGAATGTAAAACCAAAGTGGGGATAGAATGGAAATCAGTCCTGTTTAACTCCTTTTTGCAACAGATGTCCTAAGCTATTAAACAGTGCTGAAAGAGAGCATGCTACCCAGAAGCCTTCTTTCAGCTTTAATAAGAATATATAGAAAGCCACCCATGCATTTAATTTCATGCTCCATTTAAGATGAAAGGGATGGAATATGCCTGAGGGGATTTTAGGCAGGTGAATTATCTGCATAATGATTTTTCAAGGGGATTTTAACAGTTACAGGTTGGTAAAATTACAGTCTGCATATGTGAAATGAATGTAATTGATGCAAATGGTGGTGGTGGTGTCAGACTCTTCTAATGCTGGTTTTGGCATTGTGGAATCAATCTTGTGCTCTGTTTTCTCCAGAAAAGCCAAATGTAATAATTGGTATGTTACATATTTATATGCCACTAACTTTTGAAAATTATTCAGGAAATTCTTATAAATAATTAAATAAATATTGCAGATTTTGAAAAATTGCCTAGCAATATTGTTCAAGATGTTTTGAATTTTATTTGCCATCTTTCATACGTTACAACATTATAAGGTCTTTGGCATTAAACAGTACTCTTTATTTAATGTTACATTTTTAAGGAAAATTTACACTTCTAATTAGAGATAAAGGTTTCCCGTCTAGTCGTGTCCAACTCTAGGGGGTGCTGCTCATCTCCATCTCCTAGCCGAGGGAGCTAGCATTGTTCGAAGACGCTACCGTGGTCATGTAGCCAGCATGACTGTATGCTGAGGCAGACAGAACACTGTTATATTCCCACCAAAGTGGTACCTATTTATCTACTCTCATTTGCATGCTTTTGAACTGCTAGGTTGGCAGGAGCTGTGGAAAGAACAGGAGCTCACCCCGTCATGGATTCTTGGGTCTCAACCTGCCAAGCTTCTGGTCTAATTAATCTGATTAATTAATTTAATACATATTTTGCATTGTGGCCATTAGATTGGAATGTAGCTGTTCAGCTTGATGGGGGTTGCCACAAAAGCTTTCCTATCATTCCTACTGATTTTTTTAGAATCATATTGAAAAGGATAATTATTATGAGTAGAAATAGTTACATTATGCCAGCAGAAATGTGGCAGCTAGGGGAAGAGGAGTGGGGAGCTATAAAATGTAGGACTGTCAATGGAAAAAAAGAAAGTAGTGTGGATATTGAACTCAGCTCCTGATTATTTCATGGGGGTTGCCGGGCAGTTGTTGCCGTGCAATGGGGACTGCTGCTTCCTTCCTCCAGGATTTTTCCCAGTCTAACATTGAACGTTGGTATTCCTTAATAATCTCCCATCCAGTATTGACCAGGGCAGACTTGGTTAGCTTATCAACCCTTAAAAGATGGACTGTGTGTTGTCTCTTGCAGATTGGGTGATAATGAAATTATTATTGAAAATGTTATTTTGTTGTAGTGATTTTAAGTGTAAAGGAAACTGTTTATATTAGGAATTCAAGATGGTGCACTTGGGGTGAAAAACTGTCAGGAAACAAAGACAGTGAATGGGAGATGCTCAATTTTATCAGTTTAGACTGACATACATTTCATGTACTGCTGAAGAAAGATTATACAGGACTTTTTTTAGCTAGATAATCAAAGACAAAAAAAAAGAGCCAGTTTGCAGGGATAGGCAACCTTGGCTCTTTTATGACTCGTGGACTTCAACTCATGGCTGGCTCAGGAATTCTGGGAGTTGAAGTCCACGAGTCATAAAAGAGCCAAGGTTGCCTACTTCTAGTCTAGTGCTTAAGGCACCAGGGTAGGAATTAGAAGATTGTGTGTTCTGTCCTGCCTTAGCCATGAAAGCCAGCTGGGTGACTTTGGGCCAGTCTCTCTCTGTGAGCTGAACCCACCTCACAGGATTGCTGTTGTATGGAAAATAGGAAGATGAAACTACCGTATATACTTGAGTATAAGCCGAATTTTTCAGCCCACTTTTTGGGCTGAAAAATTCCACTTCGGCTTATACTCCAGTCAACAAAAAAAACTTACCGAGGACTTGTGCGCTGCCGAGGCTTTGGTGCTTCCGGGATCGCCCGCACCTCTCCCAAGCCACCGCCGTCCGAGACCTGCCGAAGTTTGGGGAGGTTTGGGGAGGTGCGCGCGCACCTCCCCAAACTCCGCGCCTTGCCTGCCTGCTTCTTTCCGCAGCGGAAAGAAGCAGGCAGGCAGGGCGCGGAGGAACGGAGACTTGCCGACGTTTGGGGAGGTTTGGGCGTCTCCCCAAACCTCGGCAGGTCTCCGTTCCTCCGCGCAGACCTGCCGACGTTTGGGGAGGTTTGGGCGCCTCCCCAAACCTCCCCAAACCTCGGCAGGTCTCCGTTCCTCCTGCCGACCTTTGGGGAGGTTTGGGCGCCTCCCCAAACCTCCCCAAACCTCGGCAGGTCTCCGTTCCTCCTGCCGACCTTTGGGGAGGTTTGGGCGCCTCCCCAAACCTCCCCAAACCTCGGCAGGTCTCCGTTCCTCCTGCCGACCTTTGGGGAGGTTTGGGCGCCTCCCCAAACCTCGGCAGGTCTCCGTTCCTCCGCGCAGACCTGCCGACGTTTGGGAAGGTTTGGGCGCCTCCCCAAACCTCCCCAGGTCTCCGTTCCTGTTTGGGGAGGTTTGGGCGCCTCCCCAAACCTCCCCAAACCTCGGCAGGTCTCCGTTCCTGTTTGGGGAGGCTTGGGCGCCTCCCCAAACCTCCCCAAACCTCGGCAGGTCTCCGTTCCTCCGCGCAGACCTGCCGACCTTTGGGGAGGTTTGGGCGCCTCCCCAAACGTCCCCAAACCTCGGCAGGTCTCCGTTCCTGTTTGGGGAGGTTTGGGCGTCTCCCCAAACCTCGGCAGGTCTCCGTTCCTCCGCACAGACCTGCCGACGTTTGGGGAGGTTTGGGCGCCTCCCCAAACCTCCCCAAACCTCGGCAGGTCTCCGTTCCTCCTGCCGACCTTTGGGGAGGTTTGGGCGCCTCCCCAAACCTCCCCAAACCTCGGCAGGTCTCCGTTCCTCCTGCCGACCTTTGGGGAGGTTTGGGCGCCTCCCCAAACCTCCCCAAACCTCGGCAGGTCTCCGTTCCTCCTGCCGACCTTTGGGGAGGTTTGGGCGCCTCCCCAAACCTCGGCAGGTCTCCGTTCCTCCGCGCAGACCTGCCGACGTTTGGGAAGGTTTGGGCGCCTCCCCAAACCTCCCCAGGTCTCCGTTCCTGTTTGGGGAGGTTTGGGCGCCTCCCCAAACCTCCCCAAACCTCGGCAGGTCTCCGTTCCTGTTTGGGGAGGTTTGGGCGCCTCCCCAAACCTCCCCAAACCTCGGCAGGTCTCCGTTCCTCCGCGCAGACCTGCCGACCTTTGGGGAGGTTTGGGCGCCTCCCCAAACGTCCCCAAACCTCGGCAGGTCTCCGTTCCTGTTTGGGGAGGTTTGGGCGCCTCCCCAAACCTCGGCAGGTCTCCGTTCCTCCGCGCAGACCTGCCGACCTTTGGGGAGGTTTGGGCGCCTCCCCAAACCTCCCCAAACCTCGGCAGGTCTCCGTTCCTCCGCGCAGACCTGCCGACCTTTGGGGAGGTTTGGGCGCCTCCCCAAACGTCCCCAAACCTCGGCAGGTCTCCGTTCCTGTTTGGGGAGGTTTGGGCGCCTCCCCAAACGTCCCCAAACCTCGGCAGGTCTCCGTTCCTCCGCGCAGACCTGCCGACCTTTGGGGAGGTTTGGGCGCCTCCCCAAACGTCCCCAAACCTCGGCAGGTCTCCGTTCCTCCGCGCAGACCTGCCGACTTTTGGGGAGGTTTGGGCGCCTCCCCAAACCTCGGCAGGTCTCCGTTCCTGTTTGGGGAGGTTTGGGCGCCTCCCCAAACCTCCCCAAACCTCGGCAGGTCTCCGTTCCTCCGCGCAGACCTGCCGACCTTTGGGGAGGTTTGGGCGCCTCCCCAAACGTCCCCAAACCTCGGCAGGTCTCCGTTCCTGTTTGGGGAGGTTTGGGCGCCTCCCCAAACCTCGGCAGGTCTCCGTTCCTCTGCGCAGACCTGCCGACCTTTGGGGAGGTTTGGGCGCCTCCCCAAACGTCCCCAAACCTCGGCAGGTCTCCGTTCCTGTTTGGGGAGGTTTGGGCGCCTCCCCAAACGTCCCCAAACCTCGGCAGGTCTCCGTTCCTCCGCGCAGACCTGCCGAGGTTTGGGGAGGTTTGGGGAGGCGCCCAAACCTCCCCAAAGGTCGGCAGGAAGAACGGAGACCTGCCGAGGTTTGGGGAGGTTTGGGGAGGCGCCCAAACCTCCCCAAAGGTCGGCAGGTCTGCGCGGAGGAACGGAGACCTGCCGAGGTTTGGGGAGGTTTGGGGAGGCGCCCAAACCTCCCCAAACAGGAACGGAGACCTGCCGAGGTTTGGGGACGTTTGGGGAGGCGCCCAAACCTCCCCAAAGGTCGGCAGGTCTGCACGGAGGAACGGAGACCTGCCGAGGTTTGGGGAGGTTTGGGGAGGCGCCCAAACCTCCCCAAACAGGAACAGAGACCTGCCGAGGTTTGGGGAGGTTTGGGGAGGCGCCCAAACCTCCCCAAACAGGAACGGAGACTTGGGGAGGCGCCCAAACCTTCCCAAACGTCGGCAGGTCTGCGCGGAGGAACGGAGACCTGCCGAGGTTTGGGGAGGTTTGGGGAGGCGCCCAAACCTCCCCAAACAGGAACGGAGACCTGCCGAGGTTTGGGGAGGTTTGGGGAGGCGCCCAAACCTCCCCAAACAGGAACGGAGACCTGGGGAGGTTTGGGGAGGCGCCCAAACCTCCCCAAACGTCGGCAGGTCTGCGCGGAGGAACGGAGACCTGCCGAGGTTTGGGGACGTTTGGGGAGGCGCCCAAACCTCCCCAAACAGGAACGGAGACCTGCCGAGGTTTGGGGAGGTTTGGGGAGGCGCCCAAACCTCCCCAAAGGTCGGCAGGTCTGCGCGGAGGAACGGAGACCTGCAGAGGTTTGGGGAGGTTTGGGGAGGCGCCCAAACCTCCCCAAAGGTCGGCAGGAGGAACGGAGACCTGCCGAGGTTTGGGGAGGTTTGGGGAGGCGCCCAAACCTCCCCAAAGGTCGGCAGGAGGAACGGAGACCTGCCGAGGTTTGGGGAGGCGCCCAAACCTCCCCAAAGGTCGGCAGGTCTGCGCGGAGGAACGGAGACCTGCCGAGGTTTGGGGAGGTTTGGGGAGGCGCCCAAACCTCCCCAAAGGTCGGCAGGAGGAACGGAGACCTGCCGAGGTTTGGGGAGGTTTGGGGAGGCGCCCAAACCTCCCCAAAGGTCGGCAGGAGGAACGGAGACCTGCCGACGAGCCGCGGCTACACAGGGTATTCCTGTGTATTCAGGCTTGCAAAATGGCGGATCGAGCCTCTGCTGGCGGCAGAGGCTTGCAGAACGGCGGATCGGCTTATACTCGAGTCAATAACTTTTTCCAGTTTTTGGGGGTGAAATTGGGGGTCTCGGCTTATACTCGAGTCGGCTTATACTCAAGTATATACGGTATTTTTGCCACCATGAGTTATTTGTAACTATAATAAAAGTTGGGAAAATAAATAAAAACTGTGATTGATTTATGATTGATGGTACATGGTGGTTTAGAAGCTTGACATTTTGTCCAAACTAATTGTATTTTATGTGAATCACTAACTGATTTATGTTTGCCTTGCTATCTTAGGAAGTACAAGTAGTCCTTGATTTACAATCAGTCATTTAGTTATGACAGGACCCCATCCACCCACCCACCCAAAGCTATTTATAACCTAATTTTGAAGTTATGGTGACCATAACCCCGTATCACATGACCACATTTTGGGTGCTTGGCAACCAGCTCACCTTTACAGCTCTTCGCAGTATCCCATGGTCACATGACCTGTGTGTGTGTTCCACTTTCCTACCAAAAATACACAGTAAGCTTAATGGATCCACTTAACAGCTGTGGCATTTGCTTAACGACTGTGGCCTTTTCTTAATTACCATCTGCTTAATAACGATTGCAAAAATTGCTGAAAATTGAGGTCTATTCACGTGATGCCTCAATTTAAAACTGCAATGACTTAGGATCATAACGACTTAGGATCATAACTCTGGACTCAATTATGGTTGTAAGTTGAGGACCATCTGTAATGGCAAATTATGGTTTTCTTCAAAATAGGAACTTAAAGAGTCAGGAAGAAGGGACTATTTGTACTTGTAGTGTCAGACTTTCACCCAGGTTTGACAATAAAATATTTCTGTAGCACTTGAACAGGAACTAGAAGGAAAGAGTCAAGGAAATGGCTAAATTGCTTTTATTCTCGACACCAAGAAGTTCTAATAATGATCAGGCAACTTCAAAATCAGGATGCCAACTCCAAAATACAGTATATAATTATCGGAAACTATTTGAATGAAGTGAGATTGAACTGGTTTTTCCCTAGAGCAGAAGTCCAGCTGTAGAACAAACAGAAAGTGATATAGTAAAGGGACTATTTTATGTCTTTAATGAGATTTGAAGGCTGTTTTCAACGTTTCATTTCTGGGATCCTAGGGGTGCTATTCATACGTGGCAAGTGCTAAGTTCTTTGTTTAAACAGGCTGTTTAATAAATATATTGACTCAATATATGATAATCTGTTAATCTGTAAACAATATTTTATAAATCATAACTACTGAGTTTAAGTAACTTGCTGAGTGACAATCATATTAATGTGAGTCCAGCTAATGTGTAAATTGTCCCTATTATATTCTGCTTGCATGCAGAAATGAGTTCATTTTATACTTTTGGGGAAAATCTTAGGTCTGTCTTGATTAATAAAGAATATTTCATGATGTCTGGGAAATCTTTGTGACACATTTCCTCTCCAATGACTGATTTATGCCCAACCCATTGTGCAATAATAAAAACTGCATAGAATCCCTTGATCAATAACTTTGTTCATAATTGTTGTATTTTCAAAAACCACGAGATGTGATGTGACCTGATTACTTCAACAAAAAATGCCATATATTCCTTCCCACAAATGCTAAAATATTTTACATTTGGTAATCAACAAGCCATGTAATTGCATCATGTGACGTATCGTGATGTATCACAACATTTTTTGCCTTTGTGGAACGGGTGGACGTGGCCTACGTGTGATGCCAGTTTGACACCCCTGTGCTAAAGGATTAAGAAATATACCTTTCCATTTCCTTTCATTTTATCTGGTTCTATTTTAGTTTTGGAAATTATTCCAATCTGTATTGAATACATTTCCATGACAAACCATCTGCATTGCCTTTTGCTAAAAATGTGAAACTTTCATAACAGGGCCATTATTCCTGGTTTTCCTCCCTTTGTATTTTAAGCATACTTTAACAATACTTTTTTAAAACGCAGATGCATAATATTTCATGGTGTTTTATACTGTAATACAGTGAATTTTATTTTACTGTTAATGAATCATATTTTGTAAATAGAAATTTGTAACATATTCTTTTCTATCCCAAAAGTGTTTTTTCAAAAGGCAACTGGACTTTGTTTTTCTTGAGGATGTTTCACTTCTCACCCAAGAAGCTTCTTCAGCTCTGAAGAATATTCTTTTCTAGAAAAATATATATATCAAAAGCCTTTATATCGCTTTAAAAAAAAACAAATTGCTTTTATTTTTATTACATTTTGCTGCAACAGTGCAAATTATGTTATATTCTTATATTCCTTTTTTATTGATTGATTGACTTTTTCTTAATCTTTTGGGAAATATCATCACATGTCTCCATTTTCTGGAATAGCTGATTTGGGCTATAATATTCCACACCAAAAATAGAACTTAACAGTTGTACTTGAGAAAGAATTGGCTGTTTCATCTTCTGGAGCTGGCTGCATCCTCTTTTGATCTCTGCTTAGGAGAGGAGGAACTGCTGAACATTTGGGAATTAGATGAAAGCTGGACTAGGTTGCGTCATCTGAACAGTAAAAAAGACTTATTCCATTTAATAATGTTGTTAAAGAAGTATACAATATCAGTATCGTTATTGATCTCTGGTTTCCATCTATATTGATTTTGTGCACTTTAAAGTCCCAATTGTGCATTGTACTCACTGGCAAGTCATTTCCTTTTATGAGCTCATGATTGTCAGGCTGAGTCATGGGGTTGCTTGTGTTCAACACCCTCTTAGCTAGGATGATCAGTAATGATTGGTGAAGGAAAAAAACTATGCATTGCTGCTTAGCTTTGCTAGCAATGCTATTTTCAATAATACAGTACAAAACTGTTTTAGAGTTGTAGTTGGGACTTAGACAAATCTTAACTCTTTTAAAGGAATATCAGTAAAGCATTTCTATTTTCATTAAAAGGTAAAGGTTCCCCCGCACATGCGTGCTAGTCGTTTCCGACTCTAGGGGCCGGTGCTCATCTCCGTTTCAAAGCCAAAGAGCCAGCGCTTGTCCGAGGACGTCTCCATGGTCATGTGGCCGGAATGACTAGACCAGGGGTCGGCAACCTAAAAAAGAAAAAGAGCCACTGGGAACCGGTTCCATCACAAATTAAAAAAAGAGGGAGCCGCGTGCGTGTGTCCATGCACGCGCATGCGCAAAAAGGTTTTTTGCGCATGCGCGGACGCACGCGGCTGCCATTTTTTAAAAAATGAGATGGAACCGGTTCCCGGTTGCCCGATGGCGACGGCCCGTCTGCAAAGCTGCCGCTTTCGGCAGCTTTGCAGACGGGCCGTGGCAGCTTCCGCAAAGAGCGGCGCCCCTGCCCATTCCGAGAGGTGCGCGCGCACCTCTCCGAACGACCGGAGGTGCGCGCGTACCTCCGCGCGAATGGGCAGCGGTGCCGCTCTTTCAGGAAGCCCGCCGCGGCCCGTCTGTGAAGCTGCCGAAAGCGGCAGCTTAGCAAACGGGCTGCGGCAGCTTCCGCAAAGAGCGGCGCCCCTGCCCATTCCGAGAGGTGCGCGCGCACCTCTCCGAACGACCGGAGGTGCGTGCGTACCTCCGCGCGAATGGGCAGCGGTGCCGCTCTTTCAGGAAGCCCGCCGCGGCCCGTCTGTGAAGCTGCCGAAAGCGGCAGCTTAGCAAACGGGCTGCGGCAGCTTCCGCAAAGAGCGGCGCCCCTGCCCATTCCAAGAGGTGCGCGCGCACCTCTCCGAACGACCGGAGGTGCGCGCGTACCTCCGCGCGAATGGGCAGCGGTGCCGCTCTTTCAGGAAGCCCGCCGCGGCCCGTCTGTGAAGCTGCCGAAAGCGGCAGCTTAGCAAACGGGCTGCGGCAGCTTCCGCAAAGAGCGGCGCCCCTGCCCATTCCGAGAGGTGCGCGCGCACCTCTCCGAACGACCGGAGGTGCGCGCGTACCTCCGCGCGAATGGGCAGCGGTGCCGCTCTTTCAGGAAGCCCGCCGCGGCCCGTCTGTGAAGCTGCCGAAAGCGGCAGCTTAGCAAACGGGCTGCGGCAGCTTCCGCAAAGAGCGGCGCCCCTGCCCATTCCGAGAGGTGCGCGCGCACCTCTCCGAACGACCGGAGGTGCGCGCGTACCTCCGCGCGAATGGGCAGCGGTGCCGCTCTTTCAGGAAGCCCGCCGCGGCCCGTCTGTGAAGCTGCCGAAAGCGGCAGCTTAGCAAACGGGCTGCGGCAGCTTCCGCAAAGAGCGGCGCCCCTGCCCATTCCGAGAGGTGCGCGCGCACCTCTCCGAACGACCGGAGTTGCGCGCGCACCTCCCCAAACCTTTGGGGAGGTGCGCGCGTACCTCCGTGCGAAGGGGCAGCGGCGCCGCTCTTTCAGGAAGCTGCCGAAAGCGGCAGCTTCCTGAAAGAGCGGCACCGCTGCCCTTTCGCGCGGAGGTACGCGCGCACCTCCCCAAAAGTTTGGGGAGGTGCGCGCGCACCTCCGGTCGTTCGGAGAGGTGCGCGCGCACCTCTCGGAATGGGCAGGGGCGCCGCTCTTTGCGGAAGCTGCCGCGGCCCGTCTGCTAAGCTGCCGCTTTCGGCAGCTTCACAGACGGGCCGCGGCGGGCTTCCTGAAAGAGCGGCACCGCTGCCCATTCGCGCGGAGGTACGCGCGCACCTCCCCAAAGGTTTGGGGAGGTGCGCGTGCACCTCTCCAAACGGGCGGTGCCACTCTCCATTTGGAGAGGTGCGCGCGCACCACTGCCCGTTGGAAGAGGTGCGCGCGCACCGGGCGGCTGGGAGCCGCAAGAGACGGCTCAAAGAGCCGCATGCGGCTCCGGAGCCGCAGGTTGCCGACCTGTGGTCTAATCAAACGTTCCTTGTATTGAAGCAGTGTGCTACCCTTGAAAAGTGTCTGGAAATGCAGTTGATGCAAATTCTGGCAGCTGAGCTGTTAACTTTTGCAAGATAGGAGGATCATATGATGCCTCTGCTGAAAGTTGGGCATTGATAACTGATTGCCTGTTGGGCAGAATTTAACCAGCTGGTATTGCCCTTTAAAGGCTGTGTGGCTTAGTGACCTTTAAAGGCTGTGTGGCTTAGGGCTTTTCTAATGGATTGCATTTCCTGCTTCCGAATTGTCCAGTTGTTAGGAGCTTCAGGGAGGCTGTTTTGAATATGTCTCTACTTTTAAGAAGCCTTGCCGTTGTATTGTAGTGGGGGTGGGCCTTCTCTGTTGATGTTCCCGGGCTATGGAATACATTTCTTGGGGAATTGTTTGGCTCTCTCTCTCTCTGCATCTAGGAAATCTGAAAAAAGATTAATCTGATTTGCATGGTTAGATAAGTTTGTAAGATTATTTTAGTAATTTTAATACTTTTACCTATTTCTTATTTTTTATACAGAATCTTTTTTTAGGGTTTTTTTTAGCTGTATTAAGTGCCTGCGAGAGTAAGAATGCAGAGTACAAGTAAATCAGTTTAAATGGCCCTGATCTTCCAAGGAATGTCAAATGAGATAAAATACAAATGCACAAAAGAGTATCTTGTGGTAAAAGGAAATTATAATGTAACCTTAAGGAGAGAGGGTAAAATATAAATGCATTAATAATCACTGTGTAAAACATTGGAAGCGGCTTCTTTACAATTTTTTCTTTTTTCCATTTTCTTTCTGGACTGTTTTTGTTCATTTTCTGAGATTGGTATGCTTTTATTTTGTTAATATTTCTTCAGTAAAAAATTATATGCATAAAAAAGATACAAATGCACCAAATAGTGTTTTCCAACCAATTTTACCCTCCAGAGCGGAATGGGACAGCTTGCCACGGCCAGCTCTCCATGGCCAACACACCATGGCCAACTTGCTGTAGGACAATTTAACAACTCTATTGTTTAAAATAAATAAAAATATTTTAATTTTTGCAATTCATGTTTCATTTTGTCCCTCCTTTGGCGTCCTTTCTTTAATGATTCTATTCCACTATTTCTTTGATATTAGTGTAACTTTTGTCCCTCAACAAGTTGCCCTGCAGTGAGTTGGCTGTGGTGAGTTGTCCCACAGTGAATTGGCTACGGCAAGTTGGCTGTGGCGAGTTGTCCGTGGTGAATTGTCATAGACTTCTCCAGAAGTGTTAGGACTATAGCAGCTGGTTGACATCCATTCTGTAATCTGAAGGGCACCAAGTTGGGAAAGAGTAGTGTATAAACTAATCAACATATTGAAGAACAACTGTATATGAAAGTTCCTAAAAATGTCATTTAAATTGATTTCATATTTGAGCCTTGCAATAATTTATTAAATAACTGTGTTAAACAAAATTCAAAGAATTCAGGTAGATTAATACGATAGACAAGCATAGTTACTGGTTTGGCCTTGTGTTAATATTTTATTGTAAGTGGCTTTGGAAATGAGAGAGAGAGCCATTGGGGATCAGTTAAGACATGTGGAAACATTCTTAATATGGCATTTTCTTAAAGATAATCAGTACACGTACAGTAAACAAATGTGAAAAATGTTGTGCTTTGCTAGTTTAGCATAATTTAAAATGGGAAAACAGGCTTATAATTTTAACTATCTTTTCAAGATTGTTGAATTTTTAAAAATTAACACCTTTTTGGTTATAGCTGCAGCATTAATATTAGCTATCAATATTTGAACTGCAGCCTGGAATGCTGTTTAAGGCTCACATAAGTTCACTTTGTGCAGCTGTCATGTGTGGGATTCCTAAAGAAGATAATCCATCGCATCTTCAGGAACCACATGGCCCAGAAAAACCAGGAATATCCGCCTTGTAATAAACAGTACAAAAATATGTTGTTCATCATCAATCTACTCATGTTGCATACATTCCTTCAAAAGCTTTTGGGAGATGGTTAGATTTATCTCTTAATAGCTGGGGATAATGACCTTACGCATTTTGTGCTTCTAGCACTCTTTCTTGCTTTTCTCCTAAAAATGTTTATCTGTTCACCAGTTATGTTAATAAAAGGATTCCTAAGTTATGTGAAACCTTTAGCTATTATAACAGTTCAGATTTACAGAAGATTAATTGCATTCTCATGGGCTGATTTAGGCTGCCATTTTAATTGCAAGATTTTCTCCATTTGGTACATACCTGTTTTAGTAAAAATGTCAACATGGCCGTACAATTCACATCAGGAAAAGTTCCAAGAAGCATATCTTTTTTAAGGTACACAACTTCATCTTGGGTTATTCTGGGTTCATCATTCCTCATTAAGTTGGATGTATATGACCTACATCTAAGCCATTCCCACTCAGAAATAAAATAGTTTTGGAGCTATATTCATATGATGCACTGAGCTGCAAGGCTCAGCTTAGGTTTTGGCTTAATCATCTGTTTGAGGGTAACTAATGGCTTAAACATGACTTAGTTGGTAAATTATAAATAAATAATGGTTTAGCATGATATTGGTAATTTTCTTATATATTAATATTTAAATATTGCTGTTAATTTTATTTTATTTTGTTTTAATTTTATACATAATAGTGACTGCAGAAACATTGTAAAGCCATGCTTAATATATGTCACCTACTTTGTGTCATATTACAATTTCAATTTTGTCTCTGCTTCTGGATTATTTGATAGATGCACGGCACGTTCAAACTTTTTAGAGCATAAAGAGAAGTTAATTGCATCTTTATAGAGAAATAAATCTCATCATAAAGTTCTGCCATTTTTTGTGACTTGGTCTTATTTTGTAATTGTTGATAATCAGACTGAACCTAATTTTAATGAATTACGTTATAGTGATTTTTAAATAACGTGGAAAAATAGCTTGAATTTGAGAACAGTAGAACAATTTGATTGAAGATTGTATACAAAATTACATTGGCATATCAGTGCCAATAAATACTGTGCTTATTAAATATTTTTATTTCTTCCTATTGGTAATAGAAATAGTTTTAAAATGTGCTTAAAATAGATTGGTGTTGCATTTGGTGTGGATTACTGAGTTAAAGAAAATTCCTTGTGGCTTTTGTCTATTTTATTCACATTCCCAGTGGAGCTCATGGGAATTTTGTCATACTTTCAGTGGGAAGATATTTTTATCAAGATTTTTTTAAGCCCTCATGAATAAACTCTATAATTGTTCATCCATGTGACTTGAGTGATAACAGAATGAGGAAGATGAGTGAACATGGCAGAAATAACTAGACACATGATTACCCAGCCATTATTAAGTCTAGTGTTGGCACCTAGGAGAAGGAATTACGGTAAATGGAACAATTCCTACAAATAGCCCAGTTACTTTGAACTTGTATGAATCAGAATTCCATAGAGGTGGTGATAGAGGACTGCAACAAGCAGATATTGAATAATCCCTGCCACCAACTATGGATACGATTTTTAGTTGATGTTGTTTAATGCACAAATCAGTGTAAATATATTATGGGAGAAGAAAAAGTCTTTTTAACAGAACTGCCTTTAATAATTCTGGAACGATCATCATGAATATGCCAAAGATTAAAAATGTAAGCCCAACCTCAAATGAAGCCAAAATTAATACTTTATAAAATGGTATAGAAGTTTCAATCATCAATTTAATAGGAAGGTACAGAGTTTGGAGCAGCTAGTTGGGACTCCACAGGGTGGTAGTGGTTCAGTTTTGATTCTTTTTAAGATGCTTAAATATAAGGGGGGGGGGGGAAATCACAAAATAATTTCAGTCTAAAGAGGTAAAATTCAAACTGGCCAAATAGTCATGGCTACAGTGAATTCTTAAATTGATCTTTTCATTGCCTTTGATGACTTAATAAACTTACAGGAATAAAGATAATAGCATTATCCTAAGTCTTTCTTTCCCTTCTGATAAATAATTCATTTTTTTTTAACCATACAGAGATGACATTAAATATTGGCTTCAGTACAGGTAGTCCTCAACTTTCAAGAGTTCATTTAGTGACCATTCAAAGTTACAGTGGCACTGAAAAATGTGACTTATGACCATTTTTTACAGTTATGACCGTTGCAGCATCCCCATGTTCATGTGATCAAAATTCAGATATTTGGCAACTGGTTTATATTTATGATGATTTCTGTGTCCCAGGGTCATGTAATCACCTTTTGCAATCTTGTGACAAGCAATCAGTAAGGAAGCCAGTTTCAACCAGGTTACTAACTTAACAACTGCAGTGATTTACTTAATAACTGTGGCAAGAAATGTCGTAAAATGGGGCAAAACTCCTTAGCAAATGTGTCACTTAATGACAGAATTTTTGGGCTCAATTGTGTTCATAAGTTGAGGACTACTGTTTAGTGGTCAGTTGCTAGTCATTCCACTGTTGTGGAACTCAACAGTGTGTGACATTTGCTATAGTGCATTGGTTATTCAATGTATTTGAAAAAAATGGAAAACAGGTTAGAATCTTGATACATTGGTTGTAATATTCTGTTTTATTTTATGTGAATCTAAAAAGTATTAGAATTCTAGGCCAAAGGTGAACAGTAAATAATTGATGATTTTTTAAAAATAGGAATAGAACCAATTTAGTGTAGTTCGGTAATCGCTGTAATCTTGCCTGTAGCATGAAGCCAGCTGGGTGACCTTGGGCTAGTCATTCTCTCTCAGCCCCTAGGAAGCAGATAAGAGGAAACCACTTCTGAAAATTCTTGCCAAGAAAACTGCAGGGACTCAAGAGTGAATGAGTGAAAAATTGATTCAGTGGCACAAAAAAAGAAAAAGGAAAAAAGAAGAAGACTGAACCATGTCCTTGTGCTGGCTCGTGTAAGAACAGAGCACATTTTAGTCAGCATTAGCTATCCAGAGTCCTGCTTTTGTCAAAACTACATTTTGCTAGGCAGCGTCAGCTCATAGGGATATTAGAGAAAAATATTCTTGGTGTAAACCAAACGTAAATGGGATGTAATTTAGCCTGGGTTTAGACCAGGGGTCCCCAACCCCCCGGTCTGTGGACCAGTATCGGTCCATGGCATGCCAGCAACCAGTCCGCACAAACAAGCAAAGCCCCATCTGCATGGTGCAGGCAGCACACAAAGCCACGCCCTCTCTAGTCCGTGGAAAAACCTCTCTCCACAGAACCCGGTCCCTGATGCCAAAAGGTTGGGGAGCTCTGTTTTCGACTACCACATTTAAGATTATATGTACCCCTTTGTGTCCCTTTGGCATTCAAAAAGCCTTTTTTCTTCTTCTTACATTTCTGTGTCATGGAGTTGAATCTTTTGATTGTTCCTTTTCAGACCATGAACAAAAGATGGCAGTGTATCAGTTAGAGCTAAGTGCAGTAGGAATAATAAAATGTGTGTCTCTGAGGTAAACATCAGCTGATGTACCTTATAAATACAGTAGCTTTGGTTTTTTTTAGCTTATTTATGTAACCTAGATAGTTTAACTGTTCCCTCTTGACCACAATTTGTCTCTTTCTATATTTTGAGGTAGAAAATTAGGGAAAATGGAAAACAGCCAAAGTCGTGACACATTTGTCTATTATATACTTTGGTAACATGGTATTTACAGCAATGTTATTTTATTTTTTATTTTTTTGCTACTTAACATTACAATTTGCATTGTATTTAATCAAATAGTTATCATCAACTAATAAAACTATTAGCATCATCCCTTTCCAAATTTCAAGATGCCCAAATCAAAACAAAAGGTTTAGTGTCTTCCATGATAATCAAAATGAATATGTCCGATTTAAAAATTAATACATACAGTATACATTGGCATTGGTAACCAGATTCAAATTCAAATGTAATTTGCATAAAAGCTATGAGATAAGACTTGTTAATGGGGGAACACATTTTAAAAGCAGAAAATACTGTAATTTAAAATTATAGCTATAATATATTTACCATACTAAAGCTAGTAATTTAAAATTACTCATTGCAGAAAACAATTTTGTTTTTAAAATCTAAGAATTGCTATAATTTGATCTCACTTTTACGGGATAAAGCCTTGGTGTTATAGTCATAAATAATATTCAACTGAAAATAAGATTTTTTTCCAATAGCCATTTTAAAGCCATAGTGACCCTCTTATTATTGAAACTTTTATAATATGTATAATTATTATTATTTTATTAATTGGAAATTATAAAATAATCATTATATAATAATTTGCAAGTTCTTAAGGGTTGCAAATTGTTGATAATTGGAAAAGAAGGAAGGTTAATTGTATTAGGAACATGGTGTGAGCAATACGAGGGAATATACTGTATAGCTATTGAATTTTAGGATTTTAATTAACTTAGAAAAGATTTCCTAAACACATTGTGAAAGTAGCCTAAGATAGCATCTAACTTGAATGATATGTTGAACCTATTTTCAAGATTTCTGTCTCTGTGGACTTTGACAGTAAGAGTTACAATATACTTCCCTGGTCACATTCTTGATCATGTTGGGGTCTGTGTTGATGTTGGAGATTATCTTAAAGAAGATAACAACATGTTAGTTGGTAGCTAAAGAAGCTGGGTTTGTAGGAGGAACCCCTTGCATTTTTGTATTCTGCTAATGTTATTTTTTGTCTGCCAAAAAATAATAATCTGTCGTTAGTTAAGGCCTCAGGGAGATTTATATGACATCTCTGAACAACATGTAGATGGTGAAATCCAACTCACATTATAAACTTGCCACTTTTTCATTTCTTCCCCACATCTTTGCCCCCACACCACGCTCTCCACCGTCCTTACACTCTGAGCTGACCTTCCACAGTCTTCTTCCTCCCACTCCTAAGGATGGATGCCCTGCCAAGGCAGCTGCTGGCATTTTGCAAAGTCCTCACAAAGGAGAGGAAGAAATAAATGAGTGGTTTGCAAGTATGAACTATCTCTCTTAAAAGCCTTACATTATACTTATCTGCTCTTACAGCCCAGCACAAAAAGTATTGGATTCAAATAGTACAAATCCATTCCTCTTGCATTTTGACCCCATGATACTTGGAAAAAATTTCTGAGTGGTTGGCATAGATTTGTATAAAACTATTCAATGCTTCCCGTTCCTGTATTGCAATGTTGAACTGGTCCATGAAATAATTGTGCCATTTATAAAGTGACATTTGCCCAAAATCAAATAGTAAAAAAGTAAGTTAGATTAACCGCCAGTGTTTTCATGGTTATTCTTTCCTTGCCAGGGCACTGCTGAATGCAGTTGTTATGCTCTACAAAGCAAGAGGCAAAAATAAACCCGGAATAAACATTCAGTGCAGAGCTAATACTTCTAGCCACTTTTGCAGCTGTTTTCAATCCAATTCATTTCATTGGAATTTCTTCTCCCACTTTGGAGATTAAAATCATAATGCACAATGATTCAACTGGAACTTTCCCCTTATCAGACCTTCTTCTTAAATTAGACCTAGTAGGCAGGCTTCCAATTTTCTATCATCCAGCCTTTTAAAGTAAGTTTTATTTTAAAATAAAATATCCCCAGCAGGAGCTTTGTATTTTGGGAGCTAATATATGGATTGTGCATTAATGTTAACTATATTTTATTTCTAAGATAAAGCTTAGTTAGATGACTTATTTTTGGCTGCATTACCTTTCTTGGGAGCTTCAAAGGAGGGAATTGTTCTGAATATCTTTCCCTTCATTCATTTGTAATGATCCAGTTGTTCCATATTTCTCAGTGTGTTGTATTATGAAGCTGAAACCCTACACATTAACTGCAGTGTAGTTACCATTGTAAGAAAAAATATCCATGGATTGAAAACGGCATATAGGCTTCAGGCTCCTTAATCTATGGAAAACTATTTGGTTTTGTTTTTTTTTAGGTTGGTCACTGTGTATGTATTCAAGCAGTAGAAGAGCTTTGCACGCAAAACTTGCTTATCAGTGGTTAATTTAATCATGGTTTACAAAGTTAGCCTAGTTGTTTGAATTCATTTCACAATCACAAATTAACAAACATTTCTGACTTGCATGTTATAGGCTGAGTTAACATATGTATGGTTCATGGACACCTAGAAAATTAAATGGAGTAAATCATAGTTTTAATTAAAAATAGGTAAGTAGGTAGTGGAACAAGGTCATCACACCAAATGGAGGTTTGTGAGCAAGAATAAGAAGTAGGTAGAGACTGTTGGTTGCTTCCGTCCTAGAAATCTTAGGACATCAGTGACACCTGTCTCATATGTAGACAACTGCCGGCAGCAGAACATAGAATGGAGCCCACATTTAAAACTAGATTTCCTTACAGAGGAATAGTTACAGAACGGGATCGTATCTGGCCACCTTTTCCCCAAACTTCAGGCAAACTGAAATTCATAATTACGTTGCAGGAAAATATTGAAATAAATGTTTTTTTTTTTTTTTTGCAAAGGAATGATATGCAGACTTCTGAGGCAAAGTAACAAGAGCCTTGGTGGAGCAGTGGGCTAATGCCTCCTTAAGTAACACCAGCTGCCTGCAATTAGTGCAGGTTCGCATCCCACCAGGCTCAAGGTTGACTCAGCCTTCCATCCTTCCGAGGTAGGTAAAATGAGGACCCAGATTGTTGGGGGCAATTAAGCTGACTTTGTAATAATGCCGCTTGGGGTGTGTGTGAAAGCCCTAATAAGCAGGCAGATACATAGAATGAAGGCTACTGCTAAGCTTGTAAGCCGCCCTGAGTCTTCAGAGAAGGGCGGGATATAAATGGAATTAAAATAAATAAAAAAAATAAAATAAAGTAAATAAATGCCTGAAATATCTTTTTTTTTTAAAAAAACACATTTTATTGTTTTCTTTTTTACATATCACCATCAATATTTGGTAAACAATGTGTTGTCTGAGTTTGTATTTACAAATAATAACAATTAGTTTCTATAGTTCCTTATCCACATAGCTTTCCTTGATTTTCTCTTCTTTGAATGATATTCTCTTTTATCAACCTTAAATTAGTACATTTCTTGATAGTTTTGAAAGATAACAATTAAATGTCTACAAATATCCTCCACCTCATTTTTAAGCTTCTTTTTTATTTAACCAT
Source organism: Vipera ursinii (assembly GCF_947247035.1). NCBI lineage: Eukaryota > Metazoa > Chordata > Lepidosauria > Squamata > Viperidae > Vipera > Vipera ursinii. The sequence continues at coordinate 229,195,161 of NC_139512.1, read as the reverse complement.
CTAGATCAGGGCTGTCAAACTGCCGGCCCGCTGGTCAGATGCATCATGGCGAAACTGCGCCCACCCCATTGCCGGCAATGGAAAAAAAGTCACAACACGTCACGACACGTATGTGTGTGTGTGTGTGTGTGTGTGCCTTTTAAACTAGAATACATTTATAATCAGTGTTTTATTTTTTAAGCATATTCAAGTCTTCAAAATCCATTATATTTAAGTATTTTGTACATTTCCCTCATATAAATCATCCCAAAGATTTTTATATTTCTCATATCATAGGCTAAAAATACTGTATTGCTTAAGGAGCCTATCCCTCCTAAGTTAAGATTAATTTGTATTCAAAATTTTATTCCTTTAACCGTATTCAAACAAGTGTTTAGTCTTTAAATATTCCATCAAACAAGTCCTGTCACTTAATTTCTTAATTCTAGCTTTTGCCCTTTTTTTTGCCAAACATTTTTCCTAATCAGTATGTTCCATTGAAATGCCTGAAATATCTTTTTAAGAGGGCACATGCTGCATACTGGCATTTGCCAAATAAGCCCTCTTTATGTTGGTAGCAGTTGACTCTAGTGCTTGAGTTGGGGTTAGGCTGTAATTTTAGAAGACCTCATGTTTAAATAGAAAGGGTAAATATTTGTGGTTGTATTACTTTAGTTAGAGTTTTCATCATAGTGAGTGTCCCTCATTCCAAACACACATTTCTTGTGTGGTTACATTGATGCACTGTTTTAGATAGTTTTCATACTAGAATTATCTACACAGTACTCCTACTTGAATCAGTGGGAGAATAATTTTCTTTATTTTTTTCAGTCAACTTGAAATTCTGACAAATCATGAGGTATAGTATGAATCATATTTTGGACACATTATACAAAATCCTAGCCATCACCACCCATATTACAATTTACCACATATTGGACAATCGTCCTGGCTGCATCCAGGTACAACAATAAAACATGCTGTGCCATTATTCACAAATATCAAGCCCTACCCTAATGTACTATGTTTTCCCTCTGTTCTTGTCTTCCTCTGTATAAGGCAGTGATGGCAAACCTTTTTAGAGACCAAGTGCCCAAACTGCAACCCAAAACCCACTTAGTTATCGCACAGTGCTGCGTCAGCATTGTGGTGCACTCAGGGGGAGCAGGGTGTGTGTGTGGCCCACTGGGTGGGCATAGCTGCAGTGGTCACGGCAGACTGGGTGGGCGGGGATGGGGTCGGCAGGCTGGGACCAGGGCAGCGGAGACCAGTCCCTTGCCATCTCCGGAGCATCCCCATGGGGGCCAACCCCACTTGCTCACTCACTTCCTGTCCCGTCGCTTCCAAACGCCATGTGCTCACTATTCTGGCGAACTCTGCTGGGGCGACGGCGTGCATGCCCACAGAGAAGGCTCTGAGTGCCACCTCTGGCACACGTGCCATAGGTTTGCCACCACTGGTATAAAGGAATAGGTAAATTAGGCATTTTTGTACTGTTCAGTGGTAAGCTACTCCTAAAACCTTTAGAAAGAGAACTTCATTAAATACGGTAGCGCAAGCAAGACACCCCACTTCACATCACTTAAGCAGCTGCGTCATCCAGGAGGCTCAGTGCACTTGCTAGGAAGGGTTCCCTAGTTGTGTCTCTGCACGCATGGGTGTGCATAAGCAACACTTCTGAGAATGCCTGCAATGTAAAGTGATTTTCAATGCTACATTTACTTATTTGTGATAAGTATATGTTGCCAACCCCATAAAGAGTTAACAGTGATTTACAAAATTCCATAAAATGAATAAAACCAATAAATTCATTAAAACAAATTACATTATTCGTTTGATGGGTCAATACGTGAAAGTAATTGGGGATAGTCTTGAAAGAACAAAGCCTGTCTGTGGGCATTTTATCACTTTGAAGACAGCAGCTTTGTAAAACACCTATTAAATACCTTGCACTTCTTTGTTAAACACAGTTGCACCAAAATATAAATTATTTTTCTTCAAACCGTGATTTGAATAGAAACCAGAATTCAAACCATATAAGCACCCGGAGGCTTCAACTGGTTCAAAATGCAGCCGCGCGGGTGCTTATGGGAGTATCTCGGTACTCCCATGTTACACCACTCCTGCCCGAGCTGCATTGGCTTCCGGTTACCCTCTGAGTGTGATTTAAGGTGCTGGTAATAACCTTTAAAGCCTTGCATGGCTTAGGCCCGGGTTACTTGCGAGACCACCTGCTGCCATTGTCAACCTCCCATCGCCCGGTTCGCTTCCACAGAGTCGGCCTCCTCAGGGTTCCGTTGGCCAGGCAGTGCCGGCTGGCGACCCCCAGGGGGAGACCCTTCTCTGTGGGCGCACTGACCCCCTGGAATGAGTTGCCTCCGGAGCTGCGGACGGCCCCTGACCTTTGGTCCTTCCGCCGTGACCTGAAGACCTGGTTGTTCAAACAAGCGGGCCTGGACTGACTACGATTTTTAATTAGGCTTTTACTGGGTTAAATTGTTTTGTAATTTTGTATTTATTGTTTAATTCTCTTTTAAATTTTTTACTCTATGTTTTTTAATTTTTATTGTTGTGAGCCGCCCTGAGTCCTCAGGGAGAAGGACGGCATATAAATTTAATGAAATGAAATGAAATGAAATGAAATGAAATCTGGCTTAGAAGAAGACTGGATTTTAGGAAGGTAATTTGCTGGATTCCAATCATATGACATACAGTATTGAGATAGTCATTTTCTGATCTCATTCTCTTATGTTTGGATATAAGCTGAAGGAAAGTACATTCCTGCTCATACTGTATATAATGAAGGGAAAGTCCCAAACTGGGACAGTCTAGAAGATGTTTATAGGCTTATTAGGTCAGGTTGCATTAATGGGTCAGGGTTGAGTTGAGCTTTCTGAATCTGAACTGTATTACCTCTCATTTCATGTGTAAATTGGTGCAGTGTACGCTGAAGTACTATAGTTAGAACATAAGATTTAAAATTTCAATTTCAAGGTTTCAACTTGAAATCTAAAACATTTATAAATTGTTCTCTAAGATGCTATATTGTAATCAATTTACTAAATAAGTGCTTGTGGAAAAGTGTAGTCTGATCCTTCACTTGGCTTCATAGAAAGCAATATTTCCCATCCGTGGCAAATTTAGGATGTATGGACTTCAACTCCTAGAATTCTTGAGCTAGCATGCTGGCTGAGGTATTCTGGGAATTGAAGTCCACATATCTTGGAAGTTGTTACAGTTGAGAAACACTAATATAAAGTCTAGTCCAAAAACTTTCACTCAAGGAGGGATGCTGTGGATATCCTCTAAATCTTCTGGATATAGTGCAGAATGCTGTAGCATGGACAGTTCTGTTTGTCCCCAAGACAGCACATGTCACACCTAGGCTGCACAAACTGCACTGGTTGCTGGTAAGTTTCCACATCCAATTCAAGAACCCTTCATGGCCTTGAGACCAGGTTATCTGGGGGGATAACCTGCTGTTGATAATCTGCTGTTCCCCAATTTCATCAGCCCATCCCATTAGATCCAGCAGAGAGGGCATGCTATGTGAAAGACCTACATGTTGGGCCTTCTCTGTTGTGGCACCCACCTTATAGAATATTCCATCACCCCTAATTTAGATTGGCTCCATAATTTTTAATGTTCTGGAAGTTCTTCAAGACTTGGTTAAGTCCTTAAACTTCAGGCTCCCAGGAAAGTGGCAACATTTTTAGTTGCCTCCCCTATTATAGGTGACATATGGTTGCTGTTATCTCTTGAGTTTATGGTTTGTATCATCTATTTTTTAATGATTTAATCTTTTAAAATGATGATTGTGTATATTTTTATAAGATTATATTGTGATTTTGGTTGTTGTATGCAACCACAGTTATTTCCAGTGAGATTGGCACCTGTATAAATTTGATAAATTGGAAATTCTTCATAGTTAGCACCTATTAATTGATTAATGTTTGTATATTTTACTGATACAAATACTTGTATCATATTGTATGCTTCTAGCCAAGTTACATTATAAATCAAATCCTATAATATCATAAATTATAACTTAATCATAACTGGGAAATGTTGTAACCCTATTGGGAAATATATCCAATGTGGTGCTTTTTATTTAATAGGATTTTATTAAATAGATTTTAAAGTTAGGGAACACTCTTGCAATGAAACCCTGTCAGTACAGGCAGTCCTGGCTTAACAACTGATTGTTAAACAACCAGTCAAAGTTACGATGTCCCCCACCCCCGTGTCACATGATTGTATTTGAGTTAGCAACTGGCTCACATTTATGACAGGTTGCAGTGTTCCACAGTCATGTGACCATGATTTGTGACTTTTTTGCCAGTTTACAGAATTTTTTCCTTGATTCTGGCAAAAAATGCCCATTCACAAAAACAGATTCACTTATCAATCTCATGGTTCCCTTAATAATCATTTATTGCACTTAATGGCTGTTATTCACTTTTATAATAGTGAAAACAGTCATAAAAACAAGTCAGGTCATGTGAAGACGCTCTTAAGGTCTGCAGCGACTTAATGACCAAAATTCTGTGCCCAATTGTAGTCAATAAGAGAGGACTACCTCTATTCCTGTTGTGAAACACAAAATAAATATGTAGCTTGTAGCAATGAGTTGATTATTTGTAATTATGTTTAAAAATAAGGATTACTTTTTTCTTATCTGGAGGAGTCATTTATCAACTACGCAGATATTCATATACACATGCAAATATAATTTTAATCAGTATTAAAGAGTTCAAATTATGTTTCTAAATTTTGAAAAATTTTTCCTCTTTCCCCAAGAATAATGTGATGGCTGCTTAGACAAAAGGAATACATTGATGTGTTGTATGGATTAGTAAATGCCTGTGCTATGTTTAATATTTTTTCCAACATGTCTGTCCTTAGGCGAGAAAATATTGTAAGCTTTTATTGGAATGACATATTTTACTTTAGTTTACTTTATTTCATATTTCTGCTTCAGCTGTATTTTAAATTTTCTTTTATTAAAGTCACTTTATATTTTTGCTATATATTTGGGTATTTTCAAGCTGTAGACATATGAAAATTATATTAGAAATTCTATCAGAATCCAGTCTTCATACCATATATGTAGCCAGGATATAGAAATTTGAAATGTACTATTTGAATCTTATAACATTTGCTGTTACTCTATTGTTTTACAGATGCCAGGCAATATCAGCATTATATGGTTATCTGCTCAGCTTATAAGTTTATTGTAGAAAAATTTGCAAAATGGTAATCCACGCTTACCTTCAAGCTGTAGTATTTTTTTAAAGAAAGGATACTTTGTGTTATGAGTTTTGGTCTTTTTCCTTGTCAATAATTTTGAAGTGCTTTTTCCTGAAAATAGGAAAAAATGCAAAGTTCTCAGGCTTAGTTGAGGAAATTAATGGCATGAAATTATCCTGCCCGGGTTTCCGTCTGCAGCGATCTTTGACTCCAAAAGTCCTTTGGTTGACTTAAGACTTTTCAAGAAGTATGAAAACGGAAAGATTGGATGAATATTTTTTTTCTTTAGATTTAATCCCAGTTGTGATCAATTCCCTTTTCCGAATTAAACTCTATTTCTCATTTCAAAAGATACTATTGACATTTCTCTGTATGTAATTTTGGAGGGGAGGGGTTCTGCAAGACAAAAGAGAAGAATACACATTTAACACAGTACGCATTCTTAGACACAGTGCAAGGAAGAGTTTTTAAATATTGGCAGCAGGATGCCTTGAAGACCACTGAGAGATACATACTCCCATAAAGTGAGATTTCATTTGTGTATAAGAGTGTCAGTGGAGCTTCAAATGATGACAACAAACACATATATTTTGGGTTAGTCCCAAAGCTTGAGAAGATGGTGAATTAGTTTCATTGCATGATAATGGTATTTCAAATGAAAGTGGATTTAAAGTTCTGCAAAGTATATTCTGCTAATACCCTAAATTTTGATGATGTGGGTAAGGATGGAAGTGTTCCCAGTTAAATTTATTTGATGTCTGAACTGTGGCTAATTCAAAATTTCATTGTTGTGTCTTAATTGATTGCAGAATGTTATTAATTACACACAAGATATAATAATAAAACATACAGTTACTTGAGGGAAGTTCCCTTAAGTCTGATTGGAAATATGCAGTTACATCTCCTTAAATCAGTTTATTTGAAGCAAGGAAAGCAATTTATTTTCCATTGTTCTTATTGTTACTTCCAGCTTCTAATTTTTAGAAATACTGACTTAGTTTTTCTTTTCTTTTTTCCAGATGAACGGGACAAAGTACAAAAGAAAACATTCACAAAATGGATAAACCAGCACCTCCTGAAGGTCAGAATATTTAGATTCATTCAACTTTGCAGTACATTGGATGTCGTAATGTTTTACCAAGGTGGTCTGGGATGGAATGGAACATTTCTGTAATATATCAAAAAAGGATAAGATGATGATGGCAATCCAGCTCCAAACATTCCCGGAAGAGGCTGTTTTTCTAGATCCAGCCTGGTCATCTAGCTTGATGAGCTTGTTTGATGAGTTTTCTTTAGAGAGGCAGTATTACTCATTATTACTCAATATTCCATGTCATGTTAATACAGGTAGTCCTCGACTTACAACAATTCATTTAGCGACTGTTCAAAGTTATAACACCATTGAAAAAAGTCACTGTTTTTCACACAACATTTGCAGCATCCCCATGGTCACATGATCAAAATTCAGAGGCTTGGCAACTGGTTCGTATTTATGACGGGTTGCAGTGTCCCAGGGTTATGTGACCTCATTTTGCAACCTTTCAAGCAAAGTCAATGGGGAAGCCAGATTTACTTAGCAACTCTGTACTGACTTCGTGACTGTACTGATTCACTTAACTGTGGCAAGAAAGGTTGTAAAATGTGGCAAAATTGACTTAACAAATGTCTCACTTAGCAACCAAAATTTTGGGATCAGTTGTGGTCTTAAGGACTACCTGTGCCTTCGACCAGGATGCCTTCCTGTACCACATCTGTGAGATGGGATAAAGGGCATGGCATTTTGATGGTTCTGCTTCTGTCTGCAGTGCCAATCGTAGCAGATAGCATCGGATGAATATTTTTCAAACATACCAGATGGAGAGACCATAGTGTCACCATTCTGATGATTACATATAGCTCTGGGTTACATCTGAATCAGGAGAAGCCCTTATAAAAAAGACAATAAAATATAGTGAAGATAAATAAATAACCACCATGCACAGTAGACATTTTTAAATCAGTGTCAGAAACAAGGAATGTTTTTTTGTAGTTGTTGTTGTTCAACAAGGTCTCATCCCCAGATTTCTCAAACACTGTGGACAGGAAAATCAGGAAAAGGAAAATAACAGTGTTTTGCCTGTTTGTATTTCACATTTCTAAACCACCCATCTTCCTCAAAGAGTTTATAGTACTATGTACTCTGCTGAGAAAATAGTATTCTATAACAGGAATACTATTCTTCAAAGATGCTTATGAATGTTGGCCATATGCCTTCAGTAAAAGAGTTTGACTGTATCTGGGGGACATTATCTCCTTTGCATGTGTATATATGTGGTTTATTTAAGAGTTGTATGCTACCCATCTAAAATTATTATATACTGTGTGCGTGACTGCTCATACAAAACCATAAAAACCCAGAAACTAAAATCTCAGTACCTCAATTGTTCTCCCAGGATGTCCCAATGTTCATCCCCAGATAGCTAACACAGTATAGGATATTGATACTTGAAGTTTATGGGAAAATCAGGATTAGGCTATCCACACACTCACAGCTCTTCCTTGTATCACCAAAATTGGAGGGGAAAAATCTCCAAAATTCAGCCCTTTCAGTTGTCAACATCCAGCTCGAGAATCCAAATAAAACTCCAGATTCATTCTGAAAATCGTAATTATTGAATACAATGTTATGTCGAAGCAAAACTAACTCTGAGGTTCCAACACAAGTTAAGATATGCAAGAAAATGTTAAGTGAGCACCTGTCCAGCCTAGATGAGTTTAAATCACCAGGACTAGATGGGCTGTACCCCAGGGTTCTCAAGAAACTGGCAGATGTGCTATTAGAACCACTGAACTATATTTTTCAAAGATCCTGGAGCACTGGGGAACTACCAGAGGACTGGAAAAGAGCTGATGTAGTTCCCATCTTCAAGAAAGGGGAAAAACATGGATCCAGGAAACTACAGATCTATCAGCCTGACCTCAATACCTGGGAAGATTCTGGAAAAGATAATCAAACAACGAATCAGCGAACACCTAGAGGCAAACAAAGGCATTACTAAAAGCCAACATGGGTTTGTCAAAAACAGATCATGCCAGATAAATCTTATTGCATGACAAAATTAGTGGACCAGAGGAATGCTGTGGATATAATTTACTTGGACTTCAGTAAGGCATTTGATAAAGTAGATCAAAACCTACTACTTGATAAGATAGAAAAATGTGGGTTAGATAGCATCACCACCAAATGGATTCGTAGCCGGCTGACTGGCCGTACTTAGTGTGTGGTCCTCAATGGAACTGCATCTACATGGAAGGAAGTGTGTATTGGGGTGCCCCAGGGCTCTGTTCTGGGCCCAGTGCTCTTCAACATCTTCATCAACGATTTGGATGAGGGGATAGATGGGGAAATCATCAAATTTGCAGACGACACCAAGCTGGCAGGAATAGGCAACACTCCAGAAGACAGGCTTAAGATACAAGAAGATCTTGACAGGCTTGGACACTGGGTGCGATCTAACAAAATGAAATTCAGTGGTGAAAAAAGTAAGGTTCTACATTTAGGCAAAAAACAACAACAAATGCACAGGTATAGTAGGGGGTATCTTGCTCAATAGTAGTAACTGTGAGAGTGAACTCGGAGTCCTAGTGGACAATCACTTAAATACGAGCCAGCAGTGTGTTGCAGCTGCCAAAAAAGCCAACACAGTGCTAGGCTGCATTAACAGAGGGATAGAATCAAGATCACATGAAGTATTAATACCACTTTACAATGCCTTGGTAAGGCCACACTTGGAATACTGCATCCAGTTTTGGTCACCAAGATGTAAAAAAGAGGTTGAGAGTCTAGAAAGAGTACAGAGAAGACCAACAAAGATGATTAGGGGACTGGAGGCTAAAACATAAGGAAAGGTTGCTGGAATTGGGTATGTCTAGTTTAATGAAGAGAAGGACGAGGGTGGACATGATAACAGTGTTCTGATATTTGAGGGGCTGCCACAAAGAAGAGGGAGTGAAGCTATTCTCCAAAGCACCTGAAAGCAGGACAAGAAGCAACGGATGGAAACTAATCAAGAAGAGAAGCAACCTAGAATGAAGGAGAAATTTCCTGACAGTTGGAACAATTAACCAGTGGAACAACCTGCCTCCAGAAGCTGTGAATGCTCCAAAACTGGAAGTTTTTAAGAAGAGACTGGACACCCATTTGTCCGAAATGGTATAGGGTTTCCTGCCTGAGCAGGGGGTTGGACTAGATGACCTCCAAGGTCCCTACTACTACTACTACTACTACTACTACTACTACTACTACTACTATTATTATTATTATTATTATTATTATTATTATTATTATTCACTAATTCATAGACTTAAACAATAATTTTCCCAGCCAAACCCCCAACGTCTTACATAGTCCGTATACACAACATCACTTTGTTATGGGAACCATCTGCTTCAAATCCTCATCTGTTCTGGTGTCCTTGAAAAGGCTTTAGCTGAATCTTAGGGGTCTTCAGCTGAATCTTAGACGTTTCGTTTTTCCATCTAACCCACTTGAAAGTAACACCTCCCCCACTTAATCTAAAGGCAAGTTGAAACGCAGAGGCACGTAGCTGCCAAAGTTTCATTCTTGACATCAGTTTTGTTGACTTTGCTGTTATTTTCATTGGTCCTGAAGAATTTCTGGATGCTGTAATGAAATATGGGAAAGACTTTAGGAGACAGGGTGAAGAAGTGTAGCCTAGACGCCATCATGCAAAGGTTATCTAAGCTCATAGAAGCAAATGAGCCCGTGAAGCACCTTCCCTAGTTTTTTTTGAAAGTAAAAATAAAGGAGGGGCTTTCAGACTTGTAAGATTCTGTTACTGTAAATTGACAGTAAAGGTAGTGCTAGTCCTCATGGTTTGTCCTTGTCTGGACTACCTCTAAGGGCCGACAAGGCTGAACTGTGGCCTCTGACTCTCAAGTAGGGGATTCAGATAAGACACATAATATTCACATGGGGCAAAAAGATTCTACAACTGAAGCAGTTAGATTTGCAGCTCAACTTGTGTGTTATCACGGTGTCCTCAGTTGTTGAGGTGTGCTATGTTGAGTATTTAATAGTGAGTCTGAAATGGGTTTATTTCTTAGGATTCTCAGGAGTGCTAAAAAGTTAACCTGTGTTGTGAGTCCAGACAATGTAAAAGGCTTCATGCTTGTATGAATTTTTCCCCTATATTTCTCCATAGTAGAAAGTCCTTTTTGTGAGCACTGCGTATTTGTATCATGTGACCAGGGAGGCTGCCCAATGCCAGTCCTTTAGTGCTGGTGGGAGGTTGTGATAGGTCCTACGTTGCAGAACAATACAGATTTCATTGGAGTAGTCAAGGAAGTTAGTTACCGTATGCCAGGTGTGGGGCTGTTGTAAATTGTTCACAGGGTATAACTTTGGATTTGTGTTATAAGATTTTGTGTTATGCCATGCAGTATATAAGTGTAATAATTTATACAAAATTAACAGTTATATATATGAAGCATGCACAGTCCTCTGCATCTTTGGCACAAAAATCTATATAGATACATTAACATTTTTTCCTGTGCATTAAAAATTGAACAGTCTGGTACTATTAATGTATTCATTTATTCTCTTTGTAGTGGTAGTTTGTGATGAAGTGTTGATTGAAGTAAACTTTGATTAATCTTTTATTACTTAACTTTATCAGAAACATGTATGCTGTTTTACCAACTACAGTCATCTGAAAGCCTTTAAAATAATTGATACATTATTCAGTGAGATGTTTCTTTCTATATAGTGCTGCATTATGCAGATTAAGCTCTAAAAACATATTGACTTCTTGCCACTTCTTTATGAGCTGTGATATTTATTCCAGGTTGGCTCTATGTTTGGTTACATCAAAAAATAGATAAGAAATATCTATCATTTAATATATCATGCAGTTTTCTCCTGGTTAAAAGACTGATGTTTTCTTATTTATATGTTTCAGTTACATATGAAAATGTCTCATTTTTGAAACAAACGTGGGGGGGGGCATACAAATTATTTACTTATTTTTGCTCCAATTATAGTAAGGATATAAAACTTCAGTAAAAGTTCAGGAATCTTTTTTTGTATATACAGTCTCTCTCTCTCTCTCTCTCTCTCTCTCTCTCTCTCTCTCTCTCTCTCTCTCTCTCTCTGTTTGTGTGTGTGTGTGTGTGTGTCTGTGTCTGTGTCTGTGTGTGTCTGTGTGGGTGTTTTATAAAGGTTTGCAGAATCAGAGCTGAGGGAGAGGTCTTTAAAAATCATTTATCTCTGAAATTTTCCTGGTTCCTATTACTTTTCTAAAACAGAGGTGCCCAAAAGGTTGGGGACCTCTGTTTTAGAAAAGTAATAGGAACCAGGAAAATTTCAGAGAAAAATGATTTTTAAAGACCTCTCCCTCAGCTCTGATTCTGCAAACCTTCATAAAACACCCACACCCAGGGACCAGGTCCGTGGAAAAAGGTTTTTCCGCAGAGCGGAGAATGTGTGGTTTTGTGTGCTACCTGCATCCTGCGGATGGGGCTTTGCTTGTTTGTGCGGACTGGTTGCTGTCATGCTGTGGCCGGGTACTGGTCCACAGATAGTGGGTTGGGAACCCCTGGTCTAAAACACAGCTGTTTCCTCATCTTCTATATGACTGGCCCATAATAGTTTTGGGAATGGCTTTAGATTTGAAAAATGATACAGATGTCAACCAGGGAAATAAATAAGAGAGGAGGGGAATCTCATAGCTACAAAGCCTGGTAAATCTTCTGATTATAGTTCCAACAGACATTCTTCCTATGTATTAAGAAATAGCTTTTATAGTTTGTTCCTTAATTTGTTTTGGATTGGGTTGATCATGAAAAGACAGAATTCATGTAGATGGCTCAACTGCTGCAGAAATAAGTTTTCTTACCAACAAGTTGTTTATATATTAGTTTAGTTTGGAGCACAGTTTAGAAGAGGTTTTTTAACTCAGTGGATGTGTGGTTAAAATGGGCAGCCGTGTTCCTCATTAGGCTAATCTAACCGAGTATATTTACCAGTGAGAAAGACATGTGCTTTTTTTTTGTTCTACTCTGACTTTGGAGATATCAGAAACAAAGGAATAGTTGGGAGTAGGTGACCGCAGTCTGTTATTGATGAAAAAAGGTATAGGTGCTTTTGAAGACACCTCCTTTATCTGCTCTATATTAACACATTCTCTAGTACCTAAAGAGGATGTTACTTTTCTTCTTTTCCTGGTTTCTTTTTCCCCTTTTTTCTTTTTCAGCCAGTTTTTTTTCCTCTTCTTTCTCTAAAATTCCAGCTGTTAGAGAAGCAGCTTACCTACATCCATCCTGGTGGTTTTTTTTTACCCTTCTTCCTTTGTGCATATGAGTCACCAGAGTAATTTCTGTATGTGTCAAAGAATGAGCAGTAAGTGCTGGTGGAGAATAAAGGACTTTTATAAATAGGGCACCTTATTTATTAACTTAATCAGTATTGATTGATTCAGTTGATATTTTTTTATCCAGGCCCTGCCTGCCTTCTGTTGTGCTTTCTGGCAGGTATGCATATCTGCATACACAAAAACACATTTGACTGTATTGCAGGCACAGGCTTAGTTCTAGCCAGTGGCAGCAATTTTAGAAGACAAAATAGGGAAATTGGGCATTGCACAGGTATAGTTTTATAAATTTTGGCTTTGACCTTGAAGATGGTAATCACGTTCCAGAAGGTTGCAGATGCCATTACAATACATCACTGGTCATTTATTGTGTAAGGTGCACAGACCGGTGGAGGAGCATGAAATAAATCCAAGTTTATTTATTTAAGTCCGGGTATGTTTGATGTGGGACGCGGTGGCTCAATGGGTTAGGACACTGAGCTTGTCGATCAGATGGTCGGCAGTTTGGCGGGTCGAATCCCGAGTGCCGCGTAACAGAGTGAGCGCCTGTTACTCGTCCCAGCTTCTGCCAACCTAGCAGTTCGAAAGCACGTAAAAATGCAAGTAGAAAATAGGGACCACTACGGTGGGAAGGTAACAGCATTCCATGCGCCTTTGGCATCTAGTCATGACGGCCACATGACCACAGAGACGTCCTCGGACAAGCGCTGGCTCTTCGGCTTTGAAGAGCACCGGCCCCTAGAGTCGGAAACGACTAGCACGCATGTGTGGGGGAACCTTTACCTTTTTATGTTTGATAGCTCTGTGAGCCTGATATCTGACAAGAACATTGAAACAGGAAAGAAAACCTCTGCCCCACCTAATATGACAAGACATATTCCCTGCAGCTGGAGTCTTTTTCGTTGGCTCAGGTTTTCCTAGAGTAGAGGTGCCAGATGTTGAAGCATTCTATTAAAATGAAATCAAAATGGTGCTATGAGGAAGGAACCCATCTGTCCTGAAGCACTTTCAATCTGGAACAACAAATTACTACTTATTTATTGGAAACAGGGAAACAAGAGAAAAGATTCTTTTGTATCTCTTGTTACGTGCACCATACAGTATATGCTCTAGCATTTTTATTGCTTTCTCCACAGTGCACTCTATTCACTTGTCACTTCTGCTTCTAGTAGTTATTAAGAATTAAAATCTGACTGTAAAAATTGACTGTTCAGATTATAAATATGCTACGGAGGCACAGGAAAAAAACCTTTGTTCCTTACTAGAATTTTATCAAGCAAAAATAAGGTATCACAATAGATTTGAATGCCCTCCGATAGAACATACACAGCAGTGTGATATTATTTTTTTAAGGAAATAAAAAAATCTAATGCCCAGACAATAGCATAACATGATGTGCAGCAATCAGTTTGCAAAGACCGGTCTGCCTTTGAAAAACCATCCCTTGGTGTGGACTACGAACCCTGCCAATATCCCTAAAATGTCTGTTCTATTAATAAACCTTTATTGTCAAAGTACAACATGTGTACATTGAGATTAGCTGAGCCTCCCCCTGTGCTCCCTCCCCCCAACACACAGTGACAACAAACCCTCCATCCTACCACACCATGTGAACCAACTACACCACACACCGGCCTCCCAAGTCAATTCTGCATAAATTCACAGAGATTATATCCCATTTAAAAGCCTAACAGCCCACGGATAAAAGCTATTTTTCAGCCTGTTGGTACGTCTGGCTATATTCCTATATCTCCTACCGGATGGTAGGAGAGTAAAGAGATACCGTCCAGGGTGTGAGTCATCCCTGAGAATCTTCCTCACTCTTCCAAGGCAACAAGCCCTGGCAATGTCATCCAGTGGTGTCAGGGAACAGCCCACAATGTCTTGTGCTGTGCTCACTACCCTCTGTAATACTTTCCTGTCCGCGGCTGTCAGACCAGCATACCAAACCACAATACCATACGAGAGGATGCTCTCTATAGTAGACTGGTAAAAGTGGGTCATTAGCTGTTGTTCTACCCTGTTCTTCCGCAAGACCCTAAGAAAGTGAAGCCTCTATTACATGTAAGTCGTAAGTTTTTAATTACCAAATACAAGCAGACTACAAATACAGGTAGTCCTTGATTTACAACTACAACTGAACCCGACATTTCTGTTGCTAAGCAAGGCAGTTAAAGTGAGTTTTGCTCTGTTTTATAAATTTTTATAAACTTTTCACCCACAGCTGTTAAGCGAATCACTGCACTTGATAATTACTGAAGGCAATCATTAACTGAATCTGTCTTCCCCCATTGACTTTGTTTGTTGGAAGCCAGCTGGGAAGCTTACAAATGGGATGCTTCAACAGTCCTGACTTTCAGCAGTCAAATGGTTGTAAGTTGAGGACTACCTGTATTGTTTTTTTATTATAATTTTCTGGAAGGGCTAATTGGATCTTTGTTTCTACTTAAGAGCCAGTTATGTATCAGAATAGTTAGAAATACTGATTTCCAGACTGACCAAAAAATTGAATTAAATGATAGGATAGGCCTGGGCTGATGAGAAGCGCCCATGAATTGCATTTCCTCTGTTAATATTGTGATCAAAATTAGTATGCCCAATGTTATGAAGATGACAGGGCTTTACTTGGTGAGGAGAGGGGCAAGACTGAATGAACCAAGGCTGGAATTAATATTTGCATAGGGTGGGAAAAGTCCATAATGGTTTATGTATATTACACAATAAGCTCTGAATGTTTGCACATGATTATATCTTAAAGGTTCTGATTAGGGCTAATCCACACAGTGAACTGTGGAATTTATCTCTGGCTGCAGCATTTTTCTTTTATTCGGTGGAGTTAAGTGATACCGCTATGATACAATAAAGCGGTATACCTAGAAATAACCGGTAGGTAACTGTTTGGGAGGGTGAGGTATTCATGTAGTGTTCTTGATGACACAGCAGATGGCAGCACCTAGCCAATCTTGGCTGATGCTGAGAAGGAAAGGAGGGAATCCATGCAATCCAAGTTGACTCAAGGGAGTCCTTCACTTTTTTTTTAATGTAGGATTTTTCAAAAGTACCTGACTTCTCTTAACAAAGGGGAAGGGGGAATTGCCGCTCAGCTTCAGTGAGAAAATATTCTTTGGATGACAGAAGCCCAGAATCAAATTAGCTTCACCCTGCTCATCTTTAGTTCTGATATTTGTTGCTTGGTTTTGTTGGTTGTTTTGCTCTGTAATCCTGAGATCTGAAATATATGGATGTAACATTTGGAATGTTTTTCTCTCTGGGCTAATTTGGTTCTCTGCCTTAACTCCAGAAGCCTCTTTGACAATAATAAGAGCCTGCAGTATCAGCCGCAGAATATAGCTGATACCCTTGTTGTGATTAGATTTTGTTTTCCTTTAAGCATTCTCTCCTATGATGATCTTGAATTGCTTTTGCTAGCCAATAGCATATCAGCTTCTCAACCCTCTTTGGGAATGGAGATTCACTATATATTTTTTTTTAAAAAAACACAAATAAAAATATTAAAATTGATGAAAATCTTTGCAGATTTTGCAAAATGTTTTTGTAAAACACCAGAGGGAATGCATTTCATAGTTTGCAGATGAGGCTTTCTCACCCAGCATCAGCTACTTGGAGTGCAGAGCATCCGTGCACCAGTTTCTTTTCCAAATCTCGGTGCACCTGGGATTTGTAGCAGGAGAAGCATTTTCTTCCTATTTTATTTTATGGTTTGCTACTCAATCAGCCAGATATTCAGACTGGATTTGGCATTTTTATCCATCTATTGATGGATAAAAGATCTGAGATAGGTAGATATTGATGTTTGAGGATATAAAAAGTATCATTGCAGGATGTAAACTGTTCTGAGTAAAAGCTGCCTTTTGCAATTGACTGATGGTGAATTTGTCAATGCCAATTACGGTAAGTTCAAGTAGTGCTCCAGTTGTTGGGATTACACCCAATCTGCCTGCTATTATTGGCACCTCCTTTGCTTTCTCCTGCCACAGGCATTTTACTTCTATTTGTAGGTCATTGTAGTTTTTTCCCTTCTTCAGGTCTTTCTCTTCTACTCTCCTGTCTGTAAATGCTGCCACACCCATTATGCAGATTTTTCCAGTACCTATATTATTAATGTCATTATTACAAGTAGTTCTCCCTTAGTCCACTCATTTAGCAACTATTCAGAGTTGTGATGGTGCTGAATGAGAGGGATTTATGATGGGTCCTCATATATCAGCCTTCTGAGGTAGACCAATTCAAGATCATATGTTTGTGATTTGCAACCTTTACTGCCAGATTCTGACAAGCAAAGCCAATGGAAAAGCTGATGGGAGGTTGCAGATGGCAACCAGATGATCCTGGTATCATGTGGGATTTGTCTAATACTGGCAACTGGGACTGCCAAAGGCGCCTTTATAAGTCAAAACAGTTGTGTGATGTTGCACCTTACAACCATGTCACTTAGTGATGGAATTCCCATTCTCAATTACCATCAGCAAACAAGTATCTGGAATTAAATTTATTATGGCAGCCACTCCAAAAGACTGGGCAGCTTTCTGCATTAGAAATATACAGTTAAAACTTTTAAAATATAACCACAAAAAGATAATAGCCAGGCTATTTTAAGGCTTTAAAAATTTACATCAAATAACTTAAATTGTATCTGGAAAATAACTGGCAGCTAATGCAATTCTTCAGTACAGCCACCAGCAGTTCCTATATCTTCCACTGATGGCAGCAATATGGATAATATGGGAAGCAATGAAGAAATCCCAGGGATGTAAACTAGGTTAGGAAAACATCCTGGGAGAAAACAGTGGCAACCCTTTATCCCACATGAATATATAACCACCAAGAATTGAACTGTATAGAAAAAATATTTACCATTACTCGCTGAAGTTTGCTCTGATTGCAACTACTAGGGCTTTTTCTAAGATAGCTTTACAAAAAGCGCATTGCAGTAATTGTTATAGCTGATCTGGGATAATTATTGCCAAATCTGACTACTTGTGAATGGTTGTAGCTAGTTGTAACCCTAACTGGGCCCATGTGTCCCTTATCTCTGCTGCTACTGTGCATCCAATAGAGGACACTCCCAAATTTAAATCTGCTCTTTCAGGGTGAACACACACTTGGCTCAGATTGAAGCTCCGTCCCCAGTTTCTTACTGATGAACACTACCTCCGTTTTACTGGGATTTAATTTCAGCTGGTTTTCCCTCATCCAATCTCTTATTGAAATGAAGTACTGATTGTTTCCTTGGAATTAGTTGTTGTGATGGAATAGAGCTAGGTGTTCCATCACAGTTAGTCCTCAACTTACAACCATTCATTTAATGATGATTCAAAGTTACAGTGGCCTCATGAAAATTGACTTACAGGCCGTCCTTAAAGTTACAACCATCCTACCATCCCCAGGGTCACGTGATTGCAATTCAGATGTTTGGCAACTGGCTCACATTTACAACAATTGTAGCTTCTTGTGGTCACATGATTCTGAATTTGTGGAAGCTGAATTTGCTTAACAATTGTGTGATTCAGTTAACAACCACATAGTTTGCTTAACTGTGGTGATTTCCTTAAGGCTACGGTAAAAAGAGTTGTAAAATGAGATCTGGTCCAATGACTTGTTTAATGATTGTATTGCTTAGCGCCTAACATTCCGGTCCCAATTGTGGTCATAAGTCTAGGACCACCTGCACCTCGCTTCTAACCTTCAGTGGACTTCTTCTGTGGACTTTTAGATATATTGAGCAGCATGTGTAGCAAGACATGTAGCATGATAGGAATGTTGTGGAACACTACTACAGGTCAGCAATGTCAAACAGGGTATCATGATTAATTAAAATGAAAATCTCCAAAAAGCCTAGAGCAGAGGCATCTGCAGGTCAGTGGAGATGATGACTAATGCAACGTTGTGCTGCAAGCGCTATTCTTTTGTGATGTGTTGTGACTTCAGACGCGCTTATGAAAGATGTGAAGCTGAAAGGAGAAAAGCATCAGATCCTGTAGAGCAGACATGTCAAACTTGCAATGTCACGTGACGTATCAGAACTTTTCCCCCATTGCTGGCAATGGGGTGGGTGCGGTTTCCTCGTGATGCGTCCGAACCGCAGGCCGGCAGTTTGACAACCCTGCTGCAGAGGCTTCTGCAGGAAAGCTATGGTTATCTGCATCCTTCATCTCTATTTGCAAATATAGGTCATGCCTCAGGGTGAAGACATCATTTCAGTTCCATATCTTGATCAAAGTGGTCATTCAATCCACTTTATTAGCTCAAATTTGTCAGAAGTTATAAAGCCATCATCTTTCCAGTCCCCTTTCCTAGAAATTAAATGTTTGACCTTACATAGCCGTCTTGTATCAAGGAAGCTTCTCTCCCCCAGAGCAGGGGTAGGCAACCTCGGCTCTTTTATGACTCATGGACTCCAACTCCCAGAATTCCTGAGTCAGCTGACTCAGGAATTCTGGGAGTTGAAGTCCATGAGTCATAAAAGAGCTGAGGTTGCCTACCCCTGCCTCAGAGGCTTAGAACTGCCTCCTTTAGGCATGAAGGAACACATCCTACTCACAAAAATACATGAGTCATCCCCTTTAATCACGGTGCCTCTTATTGTCCTGGTTGATTAAATTGAGGAAAAAAGGTGGCAGTCATCAGGGATTCATAAAGTTGAAATGATCCATTTAGGACACTGAGCCCCTCCCCTGCTCCTAACAGAATAAGTCTCTCCATGTTATTGACCTCTACCAGCTGAAAATAATCCAGAATAGCAAAAGAGATGGTTGCCAAGGTTACATTTTTTATGATTTAACACTGGAGTTAAACTAGATTTAACCAGAATCAAGTCAGTGAACCAATGGGCATGGACTGGATTTGTTCTTCATCTTCAAAAAAGGTGTTAAAATTACATCTTTCACTAGCTCTTTTAAATTGCATGAGGATTGTTTTTACAGTACCATTATGTATTAATGGTTCTGTTTAATTTGTATTGGGGGTGTTTGTTGTGTTCATCTTCAAATAAATAAAAGCAAAAATATTAATAAGTCTATTTCCTTCTTCCAGCTTTGAATCAGATATCAGATGATCATCTGTGGATAGCCTAGTTTGAACCTCATACATCTAATAAGCCAGAAATGATTGGATTCATGGAAAGTCACAATTTTTTAAATCAATTACTTATCAAGCTCATATATTGCTGAGTTTGGAGCATGGTAATTTGCAGTATGTTGCTCACAGTGGCTTACAAATCACAACAGGTTCATATAATATGCCAACTAAAATCATACAACATAATTTTATAGTATTCATATTCCCTTATAATGTGTTTACTGATTCAAGTAGGTAACCGACCAACAAAGTCTTCTTTCAAAAAAATAATACAGCACCATTTTTATAATGTTTATTTTTACAAATTCTGTTGGTTGGCTATGAAATCCTTCAATCATATTAAAATTTGAAGTTGGAATGACTCATTTTCTCCTTGAGGAAATCCTGATAAGCATTCAGGTCTGCTTACATCCCACCAAGGATAATTTAAAATATTACCTTCCTCTGACTAGGAGATAATATATATAAAAAATTCAAAGAAATCCCAGAATAAGCCTTTTAAGTACACAAATGTACAAAATAGCCCCATCAGCCCGTTTTCCATTGCTTGAAATAAATTGGTTGTGTCAATGAAATTGGCTGGAATTAGAAGTATAATGAAGTTAATAAAGTGACAGGCATGAGCTAGGAGCAAAATAAGAACTAAGGAAGATGGCTTTTACATTCCACCTTCAACCGTGGAGGTAACTTTGGATCAATCACTTTGTCTCAGCCTAAACTCACAAAATTGTTGCAGTGAAGAAAAACAGGGCACACTTTATGGACTGTCTTGAGCTCCTAAAAGAAAAGTGGAACATTTAGTGGTTACTTAAATCGCTAAATAATAAACTATTTTTATTGCAATATTTTAACATAGCCAATTCATATATTATCATAAGCTGGATCCATTGATAATCTTTATTGGTGAGCTGAACGAGGGGTCGTATATTGCTGTTTTTAGAAGAGAACGGACATACTTTTCTGTTAATATGTTTTATTTTAATAAATATAATAAATGTACATATTTATTCCCTGTCTATTAACTTTGTCCCAGGTAAACTAAGTGTTAACTTCTTTATGTGTGGCCAAACTCTGCTTTGTAATCTTTCCCACATTTGTGAATTGCCATCATTGTTTTCTGTAGGATTTTTTTTGTTGTTGCATTGCTTAAATATTTTTTCTTTATTATTGATGCACGTCCTCTCCTTCTCCTTCAGCTTCAATATAAATTACTCTCTTCTCCCTAAAGGCTGGGATTCTTGCTCCAGCCGAACTGCCAAGCCTTCTAAAACCCAGCTGTGCTATCGCTGTTGCACAAGCCTGCTTGCCCCAGGCAACACATAGTTTATTTGTCGAGAGTGTCACAATAAACCTTGAGGGATTGAACAGATTCCTTCAGCCTGCTTTATATTTCCCATGGATTTCATTAGTGGTTTTGTTGGCATCCTTGCCTTGTTTACCAGTTCAAATCATTACGCATGAGGTGGGTATAGAAAGCAAAAATAAAATAAAATAAAATACAATATTATTTTTTAGTTTGTTTTTCCAGTCTTATCAGATGTTGGAACTTTACCTTTTGCTTAATGTCTCCCACTAGTTTCCCAACGAGCAGAAGAGGAAAAACTTCTTTTTTCAAGGATGAACTGCTTACTTGAGAAAAAAGGCTTTTGAACCAGGTGGAGCAAGCAGTTTTACAGAGCAGTGGCTGGTCCATTGGGGTATGGGAACACTGTTCCGTCAAGAGGATCAGCCCTATTTGGTCTTTGTCTTTACGTAAAACCAATCTGTGAATGCTGCTGGCTGTCACCTCTTCCTTAGTCAGTGTCTTGATATGCTGTTTATGGCATTTAGCAAGCATGTTCCTCACTTCAGAGTCTCCCAAGATACACAAGGATTTCTTTTTAAATTCTTCAAGATATAGATAAGAGACAGAACTCACCTCTGCCTATGAAAAAGCAACTAGAAGCAATAGCAATAAATAAAGGGAAGGGAAGGAAGGCCTGGCCATTATTTTCTTATTAAAGATCTTGCTTAATCAAGGACTCAGAAGAACAACAAAATATTCTACAATAAGCCAAAGAGCTTTCATCCTTGTTCTGTCTTGATGGATAGGTATTCAGCTTAGGCCAGGCATGTCGAACTTGTGACGTCACGTGACATCACACAACGTATCACGACTTTTTCCCCATTGCCAGCAAGGGGGTAGGCGTGGTTTTGGTGTGACGCATCTGGCCCACGTGCCGGCAGTTTGACATGCCTGGCGTAGGCTGATACTGTTATTGTAATTTTTTATATTGCTTCTTGTAGGGGAATCTGTATTTTACAATAATTAGAGATCTGCCCTGTACTCCGGGTGAAGGATTTTTATTGGACTGTATGGATAAATAGATAGCATATTCTGTCTTGGAGGTTAGGGTGGAAAGCAGTGGAAGCATTAGGCTATGTTGTGGGAATGAAGTTCTTAGTGTCATTGCCAGAGGAGTAAAGTATAAAACCAGAAGGCTCTGCTACACACACACACACACACACACACACACACACACACACACACACAGTACGTATTTGCTTTCTTCTAATGTAGGAAGATATTCATGTGGATGTAGTACTTGCATATTCATTAGGCTGTTATCAGAAGGAATAATTATTCAATAAATTCAAATTGCCAAGGGGTTGTCACAATTAATTTATTTTTATCCCATTTCTGTTTTAAATGCAAATAGAAAACTAATTTCACTTTTCTGGTCTATAATAATTTAGCTTTAGCTGTGTAGTCTAGGTGTATCGGCAGACTGCGTTTATTTCTTACTTACAGGCAACAGTAAGCCAGTTTGCAAGATAATCCTAACTTGAATAGAATAAAAAGAACATACTTGGAATAAAACTGAGATTTGGTTGTGCTTGTGTCATGATGCCCAAACTGTGCTAAAGCTAACTAGTACCATCCTCTTCACCATTATCAAGGAATGTAACATATGGTCACATGTGACTGAAGGCTGTCTAACATTCCCCTCTTATGTCCTTTCCTATCATTGTGAACATTTCTCTCTCCTCAGCTTGGTACTTACTCCCTTCATTATGTTTTCTTGGATATGATACATGAATTATCTCATATTTGTATTGAAATAAATAGTTGCACTTGTGTCAGAAGAACCAAGGCATTTCCAGATTAAAAGGATTAGCCAGTGACATCCCCGTTGCCCTGGGAACGCCCAATTGGGGACTCCTTTCATGTCCCTGGCAGAAGCTGGAGTGAAGGACTAGAGCTCCACCCTGCCCCACGGCAGCTCTTGGGTCTCGAACACAGGCTTGCTAACCTCCTGCCCAGCATTCCAACCACTCGAGCTACCGTGCTCCTAAAAATAAGTGGTTAGGTTATACTTTGAGGCTATGGTTTTCACCTAATAATAAGTATATATAATCTGGAATATGTTACACACACACACACACACACACACACACACACACACACACACATGCCCCTCTACAGAAGTTAGCTGTGTTTCTGAATTTCTTCAGTGGCTGAAACATAGTGTGACTAAAGGGCTTGTTCATGGGCAAACCTACTAGCAGAGATCTGTATGTGTGTGACTTTTCTCCATTCCCCATATCCTTTAAATCCTCCAGAGTTCCCAAGAATCTGATCTGGAAGACTGATGTGTTCTCTGTAATAGTGGGGGGTATGAAGGAATTGCAAATAGCACTCTGTCTGTAAGTAGGCTCCTTGGTAATATTAATGGAAGGACTAGTTCAGGGTCCAAGTAAATTAACTGCATTGTAAACCATAAAGCAATAATTTTCACCTTTACTTCTACAATCATTTTCTTCACTTTTGAGAAGCACAGTAAAACCATACATTCTAAGGAATATATTTTTTATTAGATGTAAAATATAATAAGTGTATTCTTTAATATTCGATAGAAAAATAATTTACTTCATTACCTGCTAATCGTATAAACAATAAGCATGGTTCTTCTCAGTTTCAAGGACTTTTTATGCTAATTGCAGTAATGCTGAGATGGTATTTATGCATTATTGCATCCCATAGTCTTACCTTGAACTCTTCATGGGGGGAATGAAAATTTCAAGTGATGATAATATGGAAATTATATTCTAGGAGCCGTATTTTTCTATACATTAAGATGGACGTCAGTAAGTGTGTATTCCCTAGGGCCTAGGCTTTGCAACACAATTTATTACAGTAAGACTGTAGTCTTTTCTGCACCTACCTTAGTGTAAATGTTACTACAATCAGTGGGAGTGTATACAAATACTTCTCCTGGAATGAGACAACACACTGACTTTTAATTTCATTTTCTTTATAGGTTCGCAAGCATGTCAATGACCTGTATGAAGATCTGAGAGATGGACATAACTTGATTTCTCTTTTGGAAGTCCTTTCAGGAGATACTTTAGTGAGTTCCTTAATTTTAATATAACCGTTTTACAGATTTAATTGATATTTGTTCTTACCTTAGTTCAGCATTTCTTTAATGCATTGTTTCCATAAGTGGGAGGTGGGGGAGGGGGAGACATCAGAATGTGTCATAATTAATAATCTAATATGTTTGGTTGTTCCTCTAGAACAGGGGTAGGCAACCTCGGCTCTTCTATGACTCACGGACTTCAACTCCCAGAATTCCTGAGTCAGCATAGCTATGCTGACTCAGGAATTCTGGGAGTTGAAGTCCGTGAGTCATAAAAGAGCCGAGGTTGCCTACCCCTGCTCTAGAAAAACTATTTTTTCTAAAGCTAGTTGTCTTTTCATTTTTATGATTTTTTTAAAATCCTCCAACATGTGTGGGATGCTAAATATTCTTTTTCTAATTAAAAATAATTGTGTTACAGTATTGCTCCCACTGTAATTGTCTAACATTCCCCTCTGATATCGTGTCCTTTCCTTTCATTGTGAACATTCCTCTCTCCTCTGCTTGGCACTTACTCCCTTCATTATGTTCTTCTGTTCATATTCTTCTTTTCATTTCATTTGTGGTCTGTCTTGTGTCTTTGCTCTCCTATCTCCTGTCTGTGTTTATTAGCCAAGGGAGCGAGATTTTTTGAAGACGTTACGGTTGGTGAGTTCAACAGAAGCATGCCCGTTTGAACAGCATGAGGAGGATGAGGATAAGGGGGTAGGTGCCGACCCCCATAACTCTACTAATACAGTTTGTGAAGAGTGGTGACTGCTAATGTATTAAAGTAATGTTCAGGTGTGATGGGGTGCAATATTTTCATTAAAAAGAATTGGATGGTGGGGTTGGCATTATGGGAAATGCTTCTAATCTAGAATAATGTGAGCGGTGCCAATAACTTCTATAGATCCCCATTGAACTGCATTGGGAAGGTTATAATTTTTTTTTGCCAGACTACATTTCTGTTTATTGTACTATATGTCCATTATTAAATGGCAAACATTTAGAGGACATATATTTATTTTGCAAAGATGCACCAACTGTACAAATAATAAGTATGGATAGATGTTGCTACAAATTTAGCGGAACAGCTCTTGTGTTTGTGATTTTGATTTCAATTATGACAATATACTTGCATTACAAAATTCACAAGGCACTTGAACTGGAACAGTAGAGAGCTCTGTCCATTATGGTAAAGGTTTGTGAAAAATCTAAAGTTGGGAAGAAAGGCATTGATATTTTATTCCCTGGTAGTTAAGCGAATGGGGTCTTTTCCTCTCTTGAGTTTTTCTCTTCGTGATTTTTATACTAACTGCATGCATTTTGCCACGTTTCTCATTAATCTGCTGGATATTTTTTGGTTTTCTATAATAACTTATGCTTTCTTCATGATTGTTATGTAAGTATTTTAAAGAAAAAGATGACACATTTTTATGATGGTGCTGAAGGTTCTGGAATATAAAAATATGTAATTCGATGGCTAAACATAAGCATTATTACATCATTCAGAATTGGTTATCTGTAAACTTTTGTTTTCCTGAAAAGCATTGATATTTGGTTATATAAAGGCAAAACGTGATGGGGATATATTAACCAGATTCAAGAACTTTCTTGAGTAATCTGTATGCCTTTCCAAATTTTCATGAATATTTCCCATGTGTATCTTGACAACCAACTTTCAGGTTTATTCTATATAAAGTCTTAGTATACATCCCAAAATGCAAACAAACAAAACCGCGAAACAGTTCCCCCCTCTGAAGAAGTTAATATGACAATCATGGTGACACAACTCGGCTCTTAAAGCTCAATTTCTAAAAATAAAAAATAAAAAATTGCACTATATGAGAAGTATACATTCCACATGATTTCTTAGGTCAAAACAAAATGTATTTCTGTACCTTAATCTGCTGGGGTTTGGTGGACTGAACATTAGCTATATTATGCTATTTACTGATGCTGGTAGACTGTTCCCTATTCACAAATTCATGCCTTTGATGTATTTTGATGTGTCTTAGCAAATATTATTTTTACTTAGTTTGTATTTACTTAATTAGAATTATACAGGAAGTTCAATATACGGTAGTTATTAATTGAAACTACTTGACAATTTCTCTTGATAGCTTACCTGCCTGTCCCTCTAAACAGTTTTAAAAACTTTAATATTCTGGATAGTTTGAGAAAGGGATTATCATAAGAACAGCTTTTTTTAAAGGGGAAAAAAAACCATTCTCCAGAAGCACTTTTCACTCCAGAAGCAAAGTACTTTCAACATGCTGATTAAGCTTAAATGAACTTTAAAAGAAATTTATGGGTTTGGTGAGGTAAACTGGATCATAATTTGTTCTTAAACTGCTTACAGGAAGAGTAAAAATGAAATACCTTTAAGTCCCATTAATTTTAGTTGGCAACAATTGGAACACTTTTTATTCTGCAATTGAAATTAATGAAACTGAAACATGTATCATGTTAGAGTATCCTGGCGCACTAAGCAGGTCTGGTAGTTGCAGTGTTGCTGCCTTAATTATATTTATTTTATCCATTAATGAATCACATGGAAAGGAAGAAGCCACAGCGGGGAAAAGGACATTCGTAAAGTTTAAACTTGAGTTGCTTTTTTCCAGATCCATTACATTTCATGCAGATGTCTTTGTTTGGTTGCTGGTAATTTCCAGTGATATTCTTGGAATGTTTAAAATATTACACAATTAAAAGGTCTGAAAATATTTGTGGAACTTTATAGAAATTTGTATTTTTCCCATTTTTCTGATTTTAGCCCAGGGAGAAAGGACGGATGCGATTTCACAGACTACAGAATGTCCAAATTGCACTTGATTATTTGAAAAGGCGGCAGGTAAGATATTACATTTAAGAAACAAAATCGAAACATTAATTTTTGAAATAATACCTTCTACATTTTTATCTCTGTATTAATTTAGTTGTTCAGATATTTATTACTTATCATATTGGTGATGTTAATCTTATTGGCTGTCCTTAGAAATTCTAATGTTCTTCATCGATCTTTTTTCTTTAGCAATGTACCGAATCATACATCATCTTGCCCTGCCTTGTTTTTTTTTCCCCTTTCAGAAGAGGAAAAATCAATATTACTAATGTTTCTAATACTGTAGCTCAGAAGTAAAAGGAAAGAAAGTACTGTATATGAGAGCATGTGAATTCCTTTTTAGACTGAAATCTCATTTACTTGAGGAATAATT
This sequence comes from Vipera ursinii, assembly GCF_947247035.1. Lineage (NCBI taxonomy): Eukaryota > Metazoa > Chordata > Lepidosauria > Squamata > Viperidae > Vipera > Vipera ursinii. The sequence goes on along the minus strand of NC_139512.1, from coordinate 229,167,861 downwards.
TTTGGCAAGCTCAGTAGTTGCAGTTGCTGAGTAATTGTGAATAGGATTGCTCTGTTAATGGGCTACATTCCATGAATATACTGGCAAAAAGCCAAGCCTTGTCTAGGTGTAATTGATCATTGCATACTTTATGTTAGAAAGGGCTAATAGAAGAAATCTTTTAATGCAGTGGTTCTTAACTTTTCTTCACCACAGACTCCCTTTAAATACTTTTTGTGGCCATGCATCATCGCCATGGACCACCAAGACTTAACTCAAGATTTAAATCTTAACATTCCTGCAAGCCTTCGTGGACCCCCTGTGACTACCTCATTGCCTCCGTAGGGGTCCGCAGACCACAGGTTAAGAACCATTGTTTTAAAGTGTTTTATTTCACCTTTGGTGTTCTCTACACGAGCCTTATAATTTCTCGGCTAGACAGTTCTGGTGAGAGGTCGTAGGAGAGTTAAAGCTAGGCAGTAATAACAGACCAAAGTATATTTCCAGGAAATAAATAGTAGAAATCTGACTACTGTGATTTGTTTATAATATAACTTAACAACTGAAATACTAAATATTGTTCACTCTGTTTTAACAAAGAAGCAAACAATAAACAGACTATACTTAAGGTAAAGGTAAAGGTTCCCCCGCACATGCGTGCTAGTCGTTTCCGACTCTAGGGGCTGGTGCTCATCTCCGTTACAAAGCTGAAGAGCCAGCGCTTGCCCAAGGACGTCTCCGTGGTCATGTGGCCGGCATGACTAGACGCCAAAGGCGCACGGAACGCTGTTACCTTCCCAACGTAGTGGTCCCTATTTTTCTACTTGCATTTTTACGTGCTTTCGAACTGCTAGGTTGGCAGAAGCTGGGACGAGTAACAGGCGCTCACTCTGTTACGCGGCACTCGGGATTCGACCCGCCAAATTGCCAATCTTCTGATCGACAAGCTCAGCGTCCTAACCCACTGAGCCATCGCGAGACTATACTTATATTGCCACAAATGTTTACTTTAGGGAGCAGATCAGTGGGAAGAAATAGGAATTATTTCAAAATTCGTTGAAATTCGTACAGTTCCAGATAAGGTTATCATCACTGTGAATTAGAATTTTATGAAGCCAGGAAAAGTCTTCTTTCACTTGTAATTTCTCTTGTACACTGTCATGTTTTTCAGTTTCTCCATTTTTTTTTCATTCAAGAAAAGGTTATTTCCTCCTTTGTCTCTTGTGAGATTGACTAATTTTATAGGAGATAAGCAAAACTTTATATAAAGGTGTAAAAATTGAAATATAAAAACTGATATTAACATTTGACATTAAAATATATTGGTCTTTGTAGAAAAAAGAGTTACAAAATTACCTTGAACAGCACCAACAACTAAATCAGGGGTCCCCAACATCAACTCCCAAGCTTCATGGAACTATAGCTAGTCCTTGACTTATAACAGTTCATTTAGTGACCCTGCGAAGTTGTAATGCCACTGAAAAAAGTGACAAAATTGTTTTGTCGTGTGGTCATGTGATCAAAATCAAGATGCTTGGCAACTGACTCAAATTTTTGACTGTTGCAGTGTCCAGCTGATCGTGTGATCACCTTTTGTAACCTGAGAAGCAAAGTGAAAGCCAGGCTCACTTAACAACTGTGTTACTCACTTAACAACTGCAGTGATTTACTTAGCAAGTGTGGCAAGAAAGGTCATTACAAACTGCTCCAAATAAAATGGTCTTTTGCAATTGATTGATGGTGATTTTGTCAGTCCTGATGGTGTTCACGTGGTGATTATTATTATTTGCAGTACTATTAGTTAAAGTAGTATTCATTCAATTATTTTCATGTAATGTTTGGGGATCAATGAATAATCTGAAACTTCATGAAAAAGTCAAATGAACTGAAAGTTTGAGGAACGTTGAACTAAATAGGCAATCCTTATGAAAATGCAAGAAAGCAGAGGAAAAGATAACATAGGTCTGCTTTCCCTTGTTAAGATTCAGATTCTATGTTTAGCAAGAACTCTAGATTCCTAGGAATATTTGGTGTGAAGGTTACATTCATAGCAAAAAAAATTGAAGTAGAAGTAGAAAAATTGAAATAGAAAAAAACCCAAATCAACTTATATTCAAACGATATAAAGATAGCTTTGAAATATTGGGGGAAGTCTTCCCATGAGCTGGGAGCTGTGTTGAGGTATATGTTACCAGCATAATAAGAGTGTAAAGCATTTAAAAGAATCCTTTGGAAAGTGTTGGGAGAATGAATGATGCATCTTCCTTCGAATCTTTAAAGCAGCCACCTCCTTTAAACACTCTGATAGCTGCTTCAGAATGTGCATACACAGATATTTCATTTTGGACTTTTTTTCAAGTGCTTTGCACAGCTCTAATGAGCATCATGTGTTTAAGTTCAAGCATATAATTTCCATCCTGATTGAAAAGCAAATAATAGTGGAGATAAGTATGGTATAATAACAATAAGACTCTCAAAGCCTTTCTAATCAAATCAACCAATTAATCTGAATTACACCCATAGACCAGCAAATTCAAAATATTAGGAAAATGTTATAAATTAGGACAGAAGGGATTGATGAATACTGCCAAAACTTAATGCTGTAACTTGAGGACCATATTTAATATTATTCATTAGCCAGCATGGATTATCTTGAATAGATGAAGATATGTTAGGCTATAATCCATTGGGAAATCATAATTCTCCAGACACCTTTTCAACATTCTTGGCAGGCAAGAATGGAAGCTTTAAACACAACAATCGATTTGCCCATTGCAGTGAATGAGATCAGAGCTGTTTTGTGGGTCCATAGTTGTAGAGTTTGTCTTTTTCCTCCTGCTGTTTCAAATTGTTCAGTCTCTTGATGGCATTCAAAATTGGCTATATCTTAGGAGTTTGCTAATCTTAGCCCTTAAAAGCTAACATACTGATATCTTTAGTAATAGTAATAAAATCAATCAGAAAAGTTAATATTATTGGTTCCTTTGTTTTAACTTGCCAGCTTTCTTGTGCAACTGAAGCTGTCCCTGTGCAAAAATAGAAGCATCATTTGTTTTGTTAAAAGTATTCTGCCTTTTCTTGAGGCATCCTCTACTTTACGGAGAAAAAGAAACAGGATAAACTAGAATTACAGTGCACGAATCAGCCAATTGGTCTTTCTTTCACTGCAGTCACATACAAGAAAAAGAATGCATGTTGTCAACTCCATTTGTTTTAATTCCTTTGTACATTTCTCTCCCTCCACCCATGACAGGTGAAACTGGTGAACATTCGAAATGATGACATAACAGATGGGAATCCTAAATTGACATTGGGATTAATATGGACCATAATTTTGCACTTTCAGGTAAGGTGCCCTGACATTGTTGCAGCCTTCAATTTATTAAGACTTTCTGATGAGCGATGGCTGTGTTTTTCAAATGTGAATACATTGGGATTTTCATAGGCATTCAGATAGAACCGGTTGCCTCTACTACTATCTTTTGAAAGCTAATACTGCTTTTGGGCCTTTTCCTTTGCAAAATGGGTCTGATTATTTATTTTGAAGCCCAGAAAAGAAGAAGATAGGCACTCAATGTAATGAGTAATTCATTAATTATAACTTAATTATAATAAACATTATTTCCACAATTTCAAACAAAAAATGAACACTATGTCAGAATAACAGAATTGGAAGGGACTTTGGAGGTCTTCTAGTCCAACCCCCTACTCAGACAGGAAACCCTATGCCATTTCAGAAAAATGGCTGTCCAGTCTCTTCTTAAAAATTTCCAATCTTGGAGCACCCACATCCTCTGAAGGCAAACCACTCCACTGATTAATTGTTCTAATTGCCAGGAAATTTCTCCTTAGTTCTAGGATGCTTCTCTCCTTGATTAGTTTCCATCCATTGCTTTTTGTCCTGCCTTCAGGTACTTTGGAGAATAGATCGACCCCCCCCTCTTCTCTGTTACAGCCCCACAAATATTGAAAGACTGCTATCAGGTCACCCCTAGTCCTTCTCTTGGTTAGAACAGATATACCCATCATTTCCTGTTATAAATGTTGATTGTGTCTAGATCACACTAGGTGGCAGTAGAATTGCTGTACCAAATGAATTTACAGAAGTAAGTAATACATTTTTCTGATCTGATTTTGTGTGTGTTTGTGTGTGTGTGTGTTATATATATATCAGTTTCAGTGTCTGAAAGCTGCAGTTTGAATTTTTAGCTCATTTGCCAGAACAAGCAATTTATTAGGAACCATGGCATAGCACTTTAAAGCTTTCATCAGCCATTTAAAAATATGTAGAGCATTTAAACCATGCTCTTTACATTTTTGCGATTCATGCATATCTAAAACAGTAGCAAAATACATAGTATTTGGACTGTATTATTCATTATGACAAACAGGAATTGTTAGCTTTTTAAAAAACGATAAATGTAAGCTCATTACTGATACAGCATTTTAATACCACTTATGACAAACAAGAATTGTTAGCTTTTTAAAAAACGATAAATGTAAGCTCATTACTGATACAGCATTTTAATACCACTTCAGTTTTGAAATGTGCCTTTCATGCCTGTCAAATTCCTGTCAAACATATGCTCACAAATTTTAGTGCCAAAGTGTATAGCGTTGGATGTTGCTTGGTAGGCATGAAGGTTGGTGTGTTCCAATATTGGCAGAGCAAAGTTTTTCTGACTCTTTTCTGATATTTATTTATTTATTTTCTGTATTAACGTTTGAATCCTACTCCAATATTTTCTTGCTTTATCACACATCCATATAAATGGTAAAAAGTCCCCTCTTACATTTCCAACATTCATTTGAAATACCTTTATACCTTTATATAATACCTTTATACATTTTTGATAATTTGTCTGGTGTTAAGTACCAATCATCTTGTAAAAAGTTTCTTTTAAATTATAATTTAATGTAAATTTTAATCCTTTCTTCCACATATTTTCCCATTGTTCAAACATTATACCCCAAATTCCTTGCCCACTGAATCATACATTTTATTTGTTCATTTTCCAGATTTAAATTCGATAACACTTTATAAACTTTAGCAATAATATGTTCATCACTACGACACACAGTAGTATTTCCAATTCATTTTAAACAAAATTAAACCTGATTCTTTTTATCTAACGTAAATCTTTCTTTCAATTGCATATATGTAAACCAATGGTAAACATGACCTTCTGATTCTAGCTCCTCCCTGGATTTGAGGGTATGCTCACCCAAATTAAAATATATTATTTTACCATAAGTCCACCAATTTGGCCTCATCATCATCTCTTTTCTAAAAAAGGCTTCTTGTGGGGAAATCCAAAGTGGCACCTTCGTAGATAACCTTCTTTTATATTTATTCCATACCCTCAAAATGGCACACCTAGTAAAATGATTATTAAATTGAACATTTACTTTAACTTTGTCATACCACAGGTAAGCATGCCAACCAAACCTTAATTCATGGCCGCCTAGGTCCAATAACCTCTTATTCTGAAGGTTCACCCATTCAATCAAACAACAAGCATCAAAGTACAGTTTCAAATCGGGTAAACCAAAGCTGCTTCTTTCCTTAGCATCTTGCAATAATTTATATTTAATTCTCATTTTTCCCCTGCCATATAAACTTAGAGATATCCCTCTGCCATTGTTTAAACTGAGTATCAGTTGCAAGTATTGGTAATATTTGAAACAGGAAGAGCATCTTTGGTAAAACATTCATCTTAATCACAGAATTTCTACCCAGTAATGATAAATGCAATTTGTCCCATCTTAAATTAATCTTTTTTGATACCCTTCCAGGAGGCACATGGTTATTTTTGGGGGAAAAATGTGTTTGAATTTGTTAACGTAACCCTCGAATATTTCACTTTTTTCTCAACCCTAAAACAGGAGTTTTTAGTCAGTATATCACCATCCTGTGGTCATATTCTTAATCAACATTGATGTTTTCTGCTTATTAATTTTGAAACCGGCCAAGGACCCAAACTCATTTAGTTTCCTCATCAAGTGGTCTATATTATTTTTTGGGTCTTGCAGAAATATCACCAAATCATCAGCAAAGGCCCTCAATTTATAAACTTCCTTCTTAACATTAATACCTTTTATTTTCTTGTGTTGCCTGATACCTCTGTTCAGGACTTCCAACACCAAAATAAACAACAGTGGAGACAGCGGACATCCTTCTCTTGTACCCTTTTTGAATTTCACATGAGTTAGTTAGATCACCATTAATAACAATTTTGGCTTGCTGTAATATAAAACTTTGACCCCTTGAATAAAATTCCTCCCAAAGTCCATTTCTTGCAGAACTTTAAACATAAAGACCCAATTTAAGTTGTCAAAGGCTGTCTCCGTATCTAGAAATACTAAAGCTGCCGGTTGTTCGTTGTGGTATTGTAAGTATTCAATAACATTAAAAATCATTCTCATGTTATTCCTGTCTTTTGGGCAGAAAGTCAGCTTGGTCATCAATGAATATATATCTGTAAAACCTTTTTTAGTCTTTCTGCCCAAATTGCAGTAAATAGTTTATAATCCTTATTTAATAATGAGATTGGTCTGTAGTTCTTTATCATCATGGCATCCTGACGCTCCTTTGTAAGAAACACAATATTAGCTTCTGTCCATGTTGCAGGTATTTTCCCCCCTGTAATATAACATCCGTTACATCCTTTAATGGCTGAAGAAGTTGAACTTCAAAACATTCATAATATTGACTTGTAAATCCGTCTGGGCCAGGGGCTTTGGCTGATTTCACTTTTCTTATAGCTTCTGAAATTTCAAAGGTAGTTATTGGATCATTCATAAATTGTCTCTGAGTTTGTGACAAATTCAGCAAATTTTATCTGAGCAAAAATAGTCATCTAGTTTTGACCTAACTCCTGCATCCTATACAAATTAGAATAAAAATTGTGAAAAGATTTTTTTTAATCTGGTTGTTATCAGTTATTACTTTACCCTCACAATTTCCCCCCCCAATCATTTTCTTTTCCCTCCCCTTTCTTAATCTATATGCCAACCATCTCCCTGGTTTATTTGCAAACTCAAAATGTCTTTGCTTCACATAACTCAATTTTGTTTCTATTTCTTGGACTGTTAACATAGATAGTTGTTGGTGTAGTAAGTTAATTTGGTGCAGAATTTTAGGGTCTGTAGGTGACTTTTGCAGATCAATTTCTTTCTCTCTGGTTGCAAAATTCTATTTGCTAAGTTTTTAAAGGGCCATATCATATTGATCCTTGAGAAAGAGTTGTATTCAATAATGTTTTTGCTGTGCTTATTTTTAAATGGGCACATTTCATGTCCTGAAAGATCTTATATCCCCACTTCATTATTACCGGTACGTTTTCAATTTTTTCTGTTTCCGTGCCTTTTATCATCTCTTGTCCTATCTTAGCCATTCTATCCTATTCTACAAATTTCTGCATCCTTAAATTGTAGGTCATCTTTCTCATTGAAGATTTCAGCATTTTCTGTCCTGCAACTGCCATGTATTCTTTAAAAAATCTGAAAAACAAAATGTCTTTTAAAAATTTGATTGCACATATGAAACTTAATATTTTTCACCATATCACCACGTCAGTAATTCCCTGCAGGTAGAGAGTCTATTTTGTCTGCAGTTAACTGGATCTGAAAGAAATTAATCTGTAAAGAAGGAAAACCTGGCCTTGCTTCTTCTAGAATGGGCTTAGATTGAGAAGAGGAGCAATATTTGGACTGGCAAGCATTCATGCAGATATGTGGTGGTTTCTGGCTTGTGGCACTTATTTGTGGATCAGCAACATCTTCTGAAGTCCACCTTCGGACTATTTCTATCTATCTATCTATCTATCTATCTATCTATCTATCTATCTATCTATCTATCTATCTATCTATCTATTTATCTATCTATCTATCTATCTATCTATCTACCTACCTACCGTCACACACACACACTCACACATACACACACATATGGTCAGTTGCTGATCATCTTAAGTTGAGATAGAGTTATTTAACTCCCCCAATTTAATCCTTAGCTCTAGGGATGTGAAAAGCTATTCTCCCTGGAAGTTGTCATATTATAGTGAGCTGTCATTTTAAAAGGCCTTTCAAAGGGTACATTTTTTTCTTATATTTTCCCATTCTCCCATCTCCTTTTATATTGGTCTGCTATACTTCCTGGATACCCATATGATATTTTGATTTTTTTCTTTCAGATAAAATTCAAGGCAACTTAAATTTGATAATTTATGAGTAGTAGTCTTAGGGATTGCAAAAAGGCAAAGAGAGGCTCAAGCTGTACAAAATTCAGCTGTAGTTTGATTTCACTTAAGGAAAGGACATATCTTTAAGGCAACTTTGAGTTCACTATGTCCATTTGTGTCTGCATTTTCTCCTTCCCCTGCTTTTGTTATATATTGTCCCCAGTGCAGTTTGATATAATAGCTAGGCCTTGGACAAATTACCTTATCTTTTGCCCCACATTTTTAAAGATGGAGCCCTTTGAATTTTTATTTAGTCACTAGTATTCCAAAGTTCTACTGGAAGTTTTAGTGCATGATAAAATATACTAAATTTGCTTTTGTGTTAGATTCTGCTACAAAACCTTTTCTTGATTATATGGTGTAAATTGTTTCAGATGGAAGTGCCTTGTGTTAAATTATCTGTGTAGTACTTGTTCCTGCAGCTGGATGTTATTAGATTGATTAGATCCAGGTGCAGCCATTGTCTGTAATGAAAAACGTTTGCTATTTCTATTCCCCTCTCATTTGCTTACTTGAATTTCTGTGAGGCTGAGATGGAAAAAGCTGTTGGAATATCTTATTGTAGTTTCCCATAATTTCCAGGGTACAGGTGATCCTCATTTACTGAGCATAATTGTGATTGGCAACTTGGTTGCTAAATGAAGCAGTTGCTAAGTGAAACTGTCACTGTGCTTACGATTGTACAGCAGCTTTCCTTTGTTTTACAGACCTGCCAAGGTCTGTAAAGTTACTTTTCATCACTGTCATAACTGCAAATGGTTGCTAAACAAAGCAATAGCTAAAGAAGTACTATCAGTAAGGGAGTACAAACTCAGGGGCTTTATAAATGATTTACTTTTGAATATGTTTCTATAAAGTGCTGGTTAGAAGATGAACGAATGGCTCTTTGATTTGTTAGCTGTGCATGATTGTTTTTGTCTTATATTGATAGAAATCTGTCCACGTGATCAATACTGTCCATTCACTTTTATCTTCCGTCTTCTATTTTCCTAAACCTGTTCAGCTTTTTCTAATTTATTATTTGTGTTATCTCCATTGTATATAATAAATAAATACTGTAGGTTTATTATCTCTTGTGTCAGAAATATAGGAACTAGAAAGGGGAAATACTTTCACCGCATCTCCCCAATATATGAATAATTGCTTACTGAATTTTACCTCAAGGGACTAGTCTTCCTTTATCTAGGCCAGGACAGAATGATTGGTTCATCTTGCAGTCCCTCATGCTCTTAGCAACTGCACCTACAGTAGTGGCCAAAATTGTGGAAACCTTTTGGGAAAAGTGTACAGTGGAAATGCCACCTTTGGTTAAGTTTCCACCAATTTTTCTTCTAATTTCTTTATAACTGTAGCCTTGTTTACTTAATAATACTATTTTACATTGCTTTCTGGGCAACCAGTCAACTCTTTGCACCATTACCTTAATTTTATTACATTTTACAAGCTCACTAAATGAAAGAACACAAAAACCCTCAACCAACTTGATAGCGATTACATAACACACTGAAAAATGTCCTCCTTTCAGCTTCAATACATGACATCAATAACTGAATCCTACTATGATCTGATTGGCTCACTGCCAAAACAAGATGACACCTGATTGGCTCATGCTCATTGGCTACAATCAGATGAAGGAAAGCTACCTGATATCAACCTAAGCAAGTTGTGCTTCCTTTTTCTGGTTGGCTATAACGTTTCATAGGATACAGTACAGATAATTGAACAAACTTGGATGCATTACATTCCTGATTAAATTATCTTTCCATTGATATATAATTTTATGGTACTATTCCCAAAAAAGTGTTATTAGCCATCAAACCTCAAAAATACACTTTTCCCAAAAGGTTTCCACAATTTTGGCCACCGCTGTAGATCCATAGTTTAGAGATTTGTCTTTCCTTTTTTGCTTGCAAAAGCCAAATGTTTGCTTATGAGCTTAGAACAAATAATAGAGCCAAGTTATTATTTCAATGGTAGCAAGATTCAAACTTTACTTGCTGGTGTTATTCAGCTAATAGTGGCAATTAGCCTGGTATTGGACAAGAGGTTTTTGGAAGGCTAATTTCAGTGATAGAATTCTGTTAGACTGCAGTTTGAAAGAACAGCTGATGTCTAACCTTGAAAATGGTAGAGTTTGCTTTCTCTTTACATGGTCTCTTACCATATATTCTCTCAATGTTTGCTTTATTAGAGTAGACCTCAACTTACGAATGTAAAGGAGCCTGCCCATTATTGCCACAAGTCATGACAGTAATTTAAGTGAGGTGACCAAGTGATTGCCTCAGTTAACAACCCCAATCCCTGCTTTCGCTGTTGCAGTAGTTAGTGCATGGGGTATCTCGGGATGGGGGAGGTCCTGGCCTTCACTTAGCCCAGGCCTGCACTTCAGCACCTCCCCAGCTTACATGCGGCCTGCCCTGAGCCTCCTGCGGTCTCCCCCATCCCCTAAATCACCCTGTGCTTTGCTTCCCTCCCCTTGTTTTCCTGAAGCCGAGGGGCCATCTTTCCAACTCCAGTGTCCCTGCAAGTCTTGGGCTTAGTGTTTTTCATAACTGCTGGTTCTCCCCATTCTCCATTCCTTACATTTTTGGTAGATCTTTGGTCTGGCTCCTCCACACTGTCTTCCAAGACAGTGAAGGCTGCAGGGCACCCACTTCCAGAACTGCACCATGTGACGTCCACTGTATAAGGGAGCGTTGCTCTCTGGAGCTCTGGAGATCACATTCAAGGAGGAGTACTGGCTCTCTTGTCTCCCTGGAGGTTGTATGGTGCCATTGCCAAAGCTGCTCCAAAATGGTTTCTGCTTCCGGGATGGCCTAGGTGGCTTCCACTGTACAAGGAGGCTGTGTTCAGGAAGGAGAGCCAGCTGATCTGTTCCTCGGCCTCCCTATACAGTGGAGGTTGCATGGTGCTGTGCTGCATGTGGGCAGCAGAGGCCAGAATTGGCAGAGGCCAGAATTGGGTAGGAAGACCAGGTAGTGGAGCAACAGCTCCCTCAAAGATCTGCTAAAGAGAAAACTATATTTAACAGAATAACAGAGTTGGAAGGGACCTTGGAGGTCTTCTAGTCCAACCCCCTGTTCAAGCAGGAAACCTTATACCATTTCAGACAAATGGCTGTCCAATCTCTTTTCTTAAAAGGCTCCAGTGATCGAGCACCCAACAAATTTAATGTGAAATTCTTTAACATCATATTAAATATGATTACATTTCATTGTTTATTTGATATACATTCCCCTTTTTTATATTGACCTCAAGGTAGTGTACAGAGCACTCCTTTCTCCTTTTCCTCACAGTAACAACAAAATTATGACATAGGTTGGGCTGAGAGAGAGAGAGAGAGAGAGAGGGGGGGGAGGGTGGTTTCCCTTGGCTCAGGTTGCATAAACCTGGATTTTCCCAATGCAAGTTCATTAACAATTACAAATGATTGCTCTTAATTTACATGTTTAATGTTCTCCTTGCCTGACAATAAAAATTACTATTTGGTAGCATTTTTGTAGAACCCCAAAATCTGGGGTCTCAAGATTTGCCTGTCTGATTGAATACGTAAAAGGTTCTGTCCATTAGAGGAATCTTGTGTCTCTGTTGTCGTTGACAGATCTCTTCCTGATGAGTGAATCCTGATGCCTGGCCAGGATAAACCTGTGCAAGAGAGGAGAAATGCTAAATTGCTTGATGTAATTGCTCAATTGCTTGTTTCTGATGATATGCTTGGGCAATTTCTTACAACCTTTGTTAGTCATATTTTCAGTGTCCTGATTTCCAGACTATTAATAGCATTAATTCTAGGTGCCCTGCTCCCTTTTGTGAAGGGAGGTCAGGTCCTTTAGCTTACTAAGCAGTTGAACCAGGATGGGGGGTATCACCTGTAACCAAGTGGAATAATTTTTGAGACTGCTATTGTGAATGGAGTAATGAAAACCCAGTTGAACTGCTTGCCAATCAAAAAGACAGATATTTTCCTCTGTTGCATCCACACACAATAGGGCAGGGGTGGCGAACCTTTTAGAGACCGAGTGCCGAAACTGCAACCCAAAACCCACTTACTTATCGCTGGGTGCCAGGTGGGCGTGGCTGACTGGGTGGGTGTGGCTGTGGTGGTCATGGAAGATTGGGTGGGTGTGGCCAAGGTGGATGTGGTCACCTCAATGTTTCTTGTGGAGAGGGACACCTGTGGGGGGGGTGGGCAGGGTTGGTGGAGCTCCAGGAGGTCTCTGGCAGGTGGGGCGGTAGGCAGGAGACTCACCCTGTGGGGTGAGGTGAGGCAGGGTGGGGGTGCCATTGCCATGGGGCAAGGCAAGGGCTGGGGCAGCTGCTTCCTGACACCATTGGCCCCCGCACACAGAGGCCAGCGTGCGCATGGGGGCCAATGGTACCTGTCAGTAGCCACACCCTGCTGGCCCCTCGACAGGCGCACTCTGGGGCTCCGCAGCCCGTCACCAGCAGTTCAAAGAAGCCGTCTCCGAGATGGATGGTCGGCCAACAGCTGAGGAGGCGATACAGTGGGTTGTGCCTGGGAAAAGGAGAGCATGCGAGGCCAGGAGGGACGGGATGGGGAGGAGGGAAACCAGCTGTGCCGGGATGCATCCGGCCTTGGCAAATTAGCAGGCGGCTGGTTGAAGAGGGACAGTTGCCACCTCCGGGGCATGGCGCAGGTGCCCACAGAGAGGGCTCTGCCGCCTCTGGCACCCATGCCATAGGTTCGCCATCACTGCAATAGGGCATCATTGCATTTCTCTGCTGGGCATCATCTTTTCTCTTCTGCACTCTGCAGCATTTTCTTTAGCAGATTGTCGAGGAGAGAACTGGAATAGTTGGGAGCATGCTCTGAAAAAAAATGTGTCTTTCTTTGTGGCACTGTTCTATATAAATTTGGTCTTCAGTATTGATGCACGCCATAAGGATCCAACTTTGGTAGCTGCTCATCCTACTATAATAGATTCTTCGGTAGATGTAGATCTCAAAGATGTGAGCGTGGAGAGGATATGTTGGAAATGAGAGTTGTAGAGCGGGTATGTAGATATTTGACCTTCATTTTTTTTAGTTCATTGAGTCATCCAAGATGGGTATAATTCCTAGTCAAGATAAATGATCAGTGCCTCCTTGAAAGAGAAGTTTTTCTCTCCACTCCATAAAGGAGAAAAGCAACAGTTCTTTATTGTATAAACTGTCATGTAACCTGGGCATTTGTATATTTATAAGCCATCACATATTTAGCCAGGCTGCTAACTATGATACAAGGTGCAGGAACCATATAATTCCTGTGCTGAAAGCTTTGCGCTGGTTGGCAGTTGGCTGTTGCGCCCAGTATGTTTGCATTGACTTTTTAAGCCCTGAGTAGCTTAGATTCTGACCTTTCTATGAGTTTGTGTCTCTTTTTATGAAGCTGTGTAGTTGTTAAGGTCAACAGGAAGGGTTCTTTTAATGTATGGTTTAGGTGTCATCTTTCTGGCATTCCCTTGAGAGATGTGCTTGATCCCTACTCTTTCGACTCTTTTGCCAGGATTTGAACTGTTAGTATGATTTCAGTAATTATTTTATTTCTGTTTTAACATATATTTGCAAATTGTTTTTTTATTAAAATTTGTCTTACATTTTGCTAGCCACTTTGAGCATTGCCAGAGCAAAACTAGGCTATGCACCCAATAGGAAAATCATAAAAAAATAAATACATAAATTGGGACAAAAATTATCTTTTAAGTAAGTGGCAAAGTGTTTTCAAGCGAGATAAAATCATCCCCAGATGTTGAGTTTGAGAATTCCTAGTATAGATTATAAATCAGGAATTTATACTGACCTTTTGAGTCTTCCTCTTGATGCTACTGTTTTTTGTGTTTGAACGATGAATAGTGGAAGTGAGAGCACTGAAATGACACGTGTTCAATTAATCTGGAACAAAGAATAATAGAATATATTGTACATGTGTACATAATAGTACTTATTGTAAACGGGGAAGGGCAGCTTTGTCTCACTGGAAAGCAACGGAGAATCCTGCCAGTTTAGCTGCAAATTACAGAAGCAAAAGCTTTATATTTTTTCTCAAGGGAAGCCGATTTGATGCACCAAGGGAGTCTTAGTCCTGTTGGCTTTAGCATGGAATGATAGTTCCATTTATACTTTAAACAAGCAGAAGTAAAGAGACTATAAATATATAACCGTCAGCTCCATCCTGTTTGCTGTTTCAGTTCCTGAGTTCCTAAGCTTCTGTTACAGATCAGAAGAGCACATTCCTGGGCAGACCATTTTGTCTGTCTATAAAATATTTTCTTACTTTGCATCACGTCTTCCTCCCAAATCCTTTAGAATGAGATACTGAATGAACTGGGAAGTGATGACCTCACCTCCTAAACCAGGGGTAGGCAACCTCGGCTCTTTTATGACTCATGGACTTCAACTCCCAGAATTCCTGAGCCAGCATGGCTGGCTCAGGAATTCTGGGAGTTGAAGTCCATGAGTCATAAAAGAGCCGAGGTTGCCTACCCCTGTCCTAAACCAATTCAGTGCTCTTCTTTTGTACTGATTGATTATGCTTCTATCCAGTGCACATTCATTCAGTACTCGTTCATGCTTTTACCTACCTCTGCCTGCTTTATCATGCACATTTATCCTGTTCTGTTTTATTCAACATATTTTTATGTTGCTCCTGACATACCTCAAAAATGCTCGTTACTCTATGAAAATTGGGACTTCTAATCTAGAGAATACCTTGCCAGACGAACTTACCTTAACTTAACTTAACTTAACTTAACTTAACTTAACTTAACTTAACTTAACTTAACTTAACTTGGCTAAAAAGTATGAGATTGAGAATTCAAGTCCTGCCTTAGCCATTGAAAGCCAGTGAGGTGACCTAATGGCCAGTCACTCTTTCTGTTAGCCCAACCCATCTCACAGGGTTGTTGATGGTCAGGAAAATCAAAGGAGGAAGGTGTGCTGGATACAGTATGTTCACCAACTTGAGTTATTTGTGAAAATAATAAAGACGGGATACAAATAAGTAAAATACTGGGGCACTAAAATACAAGGAGGTACTTGCCAGTGTCCTGAAACATATTTAGGATACAACTAATTTTCTAAACCTCACATATGATATTATTTTCTTGCAGAAGTTTTGACCACAGTCAGATATTAAAATCCTTTTGTCTGGACTCTCGTTTAGTACTTTCTTAATCTTCACATTTTTTTTTAAAATTCCTTGGAGGGAAAAATCTATTATTATCTCACATTATTAATGATGATCGGGTTCTATAAGTTGTGTTTTGAATCAAGTCTTTTTATATAGGGTGGCCTTTGCTCTTGAACTCAACAGCTGGTTAAGAGCTTCAAACTGGTTTTGGCTTTTTGTTTTAGTTCATAGTGAGATAAAAGTTCAAATCCACACAGAACCTTTTATTGCTGATATATGTTGTGTCATTCCTGCAGAATGCTGTTGGCATTCCAGTTTAGTGCTGAGGCTGTGATGTTTGCTTAAGAGGATTGGTGGCCAGAAATAAGCCTTAGTGTCTAATCAGACACAGGCCCAGCCTGGGAACAGTGCCACGATATTTATTGCGTGTGCATTTCTCATAAGCAAGATGGCTACATCCTGAGGACGGGGTTGCAGGCTAAAAGATAATCAGGCTATTAGCAGAAAGTCTGTGTCTCTATCTGGAAACATTTATATTCATGTCAGCCTAGTGAAAAGGCAACATCTGGGTAGCTGTGAGACATTCTGAACCAAATGGGGAATCTCTGTGGATGTGTCAGGGCTGACAAAGAAGAAAAGAGTTTGGATCCTGCAAGAACTCCTTTACGTCCTCCAAAACGGCCTGCTGAAAAAAAGTTCTTAGCGAGACGTTCTCGAAGGAGATGGGAAGAACAGCCCCCTGAAAAGAGTAAGAAAAAAAGTGGAAAAGAAGAAAGCAAAACAAAGATTTCTGTAGAGGAAGCAAAATATTCCCAGGAAGCGTCATTGGATAATAAGTCTGTTACATGGAAGTTTTTGACAGAAAGAACTGACCGGTTTGTGAGTAGCAAAGTTGCAGTCGATCTTCTTAAAACAGAGGCCATCAGTGATTCATGCACCAGATATGATGCTTATAAAAGAACTGTTGGTGAGGCAGAAGTGAAAGGAAAAATGTTGCTGAAAGAAATAGGGATAAATCCAGAAAAAAAGGAAAGAGAATATTTCTGTGAAAGGATCGTGAGACAGTTACCATTCCAGAAAAACAGAGAACCACTGCATTTGAAAAAAGAGCCCAATTCAAGCAAACAGCCTGGAGATGATGCATTAAACAAAGATCATTTTAGAACTGTGGGGGATGCCTCAGAATACAGTTTGCATCTATTGGAATTTCATGCTCAGAATTGTTCACAGCAAGTATATCCTTATTCTGAAGCTTTGCCTTTTTCAGTGGAAAATGCAACTTCCACCATTTTACACAACAGGAGCAAGGTAAATATGTTACAGAATTAACCCAGTATAAAGTGACAGGCGAACATAGACAATAACAAAGACTTAAAGTATTTAATTTTGAGTTAGCAAAACTTTTTGTTGGCTGTTGCAGACTGAACATTCCATCAAATTGAAAATTCTAATTGTAGTGTTTTACTGAGATTTGGAAAAATTGTTCCAATGCATTTTTTTAATATTTTGAAAAACAGCAACATGAATAATTTTGAGAAGGCCCCTCTTAAAAATAGTTAGCTCTGTTATACCGTGAATATTTTTCAACGAAATTGTGTTTACTGAGCTTATTGGATGCATTGTTTTACGTAAGGGAGTACAGTGCAAAAGCTGTACACCCCAAATTTGTGTTAAGTTTCAGTTCTGAGGAGATTTTGGCTATGCAGTTGTTACCATCCCATTAAGCTTCATATTTATTTGTTCATCACATTTTGGGGGGGGGGGAAACAAGCCATCTCCCTTAGAGCGAATGAGAGTAGAGTAGCAGGCAGGGCTTGCTGTCATATGTAACCTATATGTGAAAGGAAGATTAGGGTTTTGATTCCCCAATGTGCATTTTTAAATGACATTTTTTCCCTTAAATTTGACAACAATATGCTAATGGATAAGGTTTTTTTTCCTTCCTTGTCAAACTTCCATTTATCAAATAATATAAAATTCAATGTTTTCTTCCTCTGAAGTAAACCACAATACATTTTTTTTCATATGTGCTTATTCAATTGTTCTCGTACTTTAGATTTTAGGCACAAAACACTGAAGTGAATGTACTTCATGCAATAGTTACTTGTATTTAATTCCAAGATGAGAAATACCCTGTTCTTGTGTGGACACAACAACAGCAAGACGAAAACCCCTCACTTCTTCAGTCATATACATTTTTGTTTCAAGCTCTCTCTCTCTCTCTCAGCATGGTCTTTTCCTACAAAGTAAATACCTTGGGCTTGGCCTTCGTATGAGGCCATTCCTTCTGTACTTTGCTCCAAAGATCTGAGCTGAATCATTTCCATGCGACTTAACCCTTGCCCAAGTTATTGATACCTGAAACTGAATCCTATCTCAGTCTCAGGGCAGTAGTGAATTAGTGCATGGTTTTATGATGGAGTGATCAAAGGGCAAAGATTTATGAAGTTGTTTAAGCTACCCTTCCGAGACCTCTTGAGTTTGCAAAGTGCATCCTGAATCCTTGTCCCTTGTCAACTGTATCCATTAGTAACACGTACAGCATTTTCCTGTGGCGAGAGAAACTTGGTTTTTTGTTTTGTTTTTATCCTTTTGCTTCGGGATAAGTCAGAGGGGATTATAGATTTAGAATCATGGAATGTAAAGATTGGAAGGAATCTTGGGGATCACACTGCCAAGCGCACATTTACACTTAACACTTACCACACTTAGAGCATTCCCCAAGGATGGCTTACCAGTTTCTGCTGAAAATGGAGAGTCCGTCATCTCCCACAGTAATCTGCTGCGCTGTTGGAACAGCTGTGGCCACTAGGAAGCGCTTCTCTGTGTTTCTAAGGTTTCTGTTTGACCTTGCTGCCCAACAGATGAGCTGGTATTGCTGTCCTCCAGGTTATAGTTTAATCAGGTGCCTCCCAGATTTCCATCGGGGTGGGGGAACCCCCTCCCTCCAATGTTTCAAGTAGCTTATCGGAATCATGCTTGTTAAAAGAAAACAAACTCCTTTTCAAATCTCTCTCTAGGCCTAAGCTCCCAATCAATAAGCTAGGAGAAAGCTTATGTTAAAGAACCAGAAAGAAATATAGAAAGGATCACTTATGCAAAAGAATTATTTTTTGTTTTGTTTTGTTACTGCTGTGGCTTTTGATGAGTTGAGAGAGGGAAGAGAGCTCAAGCAGTCAAATCTATCAGCGGAAAGCAGGGCTTTATTTTTTTTCCTAATCTTAACCAATTGTTTGGAGACATATTTCCTTCACTCCCATAAGTCTGTGGCACTAGGGAGGATAGGAAAAGCTAGACTTTCATTCCTCAGCGAGGTTTCTCTCTCCCCCCCCAACCCCCCAAAATCGTTTTGGATAGAGTACAACAATGGAGCATCGTTTTGGATAGAGTACAAAAATGTAAGAATTCTAGAGGTAGAAAGAGATCAATGACTTTTCTACCTGTGAAGCAATATGGTCTACTCTGATTCTCCCACGTTTTCCATTTGCTGTTCGTCGTCATTGGTGGAAGGCCTGGTTTTAATTGTATGAAGTTCTGATGATCATCTTCCATTGTATGAAGGAAGATGAAAGATGATCTCTGTGCGTTGAAGACCGTTGTAGGGGTGAGAGAGAAGAGTAGTGTAGTGACCTTTGGAAACTGCAATCCACTCCATGAGCTTGGGCTTGGAAGCCCAATAAATCTTTAGCAACTACAGTTTAAATTCAGATTCCTTTATTTTGTTTGCGTTGCTGGTGCATGCTATTTCCCAGAGGCAGTGCCGATGTAACTGACAGTCTTGAGAATTCTGCTGCTTCCAAAAGTCACTTTATGAAGAGGAAGCAATTGCGCACTGGTTCCGCTGCGTTGTTTCTGAAGTACACAGTTGTTGACAGTCATTCAACTGTAAAGTATGCCAAAGGTTTAGTCCATTTCTTATTGCAGTGAGCAGTAAAGAAGGTACTTCTTTCAGTTCAGATTTTGTCAGAATATAGGGGAATGGTTATGCTGTTAACTATATTAAAAAGGCATAAGGGAAAGGAAAATGTGATACCTATTTGTAGGATACAGTGTGATCTACTTGAGTACAGGTAGCCCAAAGTTCCTGTTTCTAAGTGAAACATTTGTTAAGTGAGTTTTGCCCCATTTTGCCCCTTTCTTGACACAGTTGTTAAGTAAATCGCTGCAGTTGTTAACTTAGTAATATGGTTGTCACATGAATCTGGCCTCCCCATTGACTTTGCTTGTCAGAAGGTGGCCAAGGTGATCACGTGACTCCAGGGCACTGCAAACGTCATAAAGATGAACCAGTTGCCAAGTAGCTGAATTTTGATCATGTGACCATGGGGATTGCGCAACAGTCATAAGTGTGAAAAGCTTTAATAAGTCGCTTTTTTCAGTGCTGTTATAACTTTGGTCCTTAAATAAACTGTTGGAAATCGAGGACTACCCGTAGATTGTTTTAATAAGCTGTCTTAAAGGATCATTTTAGGTATCTCTTTAATCTTGGGAGTTTCAGTGCTTTTGCTTTTGAAAATGCTAATGTTCAAGGTTTTATAATTTCCCTTGATTCACAGAACTTGGTGGAGCCTTGGTGGAGCAGTGGGCTAATGCCTCCTTAAGTAACACCAGCTGCCTGCAATTAGTGCAGGTCCGCATCCCACCAGGCTCAAGGTTGACTCAGCCTTCCATCCTTCCGAGGCAGGTAAAATGAGGACCCAGATTGTTGGGGGCAATTAAGCTGACTTTGTAATAATGCCGCTTGGGGTGTGTGTGAAAGCCCTAACAAGCAGGCATATACATAGAATGAAGGCTACTGCTAAGCTTGTAAGCCGCCCTGAGTCTTCGGAGAAGGGCGGGATATAAATGGAATTAAAATAATAATAAAAAAAGAACTGATTGGAGGTAAGGATCAACGCTATCATATGCATTGCTGGCTTTCTTTGCTGAATGTACACAGGTAGCCCTGGACTTACAACAGTGACTGTTCAAAGTTACAGTGGCAGTGAAAAAGTGATTTATGACCAGTTTTCACACTTGACAGTTGTAGCATCCCCATGGTCATGTGATCAAAATTCAGATGCTTGGGAACTGACTCATATTTATGACGGGTCACGGGATCCCCTTTCGTGGCCTTCTGACAAAGTCAACGGGGAAGCCTGATTCACTTAACAATAGTTTGACTAATATAACAGCTACAGTGGTTCATTTAGCAACTGTGGCAAGAAAGCTCGTAAAATGGCACGAGCTCACTTAACTAATGTTTCAATCAGCAACAGAAATGTTGGGCCCAATTGTGGTCATAAATTGAGAACTTCCTGTAGTTAGGAGTATAACAAGTTGACATTCAGATGAAAGCTGGGTTTTTTGCTTTGGTGTGGTGCGTTCAAGTCATTTTTCGCTCATAGCAATCCAAGGGACAAAATCCCTGCCATTTTCTTTTCAAGATTTCTGCAAAGGTTTTTCATTACTTGCTTTTTAGTGCAGAGGGAGAGAGAGAGAGACTGACCCAAGGTCACCCAGCTGGCTTTCTGCCTAAGGCAGGACTAGAACTCACAGTGTTCCAGTTTCCAATCCAGCCAACACTCCAGAAGTCAGGCTTAAGATACAGAAGGATCTTGACAGACTTGGACATTGGGCTCTATCTAACAAAATGAAATTCAATGGTGAAAAAAATAAGGTTCTACATTTAGGCAAGAAAAACCAAATGTATAGGTATAGTATAGGGGGTACCTTGCTCAATACTAGTAACTTTGAGAGGGATCTCAGAGTCCTAGTGGACAATCACTTAAATATGAGCCAGCAGTGTGCTGCAGCTGCCAAAAAAGCAAACACAGTGCTAGGATGCAGTAACAGAGGGATAGAATCAAGATCACGTGAAGTATTAATACCACTTTACAATGCCTTGGCAAGGCCACACTTGGAATGCTGCATCCAGTTTTGGTCACCATGGTGTAAAAAAGATGTTGAGACTCTAGAAAAAGTACAGAGAAGAACAACAAAGATGATAAGGGGACTGGAGGCTAAAACATATAGGGAACGGTTGCTGGAATTGGGTATGTGTAGTTTAACGAAGAGAAGGAAGAGGGGGGACATGATAGCAGTGTTCCAATATCTCAGGGGCTGCCACAAAGAAGAGGGAGTCAAGCTATTCTCCAAAGCACCTGAAGGCAGGACAAGAAGCAACGGATGGAAACTAATCAAGGAGAGAAGCAACCTAGAACTAAGGAGAAACTTCCTGACAGAACAATTAAATCAGTGGAACAACCTGCCTCCAGAAGCTGTGAATACTCCAACACTGGAAGATTTTAAGAAGAGACTGGACAGCCATTCGTCTGAAATGGTGTAGGGTTTCCTGCCTGAGCTGAGCGTTGGACTAGATGATCTTCAAGGTCATCTATTATTATTATTATTATTATTATTATTATTATTATTATTATTATTATTATTATTATTATTATTATTATTATTATTATTATTATTAACCATAAAAGGTAAAGCTTCCCCCCGCACGTGCGTGCTAGTCGTTTCCGACTCTAGGGGCTGGTGCTCATCTCCGTTTTAAAGCCAAAGAGCCAGCGCTTGTCTGAGGACGTCTCCGTGGTCATGTGGCCGGCATGACTAGATGCCAAAGGCGCACGGAACGCTGTTACCTTCCCAGCATAGTGGTCCCTATTTTTCTACTTGCATTTTTTACGTGCTTTCGAACTGCTAGGTTGGCAGAAGCTGGGACGAGTACCAGGCGCTCCCTCTGCTACGCGGCACTCGGGATTCGACCTGCCAAACTGCCGACCTTCTGATCAACAAGCTCAGCGTCCTAACCTACTGAGCCACCGCGTCCCTAACCATGTTGTTGTTGTTGTTAGTTGTGAAGTCGTGTCCGACCCATCGCGACCCTATTGACAATGTTCCTCCAGGCCTTCCTGTCCTCTACCATCTTCTGGAGTCCATCTAAGCTCACGCCTACTGCTTCAATGACTCCATCCAGCCACCTCATTCTCTGTCGTCCCCTTCTTCTCTTGCCCTCAATCTTTCCCAGCATTAGGCTCTTCTCCACTGAGTCCTTCCTTCTCATTAGGTGGCCAAAGTATTTGAGTTTTAGCTTCAGGATCTGGCCTTCTAAAGAGCAGTCAGGGTTGATCTCCTCTAGGACTGACCGGTTTGATCGCCTTGCAGTCCAAGGAACTCGCAGGAGTCTTCTCCAGCACCATAGTTCAAAGGCTTCAATTCTTTGGCACTCAGACTTTCTTATGGTCCAGCTTTCACTGCCGTACATTGCAACTGGGAAGACCATAGCCTTGACTATACGCACTTTTGTTGACAGGGTGAGGTCTCTGCTTTTTAGTGTGCTGTCTAGATTTGTCATGGCTTTCCTCCCGAGGAGCAAGCGTCTTTTAATTTCTTGGCTACAGTCCCCATCTGCAGTGATCTTGGAGCCCAGGAAAATAAAATCTGTCACTACCTCCATTTCCTCCCCATCTATTTGCCAGGAATTGAGAGGGCCAGATGCCATTATCTTGGTTTTCTTAATGTTTAGTTTCAACCCAAGTTTTGCACTCTCCTTCTTCACCCGCAACAAGAGGCTGTTTAGTTCCTCTTCACTTTCTGACATTCACTTTCTAACCATACTAGCTCCCTAAAAGTAATTTAGACATTCTGTATTTGATCATTCTTCCTATAGCAAAGATTGTGTATTTCTAAATACATGTTAGGGAGTGAGCAAGAGGAAAGAATTGTTGTTATTGTTGTTCACTTTTGATGCTTGTCAGAGGTTAAATCTCCCTGTTCATATAAAGGTAAAAGTAAACCATCTTTAAGGGAAGTTTGACTTCTCATGACTTAGTCGTGTAACTTTCTTGGCATCAGAACAGAAATGATTTGTCCTTGTCTTTTGGAGGGTTGCTATTACAATTTGTCAATCTAGCCTTCAACCCTAACGTTCCTAGTAATCTTCCACCTAAACACTAACCTAATCTATTGGAGATCAGTTGTAGTCTTTTAAGTGCTGTCACTTAGCAGATAAAAAGTTAAACCTTAAAAAATATTCTAATGTAATTTTTCTCCCGTTCTGTTAGCCGCTGCAGGCTGAAAGCTTTGAAGTGATCTGATTTTTCCAACGAGAAATCCTGAATATTTTAAAGTGGTAAAATCTCTACAGACAAATGACCTATTTCTTAGCTACATATTTCAGAATCTCTTTTTCTTTCATCTTCAAAGTACTTCATTTCATCCATTGAAAATAATGGTGTTCGTACGCTGTCATCAAAAGATGCTATAAAAACTTGAGGGGTGGGTGGAGTGGTTCACCCTGGTTTTCTAAAAAGACAGGAAATTACTGCCCAAAAATATTTTTCTACTTCATGTTAACATTTATTGTTGGCACTGTTCCAACTGCCTTGTTCTCACAAGATAATGTTCCAGTACATTCTTTAGGCCTACTGCTCCTTGTTATTATTTGCTCTTATGCCCTAATGTATTTTATCTTAATTGTGCTCTTAATTTAGGTGACAAAAAATGGGGGGATTTCATTGTGATTTCCATCTGATGGAAACATCAGCTTAGGGTCCATCTGTTGATAATAATAAAAACACATACACCATCCGACTCCCAGTGACCCAGGGATAGACCTGAATTAATACATTTCCCTACTACACTATTCCTCGTTTAGTGACCATTTCAGTTAGTGACCTTTTGCAAATACAGCACTAATAAACTGATTAAAAAATTCATTTTCTGACCAAATTTGGTGCACCTGACAGCAATGCATGCCAGAGTTGGGGTAACAATAGAGAATAACACTTAACTTTATCTGAATGAGACAGCTGTAACCTGTGTTCTTTGCAGCATCTGTATCTTGATCTCTGCTGTGTTTCCTTAACAACAATTTCCCTTAATGGTTCCTGGAATAAAACTTGGTCGCTAAATGAAGAGTACTCCCATACAGTAGAGTAGAGGCTCTTGATTCAGTTCAGTTACATTACAAGGCTTCTTGCTAAGGTGAAGATGATGATGTCATCCATTCAATCGGGTTCGATTCTTGGTAATTCTGTGGGCCAGGTGTCTCCATGCCTTCTGATCTTGCACTACTTCTTTGAGTTGTTTGGCTTGGGTCAGCCTTGATGGTGTCCAGCCACCATGTTCTTCGGTGGTTTGCTTTCCTTTTAACATGAACTCTTCCAAGCATAATTGCTTTCTCCAGTAAATCTTGCTGAGGTGTCTGTGACATTTGGAGATTTTATTCCAAATAACTTGGAGTTATTTCAGCTCTTCAATAGTAATGATATTTTCTCCACCCTAATATTAGTAGAGTGGGGAAAACATGAGGTATGGCTGATTGTATTGCTATTAGTCATTTTATTCTGTATTCACTTGACTGATTTATCCTATTTTCATACAGATTTCTGATATCCATGTTACTGGAGAGTCAGAGGATATGTCTGCTAAAGAGCGATTGCTTCTTTGGACGCAACAGATAACAGAAGGTTATGCTGGAGTTCGTTGTGAAAACTTCACGACCTGTTGGCGAGATGGGAGATTATTTAATGCCGTCATTCATAAATACAGGTATTTGCACTTTTGTTAAAAATGTATGTGGAAATAATTATTCTGAGGAATTAGAAAGTTGGAAAGATTTATCATTAAACCTGAGGTCTGTTTGGTAAAGCATGCCTGGTGCATTGTAGCAATTAGACCAGCGGTCCCCAACTTTTGTGGCTTGGCGGCCCAGCTCTGGGGGAGAGGGGAATTGGGCCGTGCGAGTGGAAGGCTGACGTGCATGCAGGAGCAGCGGGCTGGCGTGCACATGCATGCACTTGCAACTCAACTTGCGCAAGTTGAGCTGCGCCTACATGTGCGTGCACAACAGCCTGCCAGGCACTCATGTTGAGCTGCATGCATCTGCTTGCCGCCGGCCTGCTGCTTGTGCTGACCAGTTCCAGTTAGGCCATGGCCCAGTAGTTGGCTGCGGCCTGGGGGTTGGAGATCCCTGAATTAGACAATGGTCTTTTGGAATCAAAGAGGTCATCTTCTTGGCAGTCCAGCTTGGGGGAAAGAGGGGAACCGGGCCGCGCAAGTGGAGGGCTGATGTGCATGTTCATACACTTGCAACTCAAGTGTTTGCACATGCATTGACATCAAGACTCTGATGTCATATTTACAGGTTACATTATTTAGAATTTGCCTTCCCAGGCCTTGATATTGTTGTCCAAATGTGGGTCAAAGACTCAGCAAAAACATTGCCTCCGGTCAGGGAATGTCGACTGGTGGCCCCCAGGGGGAGGGCCTTCTCTGTGGGTGCTCCGGCACTATGGAACCAACTGCCGGTTGAGCTATGGATGGCACCGGACCTCCGCTCCTTCTGCCGCGGGCTGAAGACCCACTTCTTTGAACTAGCTGGTCTGGCCTGATGGGGGAGGGTCTTTTTAACGGGTTTTTATTATTTTACTGTCATTGTATTTTAATTGGGCATTGGTTTAATCTTTTTTTAATTTTTGTACTGTTATTTATTTATATATGCCCTGTTAACCGCCCTGAGTCCCTCGGGAGAAGGGCGGTATAGAAATTGAATAAAACCTAAACCTAAACCTAAAAATGTAAAATATCAAGATATCGGACGTATTATAATGAAACCGCATTTTAACAGATCATTTGGGGTGGAGGCATATGTGATATGCCTCCTTAAGTAACACCAGCTGCCTGCAATTAGTGCAGGTTCGAGTCCCACCAGGCTCAAGGTTGACTCAGCCTTCCATCCTTCCGAGGTAGGTAAAATGAGGACCCAGATTGTTGGGGGCAATTAAGCTGACTTTGTAATAATGCCGCTTGGGGGGTGTATGAAAGCCCTAATAAGCAGGCATATACATAGAATGAAGGCTACTGCTAAGCTTGTAAGCCGCCCTGAGTCTTCGGAGAAGGGCGGGATATAAATGGAATTAAAATAAAAAAAATAATAATTTCTACTTAAAAATCTCTAGTGATGGAGCACCCACAATTTCAGAAGGCAAGCCATTGATTAATTGTTTTCACTGACAGGAAATTTCTCCTTAGTTTTAGGTTGTTTCTCTCCTTGCTTAGTTTCCATCCATTGCTTCTTGTCCTGGTGCATAGGTTGACCCTCTCTTCTTTGTGGCAGCCCTTTAGATATGTGAACACTGCTATCATGTCACTCCTTTGCATTAAAGTAAGGTAAAGGTAAAGGTTCCCCCGCACATGCGTGCTAGTCGTTTCCAGCTCTAGGGGCCGATGCTCATCTCCGTTTCAAAGCCGAAGAGCCAGCGCTTGTCCGAGGACGTCTCCGTGGTCATATGGCCGGCATGACTAGACGCCAAAGGTGCACGGAACGCTGTTACCTTCCCACCGTAGTGGTCCCTATTTTTCTACTTGCATTTTTACGTGCTTTCGAACTGCTAGGTTGGCAGAAGCTGGGACGAGTAACAGGCACTCATCACTCTGTTATGCGGCACTTGGGATTCGACCCGCCAAACTGCCGACCTTCTGATCGACAAGCTCAGCGTCCTAACCCACTGAGTCACCGTGTCATTAAAGTAGACATGCCCAATTCCTGCAAGTGTTTTTTGTATGTTTTATCCTCCAGTCCCCTAACCATCTTTGTTCCTCTTCTCTCTCTCTCTCTCTCTCTCTCTCTCTCTCTCTCTCTCTCTCTCTCTCTCTCTCTCTCTCTCTCTCCCCCCCCCTCCCTGCCTCCCTCTCCAATCTTGTACAGCTTTCAATTGTTTTATGGTGTTGCTTTTGATGGTATCTAGCCATAGTGATTTTTGGCTACTTGCTTCCTTTTTACCACTGACCATTACAAGCATAATTGCTTTTCCAGTGAGCTTGATCACATGATATGTCTGAAATAAGTAAGGTGAAATTTTGTGATTTTTGCTTCCAGAAATATGTTTGATTTTTTACGCTCCTGTACTTGCTTGAGGTCCCAAGCCCAGATGGGGAGAGTTGAAGTAAGATCCAGTGACTTACTGTGTAAAAACCTTACCAAGAAAATATTATGGAAAGGCTTTCAAATGAATCAAGTTGGATTTCCTTCCACCCCTAAAAGTATAAGCGTTTACGGTTATAGTAGAAAAAGCTAAGCTTAAGAAGAATTGAATGCAGAAAAAAAATACTGTTACTGATTATTTCTTTCACTTGAGGATGAGGTCTGTATGCAGTAAGTTTGAATAGGTTTTATGCACATAGTAAAAATGCACATTGCCTCATGAATATGGAATGAAATATGTCTTGTTTATCAAGGAAAGCTTTTCACCAGTTCTTGTGAAATCTCTGAGCCAACAGTCAGGAGAAGCGTATAAAAACCATAAATACCAGCCATGAAAGTATTGTGTAGCAATAAAAAGAAAAATCGAGTTGCACAGGGGAAAATAAAGACACTTATAATAAACTGATTAGCAGCAAGCACACCTGGTCTATTGTGCGGAGACTACAGGAAGGCTGTTGAAAAATGTGGGGACATGATCCACAGCAGTAAACAAATAATAAAAATCCCAGCTCAGGAGACTGAGGATAGATTGCAATTGTATTGAGTAGATGAGAGATTAACTCAGAGCCTTTTTGGCCCTGCCGAGAAGCTCCTTGGCTCTTTAGGTTGAGCTTCCGATGAAAACCGGTAGCAATCCCCAAGGAGAGGAAGAGAAGCTGTTCAGAAATGGAGATCACGCTTCCCAGATTTTGTGAGGCAAACAGAGCTGTGTGAGCTACCAGATCCATTAAAACATGGCAGAAGTCAAGGCAAAGAATTTTAGGTGGGGAAAGTTTGCAAGATGCAAGTCTTGCTTTAAGGCAAACAAGTCACATATATATATAGCAGAGGTCTGGAACATTGGTTTCATGCCAGCCCACCAGGCAAGGGTTGTACGCTCTGTACGATGGCAATTGTTAAAACATGTTTCAGGCTATCAAGATCTAACTTGAATACATTCCTCCAGGATAGGAGAAGCAAAGATGCCAACGTTTGCCGCAGCATGTCAGTTGCCTCTAGCTACAAATAGGGGAAGAAACAAAATATTACTAAGTGTCAAGCCTTGGATTGCTACAGGATACATTTGAAAGGAAGAAGTCATCTATTATGTTCACCTTCAAGTTTCTGCTTGCTCTCTCTCTCTCTCTCTCTCTCTTTTTTTTTTTACTGTGCAGCTTATCCTTGCTTTTTCTCGGAGCAGGGAAATAAAAGCTCTGCTCGGGAAGAGAAATTTGGTAAGCTTTGCTTCTAGGTTTCTACTTTTCTGCTGCAGGGGAGTCACTTAACATCAAACTTTTCAGATTGAGAAAAGGAACAGAGTTTCAGGTGGGAGTCAAATGGATTCCATACAGCACGACTTGCACCCTGCAATGCTGTAAAATTTTGTGAGCGATGGATCTTGATCCAAAGAACGTTTAGCAGCACAGTTAAAATCAGGATAATTTAGGAAATATTCCCTTGACGAAGACGGTTCTTCCTTCCCCGCCCCAATATATTCCAGGGAGTATGTAAAACTTAAAAATAGATAGATGACTGGCCAGATCACAATGTTAAGGTCACTGCTTCTTTAACCACAATTTTGCAGGAGTTTTTATTTTTTTAGTTCTGATGCTCCCCCCCCCCAAAAAAAAATCACATTGGACTAGCTTGTGACTTTCTTATGGTTCACTTTGGATCTATCAGAACGATTAAGTTCTGTTATTCTTTTAAGAGGAATCATGGTATGATGTTGCAAGATAGAAATCCTGTCCATTTGCTGTGGATATGTGAATATTGGCGAATAAGCTGACTATTGTGTACTATCAGGAGGTGGTGTCTCTGGTCTTCCTTCTTTAGGGAAAGTTGTTGAGAAAGTGGACTGTAGTTAAAGAGGAGCCTGGAGCAAGTGGATTATCGAAATCCATTTCAGTTTCCGGCTGGGATTTAGTATGGAGACAGCTTTGGTTGCACTTCGACATGACCTATGGTGATGACCCTATGATGGCAGTGAGCTTTTGATACTGTCAATCATGGTGTCCTACTGGACCAGTTGGGGGAACTATTTTAAGGTGGTTCTTCTTCTTTAAGAGCCGGTTTTTATGGTTATTGACTTGTGGGGACTTGGGCAAGGTCACTCCCTAGGGGCCTATTTTGTGGGATGACGCAGGTTTCCTTTTTGTTTATCATCTATATGAAAGCTCTGGGTAAGATCATCTACAGGTCTGTGGTTCTCTGTCCTCAGTATGCTGATGATAACCAATTATAGCAGCTACCCAAGGCCTACCAAATGAGCCTTGTGAGATTCTGTCTTAGGGCCTGGCGGCTATTTAAACCTGGATGGGAAGGGATGGGATCTGATTAAATCCTACTCAGACCTCATGGATGTAGATATGAGGGCTACCTGAATATTGGAATAGTTTAGCCTTAATTTTGGATGGGGTTGCACTCCTGGATTCACACCTCCTATTGATGAGCAGGTGGCAGTTTTGGCCAGGAAGGCCTTTGTACAACTTTGCTTGGTGCATCATATGCCATTTTCTGGATCTGGAGGCCCTTCAGACAGTATTCATGCACTAATCACCTTTTAGCTTGACTACAGCAATGCTTTCTTCATAGGCTTGCTCTTGAAAGCCCTTGACTGCCCTTTAGCAATTGTCTGGATTTGTGCAGATAAGATACAGCTTGAGGAACTTTCTAGTTGATGGAACAAACTTTTTAAAAGAACATTCAGTGAGAAGATAAGGAACTAGGGCAGGGACCACCAAGGGGTCCAGGACAACTCGCCATGGCTAACTTGCTGTAGGATAACTCATTGCGAGACAAGATTTACATTAATATCGAAGAAGTGGTGGAACAGAATCATTTAAAAAAAGAATGCAAAAGGAGGGACAAAATGAAATGTGAATGACAAAAATAAAAACTTTAATTTTTTAAAATAATTAAATTGTATTGTTGAATTATCCAGTGCCTAATTGGTCACGGTGAGTTGACTGCAGCAAATTGGCCCATTCCACCATCACCATGCTATGTAAGTTGCAGAAACACAAATGCCAAGTCCTTTCAATTGTACTTTCAAGTATGTGTGTATATCTATATATCTGACAGGTATAGCTATGTCAAGCTATTTAGGTCTCATCAGCCAGCCACATCGTTCTGAGATTCGAACCTGGGCTGCTTGAACAAGCCATGGCCAGGAGGGCCTTTGCACACCTTCAGATAGTGCACCAGTTGTGCCCATTCCTGGACTGGGAGGCACTGCTCACAGTAACTTATGCCCTTGTAAATTCCAGAATAGACTACTATAACGTCAGGGTGCCCTTGAAGACGATTCAGAAATTTCAACTAGTGCAGAACGCAGCCATGGGGATAGTAACTGGTGCCAGATATACAGTACATGTAACACCATTCCTGCATGAGCTACACTGGTTACCAGATGCAATTCAGGGTGCTGGTGATTACCTACAAAAGCTCTATATGGCTTGGTAACCAGGATACCTGAGGTATCACCTTTTTGCAAGAGTCTCTACCCATCCAATTGGATCAAATAGGATGGACATGTTGCAGATCACATCAGCCAAAGAATGCCGGCTGGCAGGGACTAGAAAATGAGCTTTGTCTACAGCAGCCCCTGCTCTGTGGAACAGGTTAGCCTTCCGTAAAGCTTTAATGACTGGCAATGCTTCGGAGCCTGGGGCTCTACATGCGCCAAGGGCCCCGCCTCCTGGCTGTGTCGTTAACTGGCCAGATGTTTTGCTTGCATGCACTCAACGTAGACATTTTAGTGGGGTTTTTTTTAGTATTTAAATGGTTTTTACAGTTTTTATTGTTTCAACATTGTTTTAAACTATTTTAAAGGTGTTTTAAAGGTTTTATTTTAATACATGTTTCTGAGCCACCAGAGCTGTTGGCTGAGATGGGTGGCTATAGAAGTCAAATAAATAAATAAACCTGGTAAATTTGCACTTTGTATACTTTGTATACATTAGTTGTGTTTTTTTTAAAAGGAAGTGAGCGCATAAATCATACTTCCGTTCTCCTTTGCAGCCAGAACAACACAAATCCCAGGGATAAGACTGAATGGGACAATCCCACCAGTCACCTGAATTACAGACAAATAAGTAGATGTTTCCAACCATATCTCCTGAGCCCACTTCCTTCATGTACCATCTACTGCCTGAATGGGAGGTTTCTTCCATTTTCCAAGGGCAAATATTATTTCCGTGTCAGAACACCATGACCTGACCTCAGCCTGTCTCGGTAATGGGCTGTCTACAAAGTGTGTGTGTGTGGGGGGGAGGTTCTGCTTAGAAACAATAAGAAGGGCATCACGTAATGGGATGCAGGCCATGTGGATGTGCTTTATGTAAGAATGAAGATGAAATTCCTTCAGTTGGATAGGAAACAATGATAATCAAGAGAATGAATGCCTTTTCATTTAGTTTTTCTTAGCTATACAGTGGTCCTCAACGTGCAGCCATTCGTTCAGCAACTGTTAGAAGTTACAACAGTGCTGAGAAAGCCCAGCTTAACCACTGGTCCTCACGTGTCCGTTGCAGTGCCTCCATAAGTCACATGGTCAAAATTGGGGCATTTGGCAACCACTTTGCATTTACAAACATTGCAGTGTCCCAGGGTCACATGATTTGCAACCTTTCAGCTGGCTTCCAATAAGCAAAAATCAATGGGGAAAGCCCGAATTTGCTTAACAAGCGTGTGATTTCCATAATGACTGTGGTAAACAACCACTGCAATAAAGGTTATAAAAGTGGGTGAAGCTTACTTAACAACCACATCACTTAGCAAGTTCCAGTTGTGGTTGTAAGTTGAGGACTACCTGTATACTAATTAAACTGCTTCAGGCAGACTATTTTTACAAACCTCTCCCCTGCCTCTCTCCCATTGGTATTACATATATAAATAAAATATCCAATTGTGCAGTTTATGTCTCAAAAATAAAACATATGGTTAATAATAATAATAATATAATAATAATAATAATAATAATAATAATATGCTATTGCTGTTTCTCATGGATGAGATATACTCAAGAAAAAACCTGAGCAGTATGAAAATTAACAGTAAGTCAGTAGGCAGATGCAAATACAGAGCAGGTTTAGCTCTACCTCAAATGGAGTTGTCCTTGCATTATAAACTTCGTCTGCCTGATTTTTGCATAATTAATCAGTAAACTCAGCATGACATAATGGAATGATAACAATTTCTGACAGTGGAGCCTCTCACTCAAAGGTGGGCAAAACCACTAATTCCTTTTTCAGTCATACGTATTAAAAGAAACAACCATGTGCATGTTGGGGCATGGTGTTTGAGTGTGTTGAGTTGTTTCTCACTTCAGAGAAATTCATGGATGTCTCCATTGCCAGTCCATTATTACCCTTTATGAATACAGAGGTCAGGTGTATGTTTCACCCGTGTAAGCATTCGCTAATTGTAGTGATCGAAACAAAAGCTTTCCATTTCCAGCCCAGGTTTTCTGCTGACAAAATAATGGGGCTATGCACTGCTTTGGGTTCAATTCTGAAAATAAGTTAAGGAGCACATAAAAACGTGAATAATAATAATAATAATAATAATAATAATAATAATAATAATAATAATAATAATAATAATAATAATAATAATAATAATAATAATTTTATTTATATACCGCCCTTCTCCCGAAGGACTCAGGGCGGTGAACAGGGCAGGTATATAAAAAATACAAAAATACAAAAGTTAAAAGAAAATTAAACATATGCCCAACTAAAAACAATAAATACATATTAAAATAACAATAAAAACCCAACCCATCCCCCATCAGGCCAGGCCGGCTTGTTCAAATAAGAGTGTCTTCAGATCGCGACGGAAGGAGCGAAGGTCGGGCGCCATCCGGAGCTCAACCGGCAACTGATTCCATTGGCATTCAGGCTACCAAGTCCTGAAAATTCTGCTTGAATGAGATGCCAGCAGATTCTATGTTCATGCACCTGTGCCCTCTCTGAGGCACCTTTTCAAAATGGAATTGGAAGTATCTGCCTAATTATAATAAATAAGGAACTTCCATGAGAATGACACTGAATTCATAGAAGTAAAAAAAAATCTTTCTTTCTTTCTTTCTTTCTTTCTTTCTTTCTTTCTTTCTTTCTTTCTTTCTTTCTTTCTTTCTTTCTTTCTTTCTTTCTTTCTTTCTTTCTTTCTTTCTTTCTTTCTTTCTTTCTTTCTTTCTTTCTTTCTTTCTTTCTTTCTTTCTTTCTTTCTTTCTTTCTTTCTTTCTTTCTTTCTTTCTCCTTGCTGTGAAAGAACAATTCTGAATGTATAGAAAGTAGCTATGTGTATAGCTTTCGTAAAGCTAGTTTTTCTGAATTAAATGGCATCTCTCACGAATCTAGTTTAACAAACTGATTGGATCCAATTGCTGAGGTATAACTACTGTATATAGCCAGGCCATACGGAACAATGACATAACATTTACTTTTTGTAAGCATGGGAATACAGATAGTCCCCAACTTAAAATAGTTTGTTTAGTGATTGTTTGAAGTTAAAACAGCACTGAAAAAAAGTGATTTATGACATGTTTTCACACTTATGCCTGTTGCAGCATCCCCATGGTCGCGTGATCAAAATTCGGGTGTTGGGCAACTGCCATATATTTACGACGGTTGCAGTGCCCTGGGGGGGTCATGCAATCACCATCTGTAACCTTCCCAACTGGCTTTTGACAAGCCAAGTCAGTGGGGGGGAAGCCAGATTCACTTAATGACTGTATGATTCACTCAACAACTGCAGTGATTCGCTTAACAACTGTGGCAAAAAAGGTCAGAAAATGGGGCAAGACTCCCTTATTTTCCTTGCTTAACAACGGAAATTCTGGGCTTTTGTGGCCCTGAATCGAGGACTACCTGTATTGTGTTGTTGTAGTGTCATAATAATTACCCTTCACTGATGCATGAAGTCCATAAAGGCATCTGAGGTTATCAGTATTGGGGTTTTAAAAATGTCATAAGATCGAGAAGCTAGAATACTGGCTATGGGTACATGGAAGGTAAGCCTTAAATTGTCTCAGATGGAATCTGGTAGGATATGAAATTGAGCCTGTCAAAATCTGGAGTTTATAGTCTTCCCCCGAACTTAGTTATATTTTTATTGATACATATAGGTTATTTTTGTTAGCTTAGGCTTTCAGTTGAGTATTCATGTATACATTCACTTAGAACAGGAACAGGACATTATACCTGATCCAGACAACACCAATTGTATTTTATGTACGCGTAATATATTCTTATATCCTAACAAACTTCACTTGTATTAACTAATTAGCTCTGGGGGTGTGTGGATTGGTTACTGTCCCTACCTGTTCTCCAACAAAATTACTGTACGTGAGAGAAATGTGCCTGCAGGGAAGTATTTGAATATTCCGGATATTTGCCCATGAATACTTACTAGTAAATATTCCCGTGATATATGTGGCTGTATTTATTGCTTCTGGTTCTCGGGGAAAAACAAAATTATAAAGTTACAAAACTGGAGTACAGTATAAGTTAAGGAACTTTTAAACATATTTGCAAAACAATTGACACCAGAATTATATAAAAATATATGAGTGCTAAACAGGGATTTCATTTCCTTTATGAAATAGAAATCTGTGTTAACTATATTAAGCAATGATATTAGGAATGAGGTGAAAGACCTAGTAAATTATACCTTTTTGGATGAAACAGTTGCCCAGTAAAGTACTTCTACTATTAAGGGTGCTTAGAAGTATTATGATTCAAGCTCAATCAACATTTCATTTTTAAAATATTTTGACTCTTGATTGTTTATTACTGAATCAAATATAATAAAGGAATGTGGTGGGTTTTTTTGGAAAACGTATAATACAGATGTTCCTACTGTAATTGTGTACATCAGTGTTTCTCAACCTTGGTAGGTTTAGGGTGGCTGGACTTCAACTCCCAGAATTCCCCAGCCAGTATTTCTGGCTGGAGAATTCTGGGAATTGAAGTCTATCTGCCTCAAATTTGCCCAGGTTGAGAAACACTGGTATACATGGATCAGGTTGCTTATTTAGCCATACTTTACATCTCCAGAAATATACCAAATTATTGTTACATTTATAAAAGCTGGCAAAGCTTCTGGTCTGGTTGGCTACCTCAGCTGTACATAAAACGGCTGAGTTACAACACTTCATTTAGTGACCGTTCAAAGTTGCAATGGCATTGAAAATAACGACTTGGGACCGTTTTTCACAGTTAAAACCATTGCAGCATCCCTGTGATCACATTATAAAAATTCACATCCTTGGCAATTGATTCATATTGCTTGTCCTGTGATCCCCTTTTGTGACTTTCTGGCGAGCAAAGTCAATGGGGAAGCCAGATTCACTTAACAACTATATTACTAACATAACAACAGCAATGAGTTACTTAATAAGTGGCAAGAAAGGTCGTAAAATGGGGGCAACACTCACTTTAAAAAGTCTCACCTAGCAACAGAACTTTTGGGCTCAATTGTCATAAATCGTACTGTTGGATGTCTGTAATGATGCCTTTTAAACGAAGGCATTTCCTATTTCCACCAAAGGGTGTACAACTGATATTTTTTTAAATCCCATTTATATCCCGCCCTTCTCTGAAGACTCAGGGCAGCTTACAATCTAAGAAGCACAAATCAATGTGCTTAGCAATAGCCTTCATTCTATGTATATGCCTGCTTATTAGGGCTTTCACACACACCCCAAGCGGCATTATTACAAAGTCAGCTTATTGCCCCCAACAATCTGGGTCCTCATTTTACCTACCTGGGAAGGATGGAAGGCTGAGTCAACCTTGAGCCTGGTGGGATGCGAACCTGCACTAATTGCAGGCAGCTGGTGTTACTTAAGGAGGCATTAGCCCACTGCTCCACCAAGGATTTTGAAGCCTAGCAAAGGGTCTGCAGATGGCAAAAGCTCATGTCTGATTTCTTTTTTAAACAGTCATGCAAAAATATTGATAGGGACCTTGGCACATAAATTGTAGATGATATCCCAAGGGCAATGATGTTACAAATGTTCCTTTTCCTCTTGGGTCAGTTTCAGTTGGCTGACAAGATTCAGGCTTCAACTTCGCAGATTTTCACAGGGAATGGTAACCTTCTAGATCCTGGTTAACATCTATTGCAGTGTAAGAGCTGCTTTGGATAGTCAGATGGGCAGCATATAAATTTAATAATAATTAAATCTGCATGAAGCTACTGAGTGAGTTCATCTGTAGGCATCCAGACTGAGATCATCAAAATGCAGATGAATCCTGGGCCGAAGAGACAGTGTAGTAGTGTAAGTTTTGTTTCAGTGTGTCAGCCTTGTAAGATAATCCAGGCAGGAAAGACACCCAGAAGTCCTACCTCTGACTTTATTGTAAGGTTACATAAACAGATTCTTTCAAGTCTGAAAGTATGTCTCTTTCTTCCCTCTTGCTTTTACAATCCAAGACACTAGGGAGGGACTCTTCTGAGAGGTTTACCATGTCCGCATTCGTTCTGTGGACTTAGCTGCCTCTTATCTAACCATCATCTAGTCTGCAGCTCTTAATCCTGTCTCCTTAGGCCATGTTCTGTACCAGCCTGTTACCGGCCCTGCAGAAAAGGCAGGGACAACCCCTTTTACAAGAAGGCAAGAGGCTGGAATTACGCCTGCCAAATTTATTACCACAAAAACAAACGGAACAAGACAAACCAAGAAACAGGAGCTTAAAGAAACATGAACTATCCAAGCGGTTGCCTTCAGCAAACGAGCCCTCCCCACACATTCCCCTTATATATTCAGGGCATGGCTTCTCTCTGCCTCCTTCCGAGAAGCTCCATTGCCTTCCTCTGTTTACTCCTAATTGACTGCCTCCTGCGTCGGGCGTTCTTGAACAGGGCCAGCTGTGGGTCATCTTCATCCACGCTGTCAGGCTCACACAGCTGGGTCTCCGTGGTGACCAAGTGGGAGGGGCCTGGCTGAGGGCTCTCATCAAGCTGTCCAATCCCCTCAGCAAGCTCTTCAACACCTCCCTCCTCCTCCTCTGAGTCGTCCGACCGAACTGCCGAACCCACAGGCTGACCCTGAATCACAACAGGCCAGGTGTAGGCAGCCTTGGCTCTTTTATGAATCGTGGACTTCAACTCCCAGAATTCCTGAGCCGGCTGGCTCAGGAATTCTGGGAGTTGAAGTCCACGAGTCATAAAAGAGCCAAGGTTGCCTACCCCTGCCTTAGGCCATTCTGATATACCACTACACATTGTCTGGATCCTAACAGGGTCTGAATGAGGAGGAGCAACAATCTTAAAGTAAAATCCTAAAGAGATCAAGTGGCTTTGTATTCCTTTACAAGGATTTACTATCTTTAATTCTTGATAGCTACACCTCCCTCAGTGGAACCTGTATGTAAATTGGGGGTCTTCCTAAAGTTTCATTAAGTGGAAGCTTTGGCCACGAGAGTCTTTGAACAAATCCATCTCGTACACCAATTTTTTCTTTCCTACATAGGGAGGCCTTTTTTATGGTTATTCATGTCTTAGTCGGCACCTGTTTGGATTACTACAATACACTGTACTTGGAACTATTCTAGAAGGCCATACAGAAGGTTCAGGAATGTGTTAGCGTAAGAGGTTATGAGCATATTTGTTTTGCTCACTTAACACCACTAGTATGCAAATTGCACTAGTGACCAGATGCAATTCTGGGTGCAATTCTAGGTGTTGGTTGTCACCTATGTTGCCATGAAACTGTGAAGGTTTGATTCTATAAGCAGCCCCTGAGCAAGGTAGATTCTGAACCTGTTCCTTGCTAAAAAAAAAATTTTTTAACAAGTTATGTGGTTTGTTTTTCCCAATGAGAATGCTTGGTAATTTTGGGGGTATGTTATTGTTATTTTATTTTTTCCATTTTGTAAGCTGTCTAGAGTTTAATTTGTGATTGAGATGGCCTTTAAGTCTGGATGGAAGGATGGACGACTAACGACCAATCTTTGATTATTTATTTTACACAATCAGGTTTTATAAGAGGTCATTAAACACAATATTGAAATGAAGAATGGTGGTATCATCGAATGTAGACTGCAGTGGAAATTTTTAATATTTTTTTGTCTAAATACAGATTTGTTCCTTTTAATTAAATTAATAAGGGACACTGTAACCTTCCTTTCAGCATTACTATACATAGAGCCAACTATATGTCTATAATGAGGCCTTATGAAACCCATTAATATTATTTTATTTTTAATTTGATATTGGAACTATTGATCTGCTTCATTTGACAAACAGAAGACAATAGCTGAGGTTGAATACAGACTATTTTTATATTCCAAAGCTGAGGAAATGTTTAACCTGTGTTCACTGACATCAAAATAAATAGGGTTATAATTGAAATTAAAACAAGACTGAGAATTCTAGAAAAAACCCACTACTGTATTGAAAATTAGAGAGATGCATTGCCAGTGTTGGAGTACTAAGTCAGACAGAGAATATTGTCTGCATACATTTTATTGTATCTATTCAGTACTCTTAAAATGGCAGTTTCCAATCTATACCAGATTTGGATTTTACCTGTGTGTGTGGTACCAGTAAGATTTAGTCAATAACTCATGTATAAGTGCCAGGTTTACGGAAAGTTCCTTTTGAAAAGTATTTCTTAACCAAGACACCAAGAATGACTGAAAAATTTTACATACATTACTTATTGTTGTCCAAAGAGAATGAAGTTTCTTAGATTCTATTTTCTTAATCCGTGTGGTTAGATAATCTATCATTTTAAGAGGGCCAAAATCAAACAATATTTGGAAGAAACATAACTTATTCTGAGTATGACAATCACAATACAAGCAATTTGTTATATTTTCTCCCTGCTCTGTCCCCTTCTTTGAGTTCATATATTTTTTTCGGCAGGAAATAGGTTTAGTGAGAAATCTGCTGTAGAATGACTCACACTTATAAAGACTGGATAATGCATATGTAGAATAAGTACGTCATAGATGTGTTTTTGACATGTATTTTATCATTGCTGGAAAGCTTTAATAATTAACAGAAATTTATTTATTTATTTATTAGTTTTTATAAACCGCCCTTCTCCCGAGGGACTCGGGGCGGTGTACAGAGGAAGGAAGAAGTATACAGACCGAACAATAAAATAATAAGAAACACTAATGAACACAAACTGGGACCCCAATTAACGCTATCATGCCAGGCCAGCCTGCTGGAACAAAAAAGTTTTTAAGTCGCGACGGAAGGTACGGAGGTCAGGGGCCATCCGGATTTCGGTAGGTAAGGTGTTCCAGAGGGCTGGCGCACCCACTGAGAATGCCCTCCCCCTGGGGGCCACCAGCCGACATTCCTTGAGCGGTGGCACCCTGAGGAGGCCCTCTCTGTGGGAGCGCACAGGACGGTGGGGTGCTGACATCGGCAGAAGGTGCTCCCGTAGGTAGTCCGGACCCATGCCATGTAGGGCTTTGAATGTCATTGTTAGCACCTTGAACTTCACACGGAAGGCAACCGGAAGCCAGTGCAGCGCACGGAGGAGAGGTGTGATATGGGAGTATCGGGAGGCTCCCAAGAGTGTCCGTGCCGCCGCACTTTGCACCAGTTGAAGCTTCCGAGTGGATCTCAAGGGCAGCCCCATGTAGAGAGCGTTACAATAGTCTAGGCGAGATGTCACAAGGGCATGGGTGACTGTACGTAAGGAATCCAGGTCTAGATAAGGCCGTAGTTGGCGAACTAGTCGAACCTGGGAGAAGGCCCCCTTGGTCACAGCTCCAATGTGGTCTTCCAGGGAGAGCTGCGAGTCTAGGCGGACACCCAGGTTGCGGGCCCTATCAGCAGGGGGAAGTAACTTGTCCCCAATGTTAAGCAGTGGGACGTTCTGAATCTCCTGGCTTGCCGGTACGTACAGCCATTCAGTCTTGTCCGGGTTCAGTTGAAGCCTGTTTCTCCCCATCCATTCCCGGACCGCTTTCAGGCAGCGGGACATCACGTCTAGGGCATCACTGATATTGTTAGGAGTTGAGATAAAAAGCTGGGTGTCATCAGCATACTGATGGTACCCTACTCCAAAACTGCGAATGATCTCACCCAGCGGTTTCATGTAGATGTTGAACAGGAGAGGCGAGAGGACCGACCCCTGAGGGACTCCGCAAGCGAGAGGCCTCGGGGTCGACCTCTGTCCCCCTGTCAGCACCGACTGCGAGCGACCCTGGAGAAAGGAGGAGAACCAACGCAGAACCGTGCCTCCCACTCCCAGTCCCCTGAGGCGTCGCAGCAAGATACCATGGTCGATGGGATCGAAAGCCGCCGAGAGGTCTAATAAGACTAGGACAGAGGAATGGCCCCTGTCCCGGGCTCTCCAGAGATCATTCATCAGAGCGACCAATGCCGTCTCCGTGCTGTAGCCCGGCCTGAAACCCGATTGGTACGGGTCTAGATAAACCGCTTCATCCAGGATCTGAGGAAGTTGGTGCGCCACCACGCTCTCAACAACCTTCGCAAGGAAGCGAAGATTGGAGACTGGACGAAAGTTATTCAAAGAGGATGGGTCCAAGGTGGGCTTCTTGAGGAGAGGTCTCACCACCGCCTCCTTCAAGGCGGTGGGGAAGTGACCCTCACTCAGAGAAGCAGAGATGACCGCTAGGAACCAGCCTCGTGTCGCCTCTCGAGCTGCATAGGCCAGCCAGGAAGGGCACGGGTCCAGTAAGCATGTGGAGGAGCTCAACCTTCTCATAATCCTGTCCACTTCCTTAGGAGTTACAGGATCAAATTCTTCCCAGATGACGTCGACAAGACTGTCCATGTCTTGTTCTTCCATCTCAGCCCAGTTGGAGTCCAGACCAGTTCGAATCCGAGCGATTTTATCCAGCAGATATTGACCAAATTCCTCGGCTCGACCCTGCAAGGGTTCCTCCCTCACCTCTTGGTTTAATAGGGAGCGAGTCACCCTGAACAAGGCAGCCGGGCGATTATCTGCGGACGCGATGAGGGTGGAAAAGTAGTTGGATTTTGCCACCCTTATCGCAGCGAGATAAGACCTGGTGAGGATTCTTAGTCGCAATCGGTCGCATTCGGATTGACTGGACCTCCAACGGCTCTCTAGGCCCCGTCTCCGACGCTTCATCTCCCGGAGCTCCTCGGTGAACCATGGGGCTCGCTGGGATCTGCGCCGGGTCAGAGGCCGCAAGGGTACAACTCGG
Source organism: Vipera ursinii (assembly GCF_947247035.1). Classification (NCBI taxonomy): domain Eukaryota; kingdom Metazoa; phylum Chordata; class Lepidosauria; order Squamata; family Viperidae; genus Vipera; species Vipera ursinii. The sequence continues at coordinate 229,126,383 of NC_139512.1, read as the reverse complement.
TCCAGAGCCTCCGTGGCTGCCTTTTCCCAGGCTTCCACTAAGGCTTCCGCCGAGCTGTGAGCAGGGGGTGCATGCGAGTCCCTAAGCGCTGCCTGGAACTTATCAGGGTCCATTAGGCGCCTAGGGCGGTACCATCTGACTGGCACCGTGCACCCACGGTGGGGGGTGGCAAGGGGGAAGTCTAGCCGCAGGAGGTGGTGATCGGTCCATGACAGGGGCGTAATAGTTGGGGCACCCCCACCGACATCATCACGCCACCGTCCAGACAAGAACACCAAGTCTGGGTTGTGGCCTCTCTCATGAGTCGGCCCAGAAATTATTTGCAACAGGTCCATGGCCGTCATGGAAGCCATGAACTCCCGAGCCAGTTCGGACGATCCTCCCAGGGACGGTAGATTAAAGTCGCCCAAGACCATGAGTCTTGGGAATTCAACCACCAACCCTGAGAGGACATCGAGTAGCTCGGGTAGGGCCGCCGCTGCACGATTAGGTGGTAGGTACGCCAGCAGCAGACCCAACTGCGCCCCTGGGCCGAATCTCAGTAGGAGAGACTCACACCCGACCATCTGAGGGACGGTGGTCTCTCGCGGGCTAAGGGATTCCCTGATGATAACTGCCACTCCCCCGCCCCTCCCATGAGCCCGGGGCTGGTGCAGTACCTGGAAACCTGGCGGGCAGAGGTCAACCAGAGGAACACCCCCCTCTGGGCCCAGCCAGGTTTCCGTGATGCAGGCCAGGTCCGCATGCTCACTCTCCACTAGGTCACGAATGAGGTGAGCTTTGTTAGCTGCGGACCTTGCATTCAGGTAGACCAGCCTTAGCATGGGAGGGTGCGCACCTTTGCTCCCGGGTCCTCCGGGGGAGAACAGAGGGTCGGAGCGTCTCACCGCCTGTACAGAGCGGAGATGACACTCCCGGTGACGATACGGCCCTCTGTCTGTGCACCTTCTGCCATTCCCCACCATCCTAGGGATGGGACGTTTGTCAGTACGCCACTGGGTGTTATCGGCGACTGGTCCTCGTTGTACGCCGTCGCGAACGGCCGTGGGCCTGGCATGCGTTATGGTGGCTGGAAGGCGTGCCTTTCCCGCGCAACCATAGTCTTCTCCCTCCCCCCTCCCTAACCCCACAAAAAACTTAACTAAGAACTTAATCAGGGGCCTCTTGTTGGGCTTATGCTGGAGGCCCCTGACCCTGCCTGGCCATCTCTCAGAGGCCCAGTGGTTGGGCCCGTCATCAAGATTGGATGTGATGCAGGCGGGTCGCACCCAGGAGAGTGGGGAACCCCTGAGGGCGTGCAGTGCTATGCTAGAGTATTGAACGAGCATAGTCACAGGTGGTTCCGGGAAGGCTGTCCCCTGGATGGTGAATTTGCAGGAGGGTCGAGTCGGGTAGGTGCGTATCTGGATCGTCGCCCTGCCACTGCCACTTGGCCGGGCGAACCCCCAGAAGCAGGCCACTCCTCATCCTCTCACGATGGGTTGTGTCTCTGCTTCCGGAGGTGGTCCAGAACGTACTCTGGGTGAGGCATACCCCATAGAGCTCTCACCTCTATGGGGTAGCAGGTGTAAGGCCCAGCCACTCTGCCACTGTGGCTAGCACCCAGGCCCGTTATGTCCTGTGGGGAGAGAATGGGCAAAGATGGGTGAGAGTGGGCAGAAGGCAGGATGGAGGGATCCATTAATTGGCGTCAGCTCCGGTGGATCAGCCGCCCCAAACAGTTCCCTCCCTGATCCTCTGGGCGTTGTTCCCAGCCGCAGTTCCATGGCCCCTATTGGTTGAGGACCGTCCAGAGCGTGGCCTCCCAGAGGTACGGGAGTCCCTGGTACTATTGGTGTATAAATATATAGATGTGCAGTTTTTTAAATATCCCTTTAGGATAGGTACCAGGGTTATCTTAGATATACGGTTCTATATTATTTATAAAATGAGGCTGAAGATAGTTGTAACTAATATTAACATTTTAAATGATGGTTAGTACCAATAATAAGATGAAAGAGACAAATATTTTTTTCTGTCTGATTCTTCTTTGGGAGGACATTTCCCTATGCATCTATTGAGGTAAGTAATTTGCAGAGCGGATTTGAGTTTCATTACATAACAACGACTAGAGATAATAGATTTGAAATTTGTACTACAAATGTGGTTGCCCTTGGAGTCACTTGATATTGTAGAGCAAATTTCAGCTTGCCTCTTCTTGAATTAAAGAAAAACATTCGGCATTGCAAGTCTGTTTATGTGGCAGTGGCATTTTTTTTCACTAAAAAGATAGTAAATATACTACAACTTGCCCTTTCTTGTTTTGAAAAATTGGCAGCTGAATAGGCATAGCTGAGTTTTGCATATCAGAAGTTGCTTCATTACAAGCAACATATGTGAAATGTCTCAGAAGTCAGCAGAATCAGAGAACATCTGTATGTTTTTAGATAGATTTCCCCCTTTTTGCAGCTTCACACAGTGTTTGTATCAAAATACATCCTTGTTTATTAATCTGTTAGTGGCACAAAAGATACAAAAGGCCTATTTTTCAAGTCTACTATTGTGATAATGAATTTTATCATTCATTACCTGAATGTTGTATCTGAAGATATTGTTTTCATAAATCAACTGAAGGAAGTAATAACTTAAAGTTTAAATTGGGTAGGTTAGGGATAATAGTGTGTTAATTGCAGGGCTTGGACTTTTTGCTGATACCTTTGATTGAAGACGCGGTGGCTCAGTGGGTTACGACGCTGAGCTTGTCGATCAGAAGATCGGCAGTTTGGCAGGTCGAATCCCGAGTGCCGCATAGCAGAGTGAGCGCCTGTTACTCGTCCCAGCTTCTGCCAACCTAGCAGTTCGAAAGCACGTAAAAATGCAAGTAGAAAAATAGGGACCACTACGGTGGGAAGGTAACAGCGTTCCGTGCGCCTTTGGCGTCGTCTAGTCATGCCGGCCACATGACCATGGAGACGTCCTCGGACAAGCGCTGGCTCTTCGGCTTTGAAACGGAGATGAGCACCGGCCCCTAGAGTCGGAAACGACTAGCATGCATGTGCGGGGGAACCTTTACCTTTACCTTACCTTGATTGAAGATCTCTTTAAAAAAAAAATCAGTAGAGCTTTCCACTACAAGGAATTATCAGCCAAAGCATACTTCAGCCAGAAACTGAGGAAGAATTAATAACAACGACAGTAATGATAGTAATAATAATAATGTTGGAAGGGACCTTAGAGGTCATCTAGTCCAACCCCCTGCTCAGGCAGGAAACCCTATATATTAGGGTAATGTCTTTAATGATTGGATGAATGAAGGTGACTAAGCTGAAATGTATGATGATTATCATTAGGAAAAGGATGATGGCTAAAAATTATTCCACCCATTTTAGAATTTGAAAGCTATATTTCCTTAATTTTGGGGAAATTTTCAATTTCTCTTATCACTAACTAGCGTGGTTAGAGGCAAGGGCTTTTTGGAGTTGCAGATATGGAAAACATCTGAACATCATCGTATTTTTCATTCCTATCTTAGTTCCTTTTTTTCTGATGGTTGTTTCCCCCCACCTATGTCTTTCTATCACATGAATGGTCAGGATTCTCTTTAGATAATTCGGGGAGAAGTTGGAGTGAGAAGATAGGGAGAAATTGAACTATTTATTGTGCATAAGCATTTTGAAGGTGGGGAGGGGAGGGGGAGAGGAAGAGAAACGAGAAGAGGAAGAAGAAGAGGAGGAAGAAGAAGGAAAGAGAAAAAGAAAGAAAAAGAAAGAAAGAAAGAAAGAAAGAAAGAAAGAAAGAAAGAAAGAAGAAAGAAAAAAGAAACTTGTATGCAGCCTTCCTCTCAACAACTCTGGGTGACATGACAAAGAAACTACACTAAGCATTAAAACATAAGAGATATAAAAAAAGTTGGCAAGCATGATGAAGCAGGGAATTTCATTAGAGTAAGACAAGTTCATCATAAGATGTAGTTTCAAGATATCATCATTTTGAACCACCCTCTCCTCAAAATGTTGCCCACCACTTACTTACTATTCCCACCTACAAAAGGCAGAAGAGGTGTGAGGCACGTCTTGTTAATTGTAAGATATCCAGAGGTAACGTTTTGGAATGACAAGGGATTCTGATCTCAGCCAGTGACTTCTCTTTGTGAAACACTGGAAGTTTCCACTCCTCTGCCTTTCCCTGGTGATAAAAACCTATTTCCTAAAACCTAAATCATTCTTTTTCAGAGAGAAAATTCTGTCTGGGACCTGAAAAGCTGAAATGTAGGGCCCATTTCCTCTGAAGTAATAACCTTCATTATTTCCCTTGAAAACCTATCCCATATTCAAAAATAAATGAAGATCGCTGTTCACATACTGTCCTCTAAAACCAGATTAAATTCTTTTCTTTTACAGGCCGGACCTGGTAGACATGAATACTGTTGCTGTTCAAAGCAACTTTGCAAATTTAGAGCATGCTTTTTTTGTAGCTGAAAAACTTGGAGTTGCCAGGCTTTTGGATCCTGAAGGTGAGTTGATGAATTGAAAATACTGTTGATTGACAGGCTTCAAAAAGCTTGATAGGAAGCCTGATGTTATGGTATCTGTATTGTAAACTTTGCCTGTGTCCACTTGTCCACTTTAGATGTCGATGTCTCCTCACCAGATGAGAAATCAGTAATCACTTACGTATCATCACTTTATGATGCATTTCCCAAAGTACCTGAAGGTGGTGAAGGCGTCAGTGCACATGTAAGTTAAGAAACTAGTTTTATACGCTCGGAACAATTTTTAGGCAGAAATACTGAAATGTTAGTCACTGAAGCAGTAGGGTGAGCTTAAATGGACTCCAGAAGATGGTAGAGGACAGGAAGGCCTGGAGGAACGTTGTCTATAGGGTCGCGATGGGTCAGACATGACTTCACAACTAACAACAACACTGAAATGTTATGTAAAGTTAAGAGTGTGGCTGTTTCATTGGGGCTCAAAAGTTATATAACTGCTAGTTCCTGTAGAGAACAACTTGAATAACAATAGGTCATTGATAGTACTAAGAAGTGAGAACTCTCCCTTTGGTCGTACTTCCTCCATGCAGGGTAGTTGAGTCCACTTCCTTTTTCAGATGCCGCGTTCTGTTGGGTTTACCTGATATTTAGGCTGTTGAGTAGGCCATTTTGAAATGAGTCCTCATGGACATGATGCTGATTAAAGTGTATCTTGAAATTAGCAACTAGGTTTATGAGTAATTATGGGGACCTCTTCTTCATGCCCACCCATTAGAGCAGCATTCCCCAACCTTTCCAGGTTGACAGCCTGGGGAAGGGAGAGAAGAGGGGGTGGTTTTGTGTGAGGGGCTGGCACGCATGCATGCACACAGCTTCATTTGTGTGAGCAGTGAGTGGAACTGCAAGCACCGGTGCCGGCCGCTTGCATGAGTCGAGTTGTGCACATGTGCACGTCAACCCACCACTCACATGGCCTGGTTGTGAATAGGTCATGGCCCAGCAGTGGGCCACGGCCCACAGATTGAGGACCCCTGCAGTAGAGTATAGCCATGTCTGGAAAAAACCCTAAAGGCCTGATGCAATAGAGTTATGAAGTTAAAAATAGGTCACTAGGGCAGGGGTCCCCAACCCCCAGTCCGTGGACTGGCACTGGGCCGTGGCATGCCTGAAACCGGGCTGCACAAACAAGCAAAGCCCCATAGCAGGATGCAGGCAGTACCACGCCCCCTCCAGTCCACGGAAAAACCTCTCTCCATGGAACCGGTCCCTCGAAATCAGGTGAACGGTAGATAAGAGAACTAAAATCAGATAACAGAAGAATACATGGGTTACAAGTACATACAGGTGCTATAAAGGAGAACTTAAGAGTGGGCAAAATCTCATACTGGGTACGGGAGAGAAGGAGAATTTCAATTAGGAGCCCAAGAGGTATAGGCCTGGAAGATGCAGTTTCTGCAGTGGTATTCAAAAATTGCTTGCAAAGAAGACTTTGCCAGTTTAAATTGCAATTTTTGCTATCACTTTAGGACTAAGTTAGATAGACCTGAGATGGTTGCTTAGCTATAATGCAATAGATACAATTGACAAACAAAGTCTTTACAATTGGTGTGCTACTTTATTGCTTCTCTTAGGATGTTGAAGTCAAATGGATTGAATACCAGAATATGGTGAACTACCTCATCCAATGGATTAGGCACCATGCCACAATAATGATTGACAGAGCATTTCCAAACAATCCTGTAGAACTCAAGGTGATTTTTTTTCCTTTTGTTTATATTGCCAGAATACAGTTTTTAAAGAATATTAGGTACTACTCCTTTAGAGTAATCACCTATTCATTTATAGTGATCTGCAAAACTCCCATGTCCTTTAAATTACAGAAATGGCAGTGCTGGAGCATAAAATACTTGATCAAGATTCAGAATCTGCCCAAAGCCAATTCCCACACAATAGAGAGTGGGTACAGGAGAGAGTGAAGTAAATTTGCCCAGTACAGCTCTTCTGAGAACTTAAGGGGTTGGCATAGTTTGCACTGTTACCCGTCCCTTGATGTAAAAATGCTGGAAGCTCTTATGTCAGAGAAAACGTTAGGTTAAATTTCTTCTTCCCTCTCATGTTATTTTCCCAACAAACATAATTTTTATGCATGAAGTTCTCACCGATGGATTATTTTCTATCCTTATCACATGTTCCTGAGATGGGTGGCTATATAAATTTGATAAATAAATAAATCCTCAGTCAATCTACTATTACGTGGCAAATGGAAAAAAACTGGGTTTCAGATCAACTATGTATAATCAGTGACTTTTGGATATTAGAATCTTGGGAAGGAGCCACAAATCTAAACACAATGTTCATGTAAAGATTAAGCAACCAAGGGCATCTCCCTGGCTTGGAGGCATTAGAATGCATTTTTAATCTGAGGCTGCGCAAGCCACTGCCACACAAATTTAATGGTTTGGATTCTTGTCCAGTTCATAAAAGAGACATCAAACAGAATTCTGTGCAGCACTTAACTATGGGGATTACATCCAGGAGTACCAGCGGGTAGAAGAATATTTAAGTTAACCTTGGACTTAAAAGAAACAAGATTCCAAGGGAAAGCTGAATGAGAGACATACGGTTTAATTCTCTTTTTTTCTTGTAAATCCATATATTTTGTTGTTGATATTAAGTAAATTAGACAATTTGGTTTCACAGTGATGAGCATGGCAAGTTTTTATGAGCCTTAGTAGACCAGAATATCTGTTTGCTTTCCTTTAGGCACTTTATAACCAGTATTTACAATTTAAAGAAACAGAAATTCCACCAAAGGAGATAGACAAATCAAAAATCAAGCATCTATATAAATTACTGGAGGTAAGCTACATTGTGTGGACTGCTACAGACTGGATTTATTTCTCGTTTTTGTGCGTGGTTTCTCAATTTTATGCAATTATTTCTTGCCTTCAAAGGTTTGGATTGAATTTGGGCGTATCAAACTTCCTCAAGGCTACCACCCAAATGACATTGAAAAAGAATGGGGGAAGCTAATTATTGCTATGCTGGAAAGAGAGAAGATGCTTCGACCAGAAGTTGAAAGGTGGGCTGATTATTTGTTTTATGGGCATGTTATCCCTACCTGGTTGAAACTGCTTAATAGGATGCATTACATAATAGGCAGAGACGCTTTAAACTTGAAACAGGCAGTCAAAATTTCCTTTGTAGAAATGAATTGTCGGGTGAGGCTCATTAATTGAATATTGCTTTTAAATTGAACAGATATCTGTACTTACGCTTAATTTTATTCATATAATTATCAAGCTAGCTTATGCAGAGTTCTGTTTAAATAGCAAGTATGTAACTATAACCTTGTCTGATATTTTGCCCATCAGAATTCGGACAATTATTCCAGTTGTCAAACGTTGCTTACAGTAAACAGTTTTCTCAAGGTTTATGTTTCAGTCCCCAACCAACGTTTGAGTAGATAATCATTTTTTTATTACAGTCACAGACCAGCAAACAGTAGTTAATACTTTCTGAAGTTTGTCAGGGCATTTATAGGATTGAGTTGGCTGCCACCATCTTTTTCTCAGAAGCCTCAAAAGTGGCAGTTACCCCATCTTGGTGACCCCAACTGAGATGGTAGACCAAGTCTCTTGGAAGAGCAGTCTTGGTAGATTGCCTCAGAGCTTTATACCATGGTATCTGCTGAAGGAAATTCGTACCGATGCCAAGGACATTGTGTACCATGAAGTCAAAGCAAACAGGCTGACTCCCCAAGGCCACGTGCAGTCTTGGGAATCTTTTCAGGACTGCTTGAGCCTCCTGGATAATTACCAGAATTCGCATTATGTTCCCTACTATTCTGATGCAGAGAAGAGATGAAAGTTGTACCCTGGACTTATCTGTTCATCTTATTTTTCCTTTGCTTTACAAATTTCCCATTAGACCACCATTTTGTGGACAACATACTTTTGAACCCTAGACCTGGATATATGCTATTATGCATAGAAATTCTACAGTTTTGTTGTTTTAATCATTACAATTGTGTAAACTAAACTAAATTTATGTGTGGGAAAGACATGAAATTTGACCTCTTTGCAAATATTTTTTCAGTGAAATCCCTCTATTGGGCATATACTACGGACATGGGCATTTATATGGAAAATAAAGGGAGGGGATATTACATATTCATTATGTAACTTGAGTACTTGAGTCAGAATCATAACATAATTACACAATTATGTCATTAGCATGGTGACATGAACATTATATTTCCTTATGTTATCATGCAAGTACTACAAATGCTTCTGGCTGGACACAGTCAAAATTGAACTCCCCACCCCCACCACTGCCAATAACCTGCTTCTGAGCATCCCCAAAACATTCATCTTTGGAAAAATGCTGAATTAAAGGGTAACCTCTGAAATACTTAAAGTAGCAAAAAATTGGAGGGGAAGACTAGATACCATCATTATGCTTGATATCTGTTGCTACTGCAATATCCCTTTTGTAGAAAGTAAACCAGCAAGGGGTTTAGAGATTAGTTATTCTCTAAAGGCTCTCTCGGATTACACAACCTAGAAACCTTTAGTTTGCCTTTTGATCTCTCTGACTTTGTCCAGATTTGCTTCCAGCTTAACGAAGCAAGAGAGCAAAGGCCTCACCCTATTCATTCTGGGCTTTGTTTCTTCTTTACATGGTAACCAAAGGGACCCCCACTTCTGTAGGCTAACGATTTGCTTCAGTATATATTGTGTTTATTGGGAAAACAAAAAGTTAGGGTAATCTGTGGTCATAATTGGTAGGAAGAGGACTTGATAGGCAGAGAGGGGAGGGACCTTGCTTGAGGTTTGTGGGGGGAAATGGATTAGTTTGATGGGCCAGCTAGAAGTTCCTCATCCCTGATGTTCATGGAAATGGTGCTGTGTCTCAACCCAGGTGTAGTATTTTTTTCTCCCATTATTAAGTCCATCATTTTCATCTTGTTGGTCTTATCTAAAGAAGTTTCTGTTATGAGGGGAAATTAGGAAACATTATGTTTAAGAAGAGACATGTAAAAAGGCTTCGCTAGATACGAGATGTGAGCAAAGAGTTTTGAGTTTTCTCTATCTTTGCTTTCATAATTTTCATATATGGTAAGCCTAGTCTTAAAAGTTTAAAATAGCATTAATATAAACTGGGGGTCAGTTACAGAGTAGGGATTTGTTGAACAATAAGATTCATTATAAAATAATCTGCTGTTAAAGGAAGTGTAGTGCTGAAGGAGAAGCAGCCTCAGTTTCCTTGACAAAATAAAGACTATAATAAGGGTAATAATAAACTTAAAAAGAATTCTAATGGTGGGATTATAATATTGATACTCCTTGCAAGGAAGAAATCAGAACACCTGATGTGTGGACTGGCATTTTGCTTCTACACGTGCAAAATCTTTTTAATGCCAAACAGTCAAAATAAATATTTACCACATTTTATAGAAAAAAATATAGCAATTAGTGTCCAATCTTAGCCACTCGCTAGCCCATTGCAAAAATAACCATTGACTCTGCAATTCTGATCTTTTTATCCCAATAAATGCACAGTGAATCTGTTTAAATAGAACAAAAACATTTATAAATACATTCTTAATTTGAATTCTCTGCATAGTAGTTTGTGCAAGATGAGCTATAGTCCTGGTCCTGTTTTGGCTGTAATATAAGCATAGCAGGATCAAAATGAAGACAGACCATTGGTGTCCCATGTAAAAGCAAATATGAGTATAATGAATAATTTCATTTAAAAAAAATACAACAACTCTATAAAATGACTATTGATCTTTTTTTTTACAACTTGGAGTTGCAGATCTTTAAAAGTAAGATCTGCTTATCCTGCCCCATATCAGTTAGGTTTCTGAGATTGGATGACAGTTACTTAAAGGTATTTGGCACTTTTCCTTCAGTGTTAACGCCCTAATCATTCTGATTAGTCGCTACTTGTACAGACACTTAAAGCTGGAGAAGCCAAGCCCACATTGGCATATATAGCTGAAGGCAACATCTGAAGAGGAATCAGAATAATATTTACAGGGTTTTGAATATGCACACTAAAGTGTATTTAAGGATGCAATGGTGGAACTGCTCTTAAAGCTAACTCCTTTCTGATAGCTGTGCACATTTGCAGACATTCTGCTTTTTTCAGTTTTCAAACAACCAAGAAGCTTTTTGGCTATGAAAAATGAATGCTAACAGTTATGGCTACCAGAGTAGTGATTCTTTTAGTAATAGCACTAGTACCCGAACAAGCATTGATTCTAATGAAAACTTCGTATCTGTTAACTGTGGTCCCACTCTTGTTAATTCGTGTATAAGCTTCGGCAATGGTCCAGTGGAAGGATCCAGGTAGGTTTTGATATTACATTGCAGAATTTGGTTCGATTTTATTTGGTAACGGTTAATACTTTATTGTATAGAGAAAGGCATAATCAGCTTTATGGGATCTGTCTTAACTTTGATGTCTTTAGGTTAGATATGCTGCAGCAAATTGCAAACAGAGTTCAGCGGGACAGCCTGAATTGTGAAGACAAGCTAATGCTTGCTCGAAATGCTATGCAGTCAGTAAGTAGTTTTGAATACCTAGGTTGTTTTTTTTACTTTTTTTCTATATTGAAAAACCTATGTGGATTATTGGATAAAAAATAGAAGGACAGCACCTTTGTTTACATCTTGTACAATTAGATATTTACCCGATGGCCAAAACAAATCACACTCTATGGCTTCAGGCTTTGCATTTTTAAAACAGGAATTATGATAACCGTTTTCAGAATTATTTGGGAGATGAGAAGAATTATCTGTACTTATTAATAGCTCATTTTGGAGTACCATAGACATCTGTCATATGTGATCATGCATGCAATGAATTGACTAACAACATGATCTCCTTTTGCATATTATGCCACCTTTCTGGATTAAAAACATTTTCAAGTAGTATAAAGCTACTGTTTTAAATGCTTCAATCTCTGTCTGTGTCAAGAACGCATTGGGAACATATATTCTAAACACTTTTTTTAAAGGAATACAGTATATGCTTATTACAATTTCACTGCAGTTTTGAAGGCTGTCAGTAAACTTAGAGGAGGTAGAGAGTGCTCAGGAATATTGTATCTGCCAGAAAGGAAAAAAACAAATGCTAGATGTGCATTAGTGTTAATAGGCATTATTATTTCAAGTTAAGACTATGGAATGTGTTCCCACTATACATCCTGAATTTGATATTTGTTTTTAGTGTTCAAGAATAGGTATTTTTGAAAATATATCAAAAATCAAGGAACTTAACAGTCCTGTACAAGTAAATGTCTTGTAAGAGATTATACTTTTCTTTTTTGCATTGATAGCTGCCTTATGAAATTCACTTATGGTAAATTTAAATTTGAAAATTTCAGGAAGCATGATGGCTCAGTGGTTAAAGATGCTGAGCTTGTCAGTTGGAAAGCTGACAGTCTGGGCTTGAGACCCAAGTGTTACATGACGGGGTGAGCTCCCATTACTTGCTCCAGCTCTTGCACACCTAATTTGAAAGCATTTAAATGTGAATAGATAAATAGGTACCATTTCAGTGGGAAAGTAACAGCATTCCATGTGCCTTGGCTTACAGTCATGCTAACCACTTGACTGGCTCCCTTAGCTAAGAAACAGGGGTGAGTACCGCCCCCTAGAGTTGGAAATGATTGGACAGGGGAAACCTTTACCCTTCCCTTTATGGTAAATTTTGTCTGGTAAAATGGAAAATCCAGTTGTCTCATGTTTTATTCATTAAAAAAAAAGCCTTTGTATCTATTCCAGAAAATAAGCAATCACAGCTGCTTAAGCAACCTTTTACAAAGCATTTTAATATAGAAAATAAAGTTAATTAATCACATTGATGGTAGTTTTTCGAAAGAGTTCTGTACGTTCAGGTACGTATTTCTGTTTATCTAAATGGGGAAGCCACTATTTAATTACACTACTGTTTTTGGAGAGAGCAATCTATATTGACATTTTGGCTTGATGTAATAAATAGTTGATGGTCTAAAATTCAGCTGTTACAGATATATTTCATGATAATTGAAATATATACAACATATTTTTCAGACATAAACATCTAAAAGATAGTAAGCATAATTATTGTCTTTCCCAAAAAGGTTATTAGTGTAGAAGAACATAAGTATCTCATGAAGAATTTATTTTCCAGTTAAATACATGTGTGAATTTTTCCCCCTGTTTAAACTTAGGATAGAAAACGATTAGAAGCAGGCCTGCAGTTCCAGAATGAAGCTGAGATTGCAGGCTATCTACTTGAGTGTGAGAATGTTCTTCGCCAACAAGTTATGGATGCCCAGATTCTTACTGATGGAAAATATTATCAGGCGGATCAATTAGTCCAAAGGTATATACGTTAAGGTTGCTATTTAGGAATAGGAGCTCCTAGCTTGTTTCATGCCAGTGACTTTTCTGCTCTTAGCAATTTCTGCAACTTTAACAGAAATTGGATTGACTTACTTAGGTCTGTGTTCAAGTTGTTTAAGCAATTTATTTAAACGATGCTAATTTTGACTTTAATTAAGATATCCATTCATGTATGCTAGAGCTAGAGAGTGATTTCAAAAGCAGTGCATAGATAATTCTGCTTTAAGGTCTGATTTCTGAAACCATTTCAGCTGCCCTGTAGCCCAGGGTAAGATAATTCTATCATATAAAGATAAGTATTGTTTAGGATATCCTGTATTCAGCAGGTGTCTAGCAATGTCTGGCTACTTTTATGACACACTGCCAGTTAACGTAAACATATATAAATGAGTGCTTCTGTAAATCAGGATTGGACAACTTTTTGGCTGTAAAATCTTCACCAGATCCTAGGTAAGGCCAGTACCAGCAGGAACATTGCCATTGTCAGTCTTTTTGCTGGATAAAAAAAATATCTCCCATTTCTCCTTTTTTTTCTCAGTAAAAGCCAATTCCCTGCAGCCTACCAAGCTGAGACCTCATGTTAGCGAGAGCACAATCTGCTCTGGGTGTTTTCCAGGGCCAGACGTGGCTCACCTATAACGGGTTGACTTTTACTATCACGTGTGGACTAATATTGCTACCAGCATGTAGAACAGCCTTTTTGATGCTGTAGGCATTTTTTTCTCATTAGTAGCCATGTGGTTTGATTCCTATTTTTATGGTCACTTTTGCACTTCCTTCTCAAAGATGCACAAGTGATGTCTTAAACAAGCTGTCCTTTTCACATGAGAAGAGCATGTTTCCTAGCATATTTAGGAATCGCGTTTGAGATGAAACTGATTATACAGGCTTGCTGGTCTAGTTATGTGATTACATTTTACATCCAAAAACATACAGCTTGACATTATAGCATGAATGCATCAATTTTTTTGCAGTGCACAAAAGCCTTTATTGGAACAAATGGATCTAACTCTTTTACTATGATAGTTAATTTAATTATTTAATTCTGATTTCTATTATTATTTTTGACCGATGTTGTTCACGAAAATTCTGAGGCAATATCTAGACAATTTCTATGGTGAATGCTTTTGTCTGTTTTAATGTAGGGTTGCAAAACTCCGAGATAACCTTATGGCCTTAAAAGCAGAATGTTCTTCAATCTACAACAAAGGGAGAATATTAACAACAGAACAGACCAAGATGATGATATCAGGAATAACACAAAGCTTAAACTCAGGATTTGCACCGAACCTAAACCCTAATTTAAACTCGAGACTAAATCAGGGTTTGTCTCCTTCCTTGACCTCATCCAGTCTGACGTCAGGTTTATCATCAGGTTTTTCCCCAAGAGTGACGCCAGCAATCACCCCAGCATACACTCCGGGCTTCCCACCACGGTTAATTCAAAGCTACATAACTGGAGTTGACACAGGCGCACTTCAAACACTCAAATTGACACACATTCGGAAGCCTCTGATGAAATCAGCTTTCATTGATCAGAATTTAACGGAAGAAGAAGTCAATATGAAATTTGTCCAGGACCTCTTAAGATGGGTGGATGAAATGCAGGTAACATCTTGACATCTATGGTCTTCATCTGCACTTGATCATTTTTTCTTATTTATTCAATGGATCAAGTTTATTTTTTTTTTAACTTCTCCTTTAACAGGTACAACTTGACCGAGCCGAATGGGGTTCAGATTTGCCAGGTGTTGAAAGCCATGTTGAAAATCACAAGAATGTTCACAAAGCTATTGAAGAATTTGAATCAAGTCTTAAAGAAGCAAAAATCAGTGAGGTACAGCATAAAAACACCTGGTGATTGGTACATATTTTTAAAAACATGCATAGGTTTTAACTTGTTGTATAACTGTACTTGGCTTAAAGAAGAATCACTTGGTTATATTAATTAAATGACTAATAAGAAATGCATAATCCTCCCGTTAACTGTTGTGTGTCTGGTGGCTTTTCTTTTCTTTCTTTCTTTTTTTTTTAAAAAAAGAAATCTCTAATTCAGTTTGTTCTACACAGATCCAAATGACTGCTCCCCTCAAACTCAGCTATGCAGAAAAATTGCACAAACTGGAAAGTCAATATGCAAAACTCTTGGTAAGATCATTGTCAAGAAGTCCAGGTCTCAGTGGGGTGTTCCTTAGCAATGTAAGCAAAATCAAACTTTGTTTTTTGTCTTCTCAAGAATGCCTCTAGAAATCAGGAAAGACACCTTGACACCCTTCACAATTTTGTATCACGTGCCACTCGGGAACTTATATGGTTGAATGAAAAGGAGGAGGAGGAAGTTGCGCATGACTGGAGTGAAAGGAACACAAATATAGCCAGGAAAAAGGAATATCATGCCGTAAGGTTTAGTAATATGTTAAAAATAAAACTGAATGTATTCTTCCCTACTTGCTTCAGGTTTCAAAAGCTGCTTCTTCTTCTTCTTTTTTTTAATTTGAAAGGATCTGATGAGAGAACTTGACCAGAAAGAAGAAGTTATTAAATCAGTTCAGGAAATAGCAGAACAATTGCTCTTTGAAAACCACCCTGCCAGATTAACTATTGAGGTAGGTTATTAAATCTGGCTTTAGAAGCACTTTTTGTAGTATTCCAAATTTAAAGCAACAGTTTTAAATAACTTTCTGCAGAATTGCAGCCTCCCTCAATTGGTTGTATGTTTGTTGTATGTTCTAACACCAGCCTTTCCCCCTCCCCACCCCGGCTTTTGTTGAAAAAACCTTGGGAGAAAATTCATATACAATCTTGTGACGCTGTTTCCTGTTTAGTCCTCTACTGTATTTCTGTTTCCAACAGTAGTCAGTAACGGGCATCACCAATTTCATCTTGTACACATTAAAGCTCCTGATAAATATTTATGACTTGGTTCCACTGCTCCATGTTGTGTTACTGCTGCATTGCTGCACGTAAACTTTTCTTGCAGTAATACATTTAGTTGAGTGTGAAAGGTTATATGACTCAGTGCATTTGTTAGTCTTTAAAATTCAGCATGACACCTTGCTGGTGTCCTAAAATGAATGAAACAAGATTACAAAACGTGGCCCTCCTGTTTAGGGTTCCAACTAAGCCCATTGTGATTTCTTCCTGAACTCTTCCTGATTTTCTTCTATTGGATTCTGTTCTATTTCTTGCCCTCGTGTTTCACTGCTGATTGTTTCGAGTTACTTAAAAAAGGAACGCAGAGCGCTCTTTTTCCCCATGGGGAATTCCAGTACCATAGCACCATCTAATGTTTGAGTAAGAGTGAATCTAGTACACCTAGAGGGGGGCAGCATTTCTCTTGCTCATTGGTAATAAGGAGCCTCTCCCTATAAATATTTCATTGCTGTTATGCATCACAATTGTATGTTATTACAGATCTTACTTGGACATTATATTTATTTTGGACTGGAATTAAGAAATATACTGTAGGTCAGTACTTTCAACCGTAGCAACTTTAAGAAGAGTGGTTTTCACCTCCCAGAATTCTTCAGCCAGCCATGGGAATTGAAATCCACTCAACTTAAACTTGCTAAGGTTGAGAAACACTGTTGTAGAATAATCTCTTGCAAACAAAGACTGTAGCTAGCTCATATGGGCACTTCCGAGTTTCAGTACTGACCACAGGTTAGTTGATTCTGTATCTCTGTCAGAATGGATATTCTAGAACAATACTTAAAAACTAGAAGCAGATGATCTTTGTGATCTGTCCTTGTTATTAAACGACACGCTCTACCGGATTCTGTAGCGAGTGTCACTAGTTTTAACCAACTTGACAGGCAGCCACTGTCCAATAGTATAGATTCTAAATTGCAGTCAACCTGGCTTTTCAGAAATTTTTTATTATTTTTGTAGAGCAATTTATATTTTAGAGAGTGCTTTTGTTCTACTGCATACAGTTGAGACAAAGGCATTAGGAATGGGGGAGGGAAAATCTATTCATATTCTTTCTCTCATTAGAGAGAACTGGGGCTGAGGTTGCATGGACACACGTGGTTCTTTATCTCTTTCTGTATCCTTCAGGCCTACCGAGCTGCAATGCAAACCCAGTGGAGCTGGATTTTACAGCTTTGCCAATGTGTTGAACAGCATTTAAGAGAAAACACTGCCTATTTTGAGGTATGGATTAAATTGAAGATACCGTGACATGATTGCAGATTTCAGCTGTAGCTATACTACCAAGAAGGAAATTTTAATGTGGTTCTCAGCTAAGCAGTGAAGAGGAATGTTTAAATTTCACAGATGCGAAAAACGTGTTAAGACAAAGATACAGTTTTTACCCATTTAATTCAGATGCTTCAGAGAGACTTTTTTTAATATTATTCCAGTAGTGTGATTCTACTGGTCCAGTATATTGTATATAAATCTTGTAAAAAAAAATCAGTAACCATTACTGTTTTGATATCTTTTGATCTCTCCCTCTCCACCCCTCCCTCCCTCCTCTGTGTATAATAAACATATTTTCAGTAGTGCCTTATTAAATGAAAAGTTTGTTTCATTCTAGTTTTTTAGTGATGCCAAAGAAGCTCTAGATTACTTGAAGAATTTACGAGATGCTGTACATCGAAAATACAATTGTGATAGATCCAGCAGTATTCATAAACTAGAAGATATGATCCAAGAGTCTATGGTAGGAATGCGAATACGTTAGCTGACTTTACTCTTCCAGTATACTTTCTAAGATATTATGCCTTTAGCCAGGGTGATGCATGCGTATGCGCGCACACACAGACGTGTGCAGTGTCTATTAGCAGAACCTTTTCTTTAACTGAGGAGAGGCATTCCCTGTAAAAACAAAGGTAGTGTGCATTCATTAATTTTCAGTGTTGGAAGCTTATTAAACAGCCTGTATGAATCAAGCTATGCCTAAAATAACCATTATTCTTGAAACTGTAACAAATAAACCTAAATACTTGGGTGACATTATTTCAAATAGATCATAGCTTGCCTTGTTCAAGATGTTGTCATTTCTGCCAAATCTGACTATAATTATTAGAGAATAGTAATTATTGTACAAAGCATTGATTCCCTCCTGATGTGTTGCAACAACGGTTACTAGGATTCCAGCCGTATGACAACTCCGTGAGAATGGGAATAATCTCAACAAATCTGCAAATCGTCAATTTGGAAAAGGCTGTCAAAAATGTCCCCGATTGTGTCTCTTGTGAATTACGTCTCGGAAAAGAAACCAAAGTAGAAAAAGAAAAAAAAACCCCAAGAAAACCTAAAACACTTCCAAGAAAAGGGTGCTTAATTTTTAACTGCTTTCAATATGTTTCTTCTTTAATTTGGCATCCAGGAAGAAAAAGAACAGCTCCTGCAGTACAAGAGCACCGTGGCAGGCCTTGTGGGCAGAGCAAAGGCAATAGTTCAGCTAAAGCCGAGGAATCCCGAAAATTCCCTAAAAACGTCCATCCCAATTAAGGCCATCTGTGACTATCGACAGATTGAGGTTGGAAGCTTTTACCACCTTTGAATCAGTGATGGGGAGGAAGAAGGCCCTGGGCTGGGTATTGATAACAACCTCCTGGAAGTCTCCAGAGCTTATTGCCACAGTTGGGGGCTAAATCAGTTTTACTTCATTCTTTTGTCACTTTTTTGTTGCATCAATTGTTGACAGAGGTGCTTTGAGAAAGGCTCATTCAGTTGATCTGGTTTTCTGTTAACAACTAGATAACCATTTACAAGGATGATGAATGTGTCCTGGCAAGCAACTCCCATCGAGCAAAATGGAAAGTGATCAGCCCAAGTGGCAATGAGGCCATGGTTCCCTCTGTTTGTTTTACCGTCCCTCCTCCCAATAAAGAAGCCATAGACACTGCAAATAGGTAGGAATTACACACACCAAACCCATATTAATGTCACTTGCTTTTTAAAATCATTCTGAAAAATGTATGCAGTCTAGGAAATTTGTTACCAGTACATTCTTAAGACTGTCTTGTGATATCGCTAACATAATCCCCTTTTGCGCTTTATGCATTTCAGAATTGAGCAGCAATATCAGAATGTCCTAGCTCTGTGGCATGAGTCACACATAAATTTGAAGAGTGTAGTTTCTTGGCACTATTTAACAACTGAAATTGAAACTGTTCGAGCAAGTAATGTGGCTTCGGTAAGTTCTTTGTGTATTCCAACTCTCATTTGGATATCTAGTTAGTTCCCCACTCCCCACCCCACCTGAGCATTCAGTATTTCAGCAAGATGACCTTAAAATGAAGAATTTACATTTTATCATTACAATGATAGGTAAAGATTGCGAGTGCTAAACATGTACCAATATTACATTGGAATTTGCTATAAAAATGCTAAACAAATTCTGACCTGTGACATTATCCAGTAGATGTGGTTCCATGGATGTTTGTCTTTATGCACTGTATCTATATACTGTGGGCATTGTATTCCTGAGAGGCACCCCTTTCTATAGGAGATGACCAAGCTGAGCCTGAGGGAGGGATCAGTCTTGAGTCCGTTCATGCCTACAAGAGGTCAAGTCCAGCCCACCTGGACTTCCATTGATTCTTATCTCCCGCTAATTTCCCTTGGCTGTTAGTAGTTCAGATTTTTGCAGAGAGCTTAAGCCTGCAATAAAGCTTTCTATCCATGTGAACTGCCTTGATCTTCTGACTTCCCTGATGCTTGACATTTCCTGGCTTATTGAGTCAAAATTTCAGTAACTGATGGTTTAAGGGCTTTACGAATAAGAGCTTTAAGGGACTCTGTGCTCTATGTTTATATCATGGAAAGGGAAGGAATGTTACCGATGGATGGAAAGATTTTAAATTTTATTCCAATTTTAACACATTTTCTAGATCA
The DNA here is from genome assembly GCF_947247035.1 of Vipera ursinii. NCBI lineage: Eukaryota > Metazoa > Chordata > Lepidosauria > Squamata > Viperidae > Vipera > Vipera ursinii. The sequence goes on along the minus strand of NC_139512.1, from coordinate 229,106,664 downwards.
AAACACTCTTGCCAGGTGAACATCAGCAGGTTTTAAGCAACCTGCAGTCTCGCTTTGATGACTTCTTGGAAGACAGCCAGGAATCCAAAATCTTCTCTGTTGCTGACATTGCCCAGTTGGAAAGGGAGGTGAATGTATGCAAGCAGTACTACCAAGAGCTCCTTAAGTCTGCTGAGAGAGGCAAGTATATTAATCATCTCAGAAAGGAGACTCTTATAAATTCCTTGATGTGATATATTGTTGTAGATGCAGTATTTTCAGCTTTGTATGTGTCAACTACAGTATTTTAATTGGATCGTAGCAACACTAGTGCAAAGTTGAAGATTTTGGGTTGCCAGCAACAGAAAAGAGGGACCACAGTCTTCTGTATCCTTTCTTTCCAGGTTTCCTTGTCATGTGAACAATTATTCACATGAGTTAGCTAGCTAGTAATATAGGTTGCACATCTGATATATGTGTGTAGAAGCAGGCAGCTTCTCCTAAACAGGGGTGTCAAACTCAATTTTATTGAGGGCCGCATCAGCATTGCGGTTACCCTCGGGGGGCCGGGTGGGTATGGCCAGGGTGGGCGTGGCCTACTGGGTGGGTGTGGCTAGAGTGGGTATGGCCTACTGGGTGGGTGTGGCCAGCTCTACATCGTTCGCATCAAGGGTGCCTATGGGGGCCTGGGCAGGAGTGGGACAGATCTGAGGGTCTTTGGCAGGAGGAGGGTCTCTGGGCCAGGGCCAAGGCAGTCGGGTCCGTTCCCTCACTGTTTCCAGGATGGCTTCGCGGGCCACATGAAACCACTTTGTGGGCCGGATCTGGCCCCCGGGCCTTGTGTTTGACGTGTCTGTCCTAAGATCAGGAAAATAAAATCATACCTGAAAAAAAAGAAAGTGACCTCTACCAATGGCTTACATTTGCCTCCTTTTCATTATTGTTGCTGGTAATCCACTTTCTACATGTGGATGTGGAAGAAACGTCTGGCAATTCTGCATAAGTGCTCTCATTTGAATAGTATGCCTTCTGATTTCATTTGAGGCTCTAAAATGAATACTGGAATGCGTAGATATTGTTGGAGAACAGATTATTACTTTAGCAGTCTGATGTGGAAATAAATTTTGCTTAGTGTTGATGAAGAATTTATCACAGATGTTGTTAGACTGCCAATATAAATTACTAGGAAGAGCATATCTACTGCTCTCTTTAAAAAAAATCTGTATTTGCATAACATAACTCTATAGTCTTATCAAAATTTTTGAACATTCATTCTTACACGTATAAATATCTCCATTCTAAAAATGTTCAATACTCTTAAGCTTCAAATGCCTACATAATTCTAAAAAGCTGGGTGCATATATTGTAATTATTTATTCACATTCTAATGATACAGAAAAGCACAAAGGAGCAGATTACAGCTAATTAAAATGAATTTAGGTCATTCCATAGAATTATGATATGCTGGGTTGAAAGAAGAGATAAGGGATTTATTACTGTAGCCTTAATATGATCCCACAGTAGAATCTTCTCAAGACGAACCGTGCATAGGCAATCCCATTAAGCAGTACCATTGCAAATGGAATTATAGCACCTATGTTTAATAGGATAGTCACATTTTGTAGAAATTGTTTGGATTCATAAAAAAGCTAAGAATAAGAACATTTAAGAGAAGTTACATTATTTACACATAAATATTGAAAATGTTACCGGGGGAAACCCTAACCCCAACCCCAACCCTGACCCCAACCTTAATCCTAATCCTAACCCTGACCCCATTCTATCCCTAACCCTATAAAAACAATCAAACTTTCTAAAAAAAAAGATTAATTCTTATGCAACCTGTTTCTGTAATGTTAAAATTTCTGGGAAATTTGCGGCGCCTGAAATTCAAGGTGACTTTTTTCTTTCAAATAGAAAAGATATTTTAAAGGTGGCAGAAAAGGTTAGAAACAAGAAATACATAACACCGTTCCTTTTTTTTCACACCACATTATTATCACATCCAGTATTTCTCATTATCACTATCCAGAAGAGTTGATTGCACATTATTTTGGATTTCAAGGAGAGTTATATTTCTAAACTTTGAAACTCTAATTGTAGAATATCATGTGGCAGCAGATGAAAAATAAGATCGGTTGGCTTAACTTACGTTTGCATTGGTTTCAACAGAGGAGCATGAAGAATCTGTTTATAATTTATACATATCAGAAGTTCGAAACATCAGACTTCGATTGGAGAATTGTGAAGATCGTTTGATTAGGCAAATTCGAACTCCTCTGGAGAGGGATGACCTACCTGAAAGTGTGTTCCGTATCTCTGAACAAGAGGTAACTCTTCTTAATTTGCTGGTGAAAACTACCGTTTTGAACATTGTAATCAAGTTCAAACTACTTTTATTGCATTAAATTAATTGGATAAAACTACATCTGTTGAGGTTTTTTTAAAAAAATAATACTCAGAATAAGTGCAAATTGTTACAGACTGGAATCAAAGTCTTCTGGAAGAATAAATAGAATTCATCTTTGCACCGTCAAAATTCATATGAAATACAATAATCCAGGGAAGTATTTAGTGATCTTATTAGAGGTTTCCCTTCCTAGTCAGGCACACTTCCAATCCAGATGGTTACTATTTCCTCCCATCCCTATCATTACTCTTAAGTAAAGAAAAGAAATTGGGCCTTCTTGCTTTGTGAATCCTCTGATAGTTTCATTTGACCTGGTCAGATGAAGATCATTCAGACACAAACACAAATTATGGTGCAAAAATTGAGACAGCGTTATAAGGATTGGTTTATAATTTGTGAACATAGTTGGTTTATCATTCTAAATCTTGCAGTTTAGCATATTGTGCAAACGTAGATATGACAATTTGGTCAATATAAATACATTTAGTTAGGACATACTTTCCATGTGACTTTTCTGAGATAGAATTAAAAATAGTGATGTATCTTTTGTATTTGGAAATGTTACAGTTATCACATAATGTTTTATACCAAGTTGTTTACATAACCACTTTTGGGAAGGAAAAAACAGCCAAGGACCTAAACCAGGCATATCCAACTCCTGGTCCACAGGCTGCATATGGCCCTGGACAGCTACTAATGTGTAATTACTAGCTGTCCAGATTGTAAAAAATAATAATAAAGGAATTTTCTTATTTATATACATTAGCTATAATGGCCAAAGACAATTCCACAAGCCAAACATTTGGACACCTATGGCCTAAACCAGGGGTAGGCAACCTTGGCTCTTTTATGACTCATGGACTTCAACTCCCAGAATTCCTGAGCCAGCATGGCTCAGCTTGGAAACCTCTCTCTTTCCCCTCAGCAGGGCTGGCTCAGGAATTCTGGGAGTTGAAGTCCACGAGTCAGAAAAGAGCCAAGGTTGCCTACCCCTGGCCTAAACCATTACATCAGAAATTAATATGGAGTTGGGGATAGGTTTCTAATTAGGGAGAAAAAGAGGAAAAAGATGTAGGCTTTCAGCCACATTAGCATAAGAAATGTAACATCTTGTTGTGCTCTTTCATTTACAAAGGGTTACAAAAAAAGAGATGATGGACATCTTGAGCAACCAATACAGTAGGAAGGAATAAGATGGCAGGGAGAGAGGGAGATGTTAATCAGTCCTCCCAAGTTGGTTCAAGGCTGGTATTATGCTATTGTAGCTGTTGCTTGTGGTTCTTAGGGACTTCAGTTCATGCTCTTCCCTTAGTTTAAGAATATGATTTGTGAGAATCCTTCACTATATGAAAATAAGCCTCACCCTTTTTTTCTGTAGAAGCTCAAAAAGGAGCTGGATCGACTCAAAGATGATTTGGAAACAATCACAGATAAATGCAATGATTTCTTCAGCCAGGCTGCTGGTTCCCCTTCGGTCCCAACTCTGCGCTCTGAACTTAATCTTGTAATTCAGAACATGAATCAAGTTTATTCCATGTCTTCCATTTACATCGAAAAGTAAGTAAGGCCTTTTATTGCACATTATCATTGTTATTGTAGCAATATTTTTTAGCTATGAAAATAGCTGTGTGAAAATGTTAATGTTGAAAGGCAGATTTCTTGTTTCAAATGGATAGAATTAAATTGAATTCAGATATATTAAAATATTTTGAAAATGTTATTGTTATTTTTAGAGGTTATTAGTACATGTTTTATTTGTTTCAGGTTAAAAACTGTAAATTTGGTGCTCAAAAACACTCAAGGAGCTGAAACTCTAGTAAAACAGTACGAGACTAAACTTTGTGAGGAAGACCCATTAACTGCTGACAAGAGCAATATCGAGAACCTGATGGGTACACTGAAGGTATGAATATGGGCATTAATTTGGTATGGGTATTAATATGCCTTTTAATTAGGTTAAGATAAAACACTTTGCAAGCTACACAATGAGTGACTTCTGAGAGAGTACCAGTGAAGGAAATATTTGTAGGTCAGGGTTGAAATGAGAGGTCCTTGGTGCTGCCTGAGCTTGCTTGTTTTCTTGCAGACGTTTCATTACCCTAACTAGGTAACATCATCAGTGCTAGTAAGGAGTGCTGTTCACTGTCTGTTTATATTCTGGTGTCTTGCCTGTCTGGATGGGTGGGTGGGTGGTCTTGGGGATTCTTTGGTTGGGCTGTTTACTAATGGCTCTGTGGCAGTTTCTTGATTGGGGTGTTTATTTATTTATTTAATTGATTTTATATACCGCCCTATTCCCGAAGGACTCAGGGCGGTTTACAGGACGAATTAAAATAATACAAATAAATACAATTAAAATAGAATTAAATTAAGACTAGCCCACAATTAAAACAAATTAAGATTTAAAATTTAAAGTTAAATTAAAACCCCCTCAGTGTTGCTTCCTTGGTTGTTGGTCTGATGGTGACCTTGGAGTTAATCTATGCTCATCTGAGTGCTGATTACTGGTTTTCATGAACACCAACTGGCAGTCAAAAGGCATGACAAAAATTCTTTAATTTCACAACATATAGACAGATTTAACCATAGTTTCAATTGGGAAAATGTGACAATCCTAGACCAGGCCAAATCCAAAAATGCCAGGGAATTTCTAGAAGCCTGGCATTCTGACAAATCAGCCATCAATAGACACATAGACATTAACAACATCTATAGACTATGCAAAAGAGACACTCAACCAGCCCCAAAGAAAAAAAAGACTCCAGCACTTCTCCACCAGTAATCAGTACTCAGATCAGCATAGATTAACTCCAAGGTCACCTTCAGATCAACAGTCAAGGAAGCAATACCCCAATCAAGAAATTGCCACAGAACTATTAGTAAATAGCCCAACCGAAGAATCCCCAAGACACCCACCCAGACAAGCAAGACACCAGAATATAAACAGACAGCAAACATCACAGTAAACAGTGTTAGTAAACACTGATGATGTTACCTAGTTAGGGTAATGAAACGTCTGCAAGAAACAAGCAAGCTCAGAGAGCACAAAGGACCCCTTATTTTGAGAGAGTGAATACTTGCAAATGGCTGATAAAATATAATCAGTTCAAATGATTGTAGATGTCATTCCATTCTATCCCTTTATTAGAAACTGAGCTACATATTACACTGACTGATCATAAAGAACAGTCCAAAGCTGCCAATTTCAAATATTGAAGTCTTTCTTCCACTCTCTGGCTTTAAAGACAAAAATAGTTAAAGTAATCTGTTAAAAAAGTATTTCCCTTTTCTTGCCTTATATCCATAATAAAGACATTTTTTCCAGGAAAAATGAAGTTGTAGCCTAGGCTTTTCTCCTTGCATTCATTTTCCCTATTGCTTGGGAACATTGAAAATATTAGCTTCCTATGGAATAATCTCTGGAATACTTAATTGTGTCTCCAATGCTACATGATAAGAATACTGTAAATATTATAACATTACATGTATTTGGCAATATTTAGTAAAGTGAATATGTTTCTTTGACATACTAAGGTATATCCCCGTGATTGATTATAATGTAGTAGTCCTCTCTTACCTATTAACTCACAAATGTGTGAATTATAGTTCTTACTGCCCTTACCTAGCATATTGATTGACCACGTTGATTGAGAATGGCATTTGGGAAGATGCCACTAGGAACAATATTGTCTGTTTGTCATCACATACTTTATTCACTAGCAATGGAGAGCTGAAGTTGATGAAAAAAGAGAAGTATTCCATGCCTTAGAGGATGAACTCCAGAAAGCGAAAGCAATTAGTGATCAGATGTTTAAAACACACAAGGAACGTGATCTTGACTTTGACTGGCACAAAGAGAAAGCAGATCAGTTAACTGAGCGGTGGCAAAACGTTCATTCTCAGATTGAAAACAGGTTAGTATTTTCTTTTAAAAAACTGTCTTGACAAGAATAAACACATCAAGGGAGTATAAAATATTCGCATTGCATGATACTGTACTGTAGGGTGTGTGTAGCTGCCATTAGTTTGGAAGTAGTGATAGAAATAGTATTGGAAAGAAAGTGACAAAATAGGCATCTCTAAATGGTATGCGGGATGGCAGTCGATCTGTCTATCGTTATGTAAACTCAATGAGGTCAGTAAAAGTTGAAGTTGCCCTGTATTTTCTCTTTTCCTCATATCACCTTCCTCCCAGGGCACTTTTCTCAGTGACTCTCTTTTGAGTAGAGAAGCGAATTATGCTCTACAGAAAAATAAGCTGTTATGGAGAGGATTCAGCATTGCCCCCCCCCTTTTTTCCTACAGTGATATCTCCACTCCATTTTGTATGTGTGTTTAGGTCAAACTTGGGATTAAAGCAGTTGGGCCTGCCATTTATTAGAATAACGCTGAAGTTCAGTTCATGAATAGGGTGAGAAACAGAGGAGTAAGGAAACTTATGGATTACATTTTCAAGATGACTGCTTTTTAGAATATAAAAGTGTGTACACATTAATTAAAAGTAATTGCTAGGCTTTTACTTTTGAATTACTGGTTTCAAAATTAATTGTATTCTATAATAAATAATTACACTGAATTAGTCAATCTGGAGGTCCTGTAATAGAAATGGAAAGCACTACAGGCAATAGTGCTTTTGTTGCTTTTTCCAGGAATGATTCTACAGTTTATGAATGTGGTATCTATCTGAAATTCCTTCAGCAACTATTTTCCTGGTGGCCATTGATTCTGAGAAAAGATGCAGCTGCTTTGATGAGTTGAAAATGGATGCTGTGTGAATGTCCCTGCTCCCACTTAGCACCTTATTTTCTTTTGAATCCAAAGCATTACATAGCTGCACTAATTAAACCTATCACTTTAGTTCAGTTGCATTTAGTATAACATTTAATTATTGCCTACTGCTCCTTAGTCATTGTATTTATGTGTTTGCTTAGGAAACAGGTATATAAAAATTGGCAATACAATGTGATATAATTGACAGAATAGTATTTTCTATAATGAACTTGAATTTAATGAGCTCATGAAAGAATACTGATTGTTTATTCCTGGTTTCCACATTGCAGTTTCCAAATTTACCTAATGAGAAGTAAGTTTAGAGAATAGCCCTCCAGTGGTGGTGGTTCAGAACTGCAAGATAATTTTAAATTACACTTTTTATTTATTTGTAATCGTTCTTGCTTATTCAAATTATTTACTGCCTGGCATTTCAAATGAGGGACAGCCAGAGGTCTCACCTCCCCCCCTCCCACCAAAAAACCCCAGAATATGGATCATTATACTGATTTTAGTCTTTATGGAAAGATGTCAGATTATCTAGAAAGTTCTGCTCCTTGGTATATAACTTATAGAAAAGATACAATTCTTGATAATACTTAGCTCAGTTATAGAAGTTATGCTTTCACTGAAATGTGAAACTTTCGTTTTAATAGTTTTGCAGTTCTTCTGTATTAATCCTGAGAAAAGTGCGTAATGAAAGATAACCAAGCGGCATCTTTCCTTTGCCATGAATTTACTAGTGAACTCTAGGAAGCACACCCCCTCAGTTTTAGTCCTTTGTTAATCTATTACATGAAGAAAATAATATGATTTATCTTCAGGTGTTCTACAACTGGAGGATATGTGCCAAGTATTATTACATCTTTATAAAAAAGACAGTTACTGCAGTATTGTATTAACATAACCATTTGTTCATTTCTAAAATGGCTCTCCTGTCAACTATAGGTTGCGTGACTTGGAGACTATCAATAAATCACTAAAGTACTACAGAGATACTTATGGTGCACTGGATAACTGGATTAAACAAGTTGAAGAAACACAGCAAAAATTTCAGGAAAACCCACCCCAGAACAGTAAAGCTCTGGCGAAACAGCTAAATGAGCAAAAGGTACAATCATGAAAAGTTCCATAATATCACTTGAATGAACCGAATTAATAATTCAGCTGCATTGATCGATTGTACGCCCTTTAATTATTTTTTTTTACTTCTAGCGATCACATAGATCTGTCCCTAACCTGGTCTTCCCACAGTGAACTCATTATTATCATCACTGTGTCTAAATCCATCCTCTTCTCTTTCCATCATTCCCAGTCTTAGGGACTTTTCTAGATTGCTAGGTCTTCTGCATAACTTGATTTTGATCATCTGTGCCTCAAGAAAGAACTTTGGGTTGATTTGGCTGAGGATCTTCTGGTTTGTTTTCTTGGCTGTTCACGGTAGTTTTAGGACTCTTCTCCAACAAAGGCATCAATACTCTTAACCTGCATTTTCAAAGTCCAATTAAGCTAAATAGCAGTGTTCATTTCAACTATTTAAAACCATCTCATTTTAAATGCTGTATTGTAATGTTGGCATGTGGTTTGAAATAGTTTGATAGCATATGTAATTCTTAACAGATGAAAGAAACAGATTCAATAGATCTAAGCAACATAATGCTTTTCTCTATTTGTTTGCTTAAAGTTATTTAGGAGGAGGAACATGGAAAATGAATGTCTTAAAATAGTTTTAAAAAAAAGTACTGTATATTGAATGCCACTACTTATTTTACAGATGCTGGTGTCTGAAATAGAGATGAAACAAAACAAACTAGATGAATGCCAGAAATACTCAGAACAGTATTCAACTGCAGTAAAGGTAAACCTGCAATTGTGTCTGTTTACTTATCAAAGGGAAAAATAGCTGAGTGTAAAGGCAGTTGTTGACTTCCAACCATTCATTTAGCGACTGTTTGAAATTACAAGATCACTGAAAAAGTGACTTACAATCAGTCCTCACACTTAGGACTATCACAACGTCCCCACAATCACTTGATCAAAATTTGGGCCCTTGGCAGCCAACATGTGGTTTACAATGGTTGCAACATCCTGGGATCACATGATTACCACTGGTGAGTTTCCCAGCCGGTTTCTGGCAAGCAAAGTCAGTGGGAGAAGCCAGATTCACTTAATGCCATGTGATTCACTTAATAACTGCAGTGATCCTCTTAACAAAAGCGGCAAAAGTTGTAAAACCAGACGCAATTCACTTAACAAGTATATCCTACTTAACAAAGGAAATTCTAGCCCCAATTGTGGCGTAAGTCAAGAAACTACATGTAGGGATGTCAAACTGCCGGCCCATTGGCCGGACACATCATTTTGCCAGCAATGGCAAAACCGTCCCGATACGTTGCGTAACGTCACGTGATGTCGCGAGTTTCACATGTCTGTATTAAACTGTCATGGTGGTCTTTTTGCCATAGTGGTTGCCTGGAAATTTGGGGCTGCTTCCTCTTGTTATTACTCCTCTCCCCATTGTGTAGGGATCTTCATTGGTGTTGCAGGGATGACCATCCTCAGCCTGAGACAAATGTTTTTTATATTACCAAAGCAATATGCAATGACATGAGAGAATCTGCTTTTCCCCAGCTGTGGTAACTCTAGAGTTCAAGAGGAGGGGCTCAGCCCTTGTTGTGTTCAGGTTTTACTACACTAGTATCATGGCCTGTTGTAATGAACTGTGTTTATACTCTGTGATGGATCCTTAATATGGAACATACGATTTATAGTTTTTATGTCCCCTTACCCCATCTCCCTCCTTTCTTTTTTGGGGGGTAGGATTATGAATTGCAAACAATGACATACAGAGCCATGGTTGATTCCCAGCAAAAATCACCTGTAAAACGCAGAAGGATGCAGAGCTCCTCTGACTTCATTATACAAGAGGTAGGTTATTTGTTTAAGCAGTTACTTATGTGCTATTTATATGTTTTCAGACCTAGACTTCACAGGACAATTCACATTGCAAAACATTAAATGACAGAGGTAGGAAAAAGGAGAGCCACTAAACAAAAGTTATACAAAAGTGGTACCCAGTTAATTAGAACATAAAAAGAAGCCAGGTGAAGGGAAGTTATCCTAGCAGCCGAACAAAGACATCAGGGCATGTTTCAGACATCTGACCATTGTCTGTCAGCGAAGTTTTTGACATACAGGGAGATCAGTTTTTTTCCCCAACATGAAATTGCAGATAGACAGTTCCTTCTCATCATTTTGTCATTCATTAACATCCTAAGTCAGTGATGGTGAACCTTTTAGACACCGAGTGCCCAAAACCCGCCCCTCCCACCCCCGCTCTGCCCCGCCTGCTCCTGCCCCGCCTCCACCCACCTTGCCCTGCCCTGCCCGCCCCTGTTCCACCACTGCCCCACCTGCCCACAGGGCCACCTACCACCTCCACGGCCTGCCACAGATCGCCCAGGCGGCCCTGCAGTGCCATAGCGGCCACTCCCTCCGCCCGCACCCTGCAGCATCATTTGCAAACAACGGGGTGGAAGGACGGAGTATTGTCCCTGCTGCCCAGCTGCCATGTCCTTAAATGTGCTGCTCTGTGCGGGCTGCACCTGGGGGGTGACTCTCCTCCAGGGGGGCTGCTAGTGAGGAGGAGGCGACGGGGAGGCAGGGTTGGGGTGACGGCACATGTGCCCACAGAGAGGGCTCTGCGTGCCGCCTCTGGCACACGTGCCATAGGTTCGCCACCACTGTTCTAAGCCCTAAGGACACTTGGAGTCAGGACATCAAAACGATTAAGAATGAAGTTGACCAAGATTAGTTAGTATTTTTTTAATGACAATTTTTTAAAGTTTAGTTTCTGCAAATGAATTACCCCATTTCCAAATAATTCATATATTCAGTGTTTATTTAATAGATGTACATCCCATCTTTATTTTGTACAATTAAAGTTACCTCCTTCCTCCCGTTTTCCCCTCAGCCATGATTCTGTGAGGTAGCCAGGCTAAGAGAGAGTGACTGGTCCAAGGTCACCTAGACAGCTTTCATGCCTATGGAAGGACTAGAAATCAGAATCTCCTGGTTTCTAGTCCTGCAATCTTTGCCACTATACCATATTGGTTCTGAAATAAGGGATGGGTCTAACTTGTGGAGTTCTTGCTTTTTGCTGTATGTCATAGTTTTATTTTTGTAATAATAGCTGTTAACTACATTGGTCCAATTTCTGTGACATACTTGACTGTCTCATGTTGAGGGAAGTGTGTTGCATGAACTCCAGAACTGGATCAATTGATGCATCCAGTTAACCAGGGAGCTAGATTTAGTTCCAGAAGGCCTGAGCTTGTTTGAGGCTCAGCTCAGTGCCTCTTCTGATGTCTGTGATCTAGATATAGTTCTAGAGAGCCTCTGCGAAAGCCACACTGTTAGAATAATCACATCAGGACAGATCAGTTTATTACAACCGCAAGGCCAGAAAATAATAAAACATGTAATAGTTACCTACAGAAAGTGAATATAAGTAGTCCCTCTTCTAACTTTGTCTACAGTGGTTTTGCAGGTTTTGCCAATGCAGACTTTAAAAAGTAAATGTCTAAATATAAAGGATATCTGTAGTGGCCAGAAGAGTCTAGAAAATGACTACCAGGAACATTGTTTGAGATACCTAGTTACGTGTTGCTGGTACATAGAAATGAGTTAATGCAAATCATGCCTGTTAGACTTTAGAATCTTGACTCTCCTTGCCCACTGTACTGAATGGTAAGAGGTCTCATTTAGAAAACACTGCTAGGATGTATTGCATATGATTACTAAAGCTAGTAGTTTAAAGGATGAAGATTTAAGAATTAAGCAATTAATTCCATGATAGCAATAGCATTTAGGCTTATATACCACCCCATAGCACCGTCTAGGTAACTTACAATGTCAGCATTACTTGCATATTGCCCCTAACAATCTGGCTCCTCATTTTATCAACCTCCGAAGGATGGAAGGCTGAATCAAGCCTTGAGCTCCATCAGGAACGAACTCCAGGCTATAGGCAGAATTTAACTGCAATACTGCATTTTAACCACTGCATCACCAAGGCTAATCATCATGATGCAATGATTCCTCATGTTTCATTCCTGAGACCATCTGTAGTATTTACTTGAGGCCACGTGAGAGAAACAGAAGTCACTTCTATTCCACAGCTTTGTTACATTGAAGCCCTTTTTTCTTATGACTAACAGATGTAGTACATTTCTCAAGCTTGATCACAAAATACCTTCCCTTTCTTTCAGAAGTCATAATGGAAGCTACATTTTTTATTTGTCATACTTTGAGCTATTCCTCTGTTTCATTTTAGTTTATGGATTTAAGAACACGCTACACAGCCTTGATAACCTTGATGACTCAGTATATAAAGTTTGCTGGTGATTCCTTGAAAAGGTTAGAGGAGGAAGAGGTAAGTCAATAGATATTATCAGAGGAACAGTAGAACAATAATTTATGTCTTTACGTGAAAATGTAAATATCAGAATTTCTTTATCAGCTTTATGTTATTTATAGGCACTAGTACCGAAACCGGTGTAATAAATGCATTTTGTATGCTTTTTGTATGGCATACTGCCTCTTTAATAATTCTGATTTGAAAACTTCTTAATCAAGGTTAAAGATTACTTTTCACCTTAAGTTGCTAAAACACTTTTCTGTGGTGGGTCTTCATAGGAATCCCTCAGGTACAGAGGAATCGATAAAATTAGCTCCTTTAGTTAAAGTTATGTTCAAAATAAATTTTATTGCGTTGTTAAAGATGCAGAAGGAATTGATGATCTGTCTTTTCCATATATAGTTCTGTCAGGTAATGAGAAACACAATCTCATTAACAAGTCAGAATGTCCTGCTTTGACTTAATAGTTTGCTTATTCATCTTTCAGAAAAACAAATACTATTCTGTAAACAATTGATTGGACCAATTCATCAGAGTTCTTCTATTCTATTAGACTATTTATTGTCATCATGAGAAAAATATACAGGAATCATCCACTAAAACGTTTTAGCATACTTTGTATTTATTGGTCCTAGAGAGTTAGCAAACTGGTCTTTTAAATATCTTTGTGGTCAGTTTTTTTGGATAATTTTGGCATAGGAAATAACTTCATTTATAGGGTTGGAAGTTGGGGAAATAAATAGCAGCCATTCTCCATTTTAAAATGTGTGGCCGGAAAGTGGCCACAAAAAGAGGACATACCAGATGAAGCATGTCATATTGATAATATAGCTAACAATAAAGTCAAATTATTTAGTCTTTGGAAATAGTATTAGCAGGGAAATCTGGATGAAGTCACATGCAAGTAAAGGTTCCTTAATTCATTGCACCATATGTAATATTGAGCAAGACAGTTGTAGAAAATCTTTGTAGAAAGAGTATTGGTGGTTCTGAATCTGTTGCTGGCTGTGAGTGAAAAAGCACAACGAGAAATAAAGAAAAGTGATAAAAATAATAACCATTGGTAGAATCTTTGATGGCAAGATGAAATTAAAATTAAGAGATGGGCAACTAACCTACAGAGATCATGCCAAAAAAAGTGTGATTATCATTCAAAAATATAAATTTGAAACCAGTATAAAGATCATTCCCTAGAACAGTGTTTCTAATAGTCCTAGGATGCCTGTGGGTTTAATTACTTTTAAAATAATTCCAAATAGCTGTAAGATTTCTAAAAGATATATGGGGTCGATTTGCCTAATAATTTGTTTTAATTGGTTTATATTTAAATATAAAGTACAGCAATGTGAATTCTATGTTAGACATAAATAAAATTATAATTTCAGTGGATTTACTCTTTTAAATGGCATAGTCAAGATCTAAACTATTTTAACAAAAATACTCTTGGTTATATCCTGTGCTTCCAAAATTAAACGATTACAATGGAACTATAATTATGAAATACTAAAAATAGTGCCGTAACATGTTTCTTTAGAAATTATATATGAAAGTAAATTTTATTGCAGTCATTTGAGATCTGATGGAAATTCAGTTCTATTTACATAAATAGTTTTTTTGATTGAATATGACTATTAAATAGGGAAGCAGAAGTGGGAAAAGCTGAGTTTCGACTGACACCTATATGCTAGTGTATACCAAGATAAAACAAAATGTACGATTTTAGAATAAGGTTCTTCTGTTTCCATTTGGATAGGGGGGAAAATGACAAAAAATTACTACATGGATTTTAAATAATGATCATTATTTTTATTTTATTTATTTTAATCCCATTTATATCCCGCCCTTCTCCGAAGACTCAGGGCGCTTACACTCTAAGCACAAATCCATGTGCTTAGCAATAGCCTTCATTCTATGTATATGCCTGCTTATTAGGGCTTTTGCCCCCCCCCCCCAAGCGGCATTATTACAAAGTCAGCTTATTGCCCCCAACAATCTGGGTCCTCATTTTACCTACCTCGGAAGGATGGAAGGCTGAGTCAACCTTGAGCCTGGTGGGATGCGAACCTGCACTAATTGTAGGCAGCTGGTGTTACTTATGGTAGAAGGATATGTTTATTCCCTAATTAAATCAGCTTTCTGGTTCACTGAGTTTATGAGAGTATTTTCAGATGCCTAACCGAATCAAGAATTGTCATATGTACTAAAACGTTCCTTTTCATATTCAACTAACCCTAACATGCCAAAATGCTTTTTTTTTCTTGCATGATGATGTGTATTGCTGAGAAGTTATTCTACTTTAGCTTTCAAGCACAGACACATGCAAGTATGCTTTGGGGCAGAAACTTCAAATCCTTGAGCTGCTCTTGTCCTGAATGAGCAGAGAATTCTTCTTAAGGACATCAGTTGGTGGACTCCTCACTGCCGCTTTTTCTTTACTCTTATGGTGGCTTTCTGAGTGGGACAGTGGTGGTGGGCAGCAGTCGGTGTGGCTGAAATGCTGTAGATAATAGTGTAAGTATTTCGGCAACCATGCGTCACCATTTCAATGTGTTTCAGTACTACTATTAAAACATATGATCATACTTCTTTCTTCTTTTATTTTTAAGACTCTGAAAAGTAAGGAGGCCCTTGTGCGTGGGGAATTTTCTAACCTGGAAGAACAGCAGAAAGCAGTACTGAATGAGAACAAGAAACTTATGGCAAGAATAAATGAGCTTGAGAAGGCTCTGGAGGAGATAAGGAAACAGAAGCTGCAGCTGGAGGAAGAACTTCCAAAAGTCAAAGAAGATGCAGAAAGGGAATTAAGGAAGCAGCAGAAAAAAAGCGAAGAGATTTGTCTTCAGAAAGCTAAGGCTGAGCAAGAAGCAAAACGAATTTCCATGGAATTAGAGGATGTCCTTAAAGAGAAAGAAGCTGCGGAGCAGGAGTTAGAACGGGTGAAACAGCTGACTTTGAAAGCTGAGGTTCAAAGAAATGCAGTTGAAGAAAACCTTAGGGCTTTCAGAATTCAGCTAGAAGAAAGTAACATGATTCGAAAAACTTTTGAAGAACATTTAAGAAGGAAAGACACAAGTCTTCAGGACCTGGAGCAGCAAAAAAAGGCTTTAATGGAAGAGCTGAAGAAAAAAACAGCTGAAGAAGAGAAGCTTATGAAGCTAATTAAGGAAATGGAACGTGATCTTGAGATGCAAGGTAGTTCAGTGAAAAACAAGTTCAGAGAAAAAGAAATAACTGACATCAGAAGGCAAATTACTATAATAGGAAAAGAAACTTGCTCAGACATTTTCAGAGAAAAGCAAGACATAAAGAACGTAGAGGAATTCCAACAAATAGTAGATGAACTAACAGTGGCCAACAGAAAGTCTGAAAAAATAATTAAGGATTTAAAATACGAACTTCATGAACTTGAGCTACAGAATGCATCCTCTGAAGAAAAGGCTCGTTTATTAAAAGAAAAACTAGATGAAGCCAATCATTCTCTCAGACGTCTTAAAATAGAGTTAGATCAGAAAGAACTGGTTGAGCAAAGTTACTTGGAGCAACTAAAAGAACTTGACAAGCAGCTGCAGAAAGCCACAGGCAAAGCTGAAGAAGTAATGCAGGAATCCATGGAACTTAAAAGAATCAATACGAATTATCAGGAAGACTTGAGGTCACTGCACAAGGAAAAGGCACAGCTAAAGAGGGAGCTGGAGGAATTGTCAAGGACACACACAGAAATCGAAATTACTGTTCAGCAGTTGCGTTCACAGATTGCTTCTCTTCAACAAGAAAAAATGATAGCTGAACAGAGAACTATATCATGCAAAGGGGAAGCAAGCAGCCTGCAGGAGCAGTTTAGAAAACTGCAGGAGCAACTGCTTCAAAAAACAAGAGACGAGAAAGAGAGCCACCTGACTATTCAACGACTGAAAGATGACCTAGCCGACAGTAATCACTTGGTAGAAAAATTAAAGCAAAAGGTGGACGAGCTTACGAGGTGGAATAGTGAAACCAAACTTATGATGACCGAAGTGCACACTGAATCAGAGAGGATAGTTCTGGAGAGACAGATTATTGACAGGAAAAATGACGAATTGAAAGCTTTGGTTGATAGCTTCAAAGAGCAGCTCCGGGTTACAAATGAAGAGCTACACAAACAGATCATAATTGAGCAAGAGCACTTGGATCAAATCAAGAGATTAGAAGATGAGTTACTCAATGCAAAAGATGTAATTAATGAGTATAAGCAGAAATGTGATAGGGATATCACTTATAACATGAATACCGAGATGGAGCTGAGAAACCTAAACACCCAGGTGAGCACATTCACTATGGAACTTAAAATGAATGAGCAGAAAATCCAGCAGCAACAAGCTCATATTCAAGAACTCAACAATAAGATAAAGAAGCTGCAAGATGATTTCCACCAGAAGACTTTAGACGAGCAAACGGCACGTAAAAAGATGGCATTGCTCCAGGAAGAGTCAATTAAATATAAGCATTCTGCCGAAGAGTTTAAGAAGAAGTTTGATAAACTCTTGGAATCGCACAACATTGCTGAAAATGACATTTCAGGTATAAGGATGGAATGCATCACTTTACAGCAAGAGAAGCATATGGCTCAAGAAAACATCAGAATGTATCAGATTCAGATTGAAGATTTGCAGAACAGACTTCAGAAATGTCGCGATCAGCTACAACAAGGGAAACATGCAGAAATGGAACATTTGCAGAAATACCGCAAACTAGAAGAAGAATTCCAGATGCAGAAACGAACAATGGAACACTTGAAGCACCAAATAGATCTGCAGAAAAGAGAGCACTGCAATCAGTTGCGTTTGTTTCAGAACGAGATCAGCAAAAAGAACATCCAGTTGGACTTTGGATTGAAAGGACTTGACTATGGTTACTTGGGAGATGCCTCTCTGAGAGATTTTGAACAACGTAAAGCGTGCACAAATACTTCTCCTTTATTAAGAAGACGGCAAACTGAGATAAGCAGCCCAGGTTGTAAATCTGAACAGCTACTAGCTCAGAAATTGCAGATGGTTTCTACTGATTCATTGTCACGAGAAAAGCCTTTCCAACTGTCTGGAATCTCACACTCTTTGGGAAGTGGAGTAAACCAACAATCGTATTCGGAGTATGTTTCCCAAATGAGTACACAATTTGAAATCAGCATTGATAACAACAAACCTGCCACAAGATTATCAGAAATAGATAATTTGAGAGATGGCAAATTCCTCAGTTCACGACATGAAGAAAGTTATGAAATGGGATTAGGGAAACAACTGCATCCATTGGAGGTACACCATACAATTTGATATTTATGGCCTTCATTGTCCTTTCTGCCTTAGCACTTCTCTTTTCTTCTTCTGAAGGTTCTCCATTTATTTAAAAGATGGTATCCGATCTGTAGAAGAACATAGTTATTTAGATGTACTTTACACCCATGTGTCTGTCTAACTATGCTAAATGTGTAGATGCTTTGCTGTTGTAAAGATAAATACGCACAATTCAAATCCACATCTACATTATGAGATTTGCAACAAAAAAAAATCCCCCTCCTAAAAAAGTTTCTGTTCAGGATTCCCTACTAATCCCATCCCCTTTGCATGTTTTCCCTCTCTTCCTGTTGTCACTTTTATTGTGTGGCGCATTCACCCTTAACTAAGCTTGTATTTTTGTCCTTTTAGATTTTTTAAGTAAATTTTTTGTACATTTGTAAAAGATGACTTTTCCAATGTCCAGTTTTGGCTACAGTCCTACTATTATGGATCATGACACCTATCTATTAGCTGGAGTAATGACCACCAGTTGCAATTTTTAAATCAAATACGCCAAAGCATAATTCTTTTTCTGTCCTTTTCTATGTTTTCATTCAGCTTTCCTGCTCGTACAGCTTCTGTGTTGTCAGCACTAATAAATTGGCTGATATTGTTTGCTGTTTGTATTCTACATTCCTCCCTCCCACTTACTGTAATGATATGATGCTGCTTTTTAAATGTAACATCCTTCACTATATTAAAAAAATTCCTGTTTACAGATAGCGAACAGCAAGCAGTATGGTGTACATGCTGAAGCTTCTACATTTAATCAAGAAAATGGCAAGACATTTGGTAATGAAGGAAGACTTCTTGAGGGATACAGAGCATCAGAAGGGTTTAGGAGTGAAGATATTTCAAAGATCAGTACTGCCTTAGAGGAGAAGCAAGCCAAGGAGATTCCTATTGAATATGATAAGATAAAATTTCAAGGCCTCCGAGAGGAAGTAAATGCCAGGCAGTTGATTGAAGTTAAACTTCTAGACCTGACCACAGCTGGACAGCTCCATTCAGGGAAGAAGGCAATTGCTGAGGTGCAAAAAGACCTTGAGATTTTTTTAACAAAGCCTACTGCAGTAGCTGGGCTGTATATAGAAGCTAGCAAAAACAAGATCTCACTTGCTTCTGCAGCTAAACAAAGAATAATTGATAAAACTTCAGCTCTAGTATTGTTAGAAGCCCAGGCTGCCACAGGTTTCATCATTGATCCCATAACTGGTAAAAAATTGTCAGTGGATGAATCCGTCATCAGCGGACTGGTAGATTATGAATGGAAAACTAGGCTTCTGGAGGCGGAAAAGGCAGTTTTAGGTTATCTGTTTTCCGGGAAAAAGTTGTCCGTTTACCAAGCAGTGGAAAGTAGAATTTTAGAAAGGCAAAAGGGCAAAAACATTCTTGAGGCTCAGATTGCCACTGGGGGAGTCATTGACCCTATCAGAAGTGTCCGTATTCCTCCTCAGATTGCCATCGAGCTAGGCTTGTTGAATAACACAATGCTGAAATATTTACACGAACCTTCCAGTAACAAAAAAAGCTTTGAGAATCCCAATAACGGGCAAGCCATGTATTATAATGACCTGCTGAAATTGTGTGTGTTCGATGTAGCCAGCAAATGCTTCCTACTTCCAGTTGGGGAGAGGAAAACAAGCACTCCGTCTGCAGAAAAGATTCATAAGGTATCTGTGGTTGACGTTAACACTGGTGCGGAAATGACTTCCTATGAAGCATATAAAAAGTCCCTGATTGACAAAAGTATGTACCTTGAGTTGTCTGGACAGGAATTTCAGTGGAAAGAGTCCACGTGCTTTGATGCCAGTGGAAATTCTTACTTTGTTCTGACAGACCTGAAAACGGGGCTGCAGTTCAATATTGATGAGGCCTTAATTGCTGGCCAAATAGACAGGGTGTCAGTCAGCAAGTACAAGGAAGGGCATCTTACAGCCAGTGAGCTTGGGGACATTTTGCTGACCAATTCCAAGCCACGTACCGATCTCCATAGTCCCATTGCTGGGGTCTGGCTGCCTGAGACAAATGAAAGAATATCTATTGCAAAAGCTTCTCGCAAAAACCTGGTGGACAGGAACACTGCGCTGAGGTGTCTGGAGGCTCAAACCTGCACAGGAGGGGTAATTGATCCCTTGACTGGAAAGAGATACCCAGTGGCGGAAGCCTTGCAAAGGGAGTTGATTGACGAGGCGTGTGCTAAACACCTTCGGCAATGTGAACTGATTTTCAGTGGCATTAAGCATCCTTTATCCAACAGTGTTCTCTCGGTCACCGAAGCAATCAATAAAAACCTTGTAGACAAAGAAGTAGGCACTCGCTGCTTGGAGTATCAGCATTTGACGGGCGGGTTGATAGATCCCAAATCTCATTCCAGGTTGTCAATGGAGGATGCCATCAAGAATGGCCTTATTGATGCCGTTACTGCCACAAAAACTCAAGACGATAAATTCTATGCAAAAAGCCTGATGTGCCCTAAGACCAAAAAGCAATTAACCTATCAGGAAGCTCTCCAGGGAGCTGTTTTTGACTGCTATACAGGGCTACGCTTGCTAGAAGCCTCGGAGATGATTTCCTCAGGTATATCGAGGCTTTATTACTCTACCCAGTAACTAAACTAAACACTGAGGAGCCTTATTTTTTTATTTTTTTTGAGACAGAACTTCTGTAGCAATAAACAGATTATTTCTAAGACTATACAGGGAGAATACCCCACAATCACTAGCACTGATGACGTTACCTTGTTGGGTAGTTGAATGTTTTCAAGTTTACAACCAAGTTCAGAGACTCTGCACCAAGGATTTCACAGTTCAACCCTGAGTTACAGATACTCTCTTCTCTTGGAACTAAGTTCCATTCTGTGGTAAGGGACAAACTGTCACATCATAGAAATAATTCCCACTTACATAATTGTACAACATGGTGGAGGGAAAAAAATATCACTCAAACTCTAAACCTTGCAACACAGTTTGGCTTTGCTTATAAATGGTGGTTTGCATACTCTAAATCTAGTATTGCTCTGTGCTTGTAACCTTAGAACACAATAAAATTTAGATATTTCTATGTTTCATTGATTTCTCTGGAAGATTTAAATTCATGCTTAATTTTTCTCATAATGTAACTGTACTTCAGTTATGGTTGGATTGTGCTTCAGATGCTGTTTTGTATAAATAAAAATAGTAGCTTATAGAAAGATGAATATTGATACGTTTCGCTTCATTCTAATCTGGTTTTTGCCATTCCAACTGAACTTTTAATTTTTTAAAAAATATATATATATTCCATTGTAATCAAATCAGTGTATGTTATTAAAAATTGTGAATTTCAGGATTTCAATCAAAGTTGAGTAGAGTAGAGAGCTAAGTGTGTAGACACTTAAATGCTATTTTTATAACAACTTCTGTCAGTTTTCAGGGAATAGCAAAACATGAAATTATACATTTGCAAGGGTTTATAGATTGATTATATGAAAAAATAAAAAGGGTAAAACATGCAAATTTCTATTAAGCTGAGTTTGTCAAAGTAAGGTAGTACAATCCTAGGTACTTGATAATGAATTATAATCACTGAGGCCTATACCTTAGTTTAAACATTTAAGATTGCTCAGTCAAAAAATTTAAGGACAGTTTTATACTCCTATCATATCAGTTAAAATGATTTTTTCTCTCTTTTGGCACTTGAGTCTTTACATTTCTTCTAATTGGAGCCTTAAATTATCACTAGAGATGGCTATACAATTGTCAAACTGGGGTTCCTGTCTGATGGATTAGTTATTGCCTGATGAATAAAAATTGTATGACACTTTGTCTATGGGAAAAGGTTTTAGGTGTTTTATATTATTGAAGTGTGGTAACCTGTTTAACTGCATGATATCGGGTGTGGATTTATAGCTAATACAAAAGCTGCGATTTAAAAAAGTTTCCCTTCCCATTGTTTGGGAGGACAATAATGGTTTCTCTCATACACATGGAATTAGCTCTGTATAGAAGAATGTGTTCATATGTATCAATGACTATCTTGCTTTTTTTAAAAAAATATCTTCAAATAACTCAAGGTTGATACTTTTTTTAAAATTTTCCCCCTTAATTCATACATAATTATACATCAGCAACTGGGATAAAAATAAAATTTATTTTAACTCTGGCATTTTTGGCAATACATTTCTTAATAGAGTAGTTAGATTTGGTCTGTACCTATTGTTTAACGTCTAGCAATTTTAAATATTTCTGTATTTGCAATGCTCATTGTCCATCAGAAATCAATGGAAGAGGAAAAGAAAGAACATGTTGAAAAAACTGGGGACTTACTGAAATGGGTTACAGAAATCACCAGGAGCCTCAGCAAAGACCGTGAAGAAAGGGCTGAAAAAACAGATTTTTTTAAGAAGCAGGTATTAAAACATTGCTTCAGTGTATATAATAAACAATTGCATGGACCTGTAATGTTTGATTTTTGAACATCTGTGGTTCTAAGGAGTCAATTGTGGCTCATGCACATTATTTCATTTCTTCATACCAACAAGCTGAAGGGTTTCAGACAAGATTATTTGTATGCCGTATATCAGTCCCAATAACACACTCCTTTGGCTTCAAATTTTTGGAAAAATTATATTCAACTATACTAGTATATAAATCTATACTAGATTTATAAATCACTTTTCTCAAAAGAATAAACTTGTAATGGTTCCGCAAGGTAATGAACATTTAGAGAATGTTTTCCTTACTTTCTACTTACCACTTGTGGATGTATGAGTTTGGATATGGGCCATGAAGGCGCCTGCTCAATTCCGACTGGTATGTGGCAAGAGGCTGTGCTTAAAAAACAACAACTAGAAACTACCTGGCATTGGGTACAGGGGGTTATGACTGCTAAAATAACTCATTTCTCCAGAGTGTCAGAGCCAACCCTGTCAATCTAGTTGGGAAGGTGGTTTTTGTTTCTTTAAAAAAAAAAAGACTGGTGAATTTTTGGGTGTCTATGTGGTCACACAAGCACCACCCCAAGTAGGGTCTGTTGGTCATGAATCATGGGTTGCCACTCGTAGTAAAGAACATTTGATAGTACATGCAATCCATGGTATTTTCATAGGGCCAATAAAATGATAGGAAGCACATATCTAATATTACTGATTTCTGTTGCATAACCTCAGAAGAGTCAACCTTCATATTTAGCAGACTGAACCCAGCTTCTTCTGATTTATTCAGCAACATCTGGGTAAACAAATCATAGTATAGTATGTTGTGTGAAGTTGGCTAAAATCCCTTCCAGTTAAATTTATACTAAATTAAAATGTCCTCCTTTTGTTAAAATTTAAAATGTTTACCTATACATAAATGGAACATATTAATTCCACGTTTCCCCCAGAAAATAGTTCTCAATCAAGGAAGCATTATAGATACATTTTTTTACTAGATACACTTGCAGATTTTTGCATGAGTAGACTTAACTAGTTTCTATCCATTCAGTGAATATTGCTGTAACAGAGGCATATTTTATAGATTTGGATTCAAATAGAATCTTATCAGTTATAGTCAGAAGAGACTAAGCCTGATATTTTTCTTTTGAGAAATCCAAAACAGTATACTGTACCTGTGTCATCATGGATCTTCATTCTAATTAAAGAGATGATTGTTTTGTGTGGCTACTTCCCCTGCTGATTTCTCCCTTCAGAATATATTGAATCGATATTATGATAGCAAGGGATATTCATCGTGCTCCATACAGCAGACTCTTCAATGCAGACCTGACAGAATTAACCACCAGGAGAACATTTTTAATATTCATACTCATACCTTAATTTCAAAAAATGGTTCAGTACTTGAGAGCATTCAGGGAAACAAAAGAAAAGAAAGTAGCTTTTACAAAACATGGCTTGTGGGAATAGCTCTTCCCCATTGTCACTATGGGCAATCCAGAGTCTTATTTTACTGCCTTTATTAGCTCATCTGGATCATTCGGACAGTCACTTTTTAGAAGCTAGCAAGGTATAACTAATGAACAAGGACATCCCTTTGTTCTTCTGCCCCTTCTTTCAGATGGACTCAGATTTCGAAAGTAAATGCTGTGATGTACAGGGATAAGGATAGTAAAAATCTAATCTCCTGACAGAACGTCATCTATGAAGAAACACTTTCAGTAGTAATAAGGATTGTGGATGGCTGTGGGCTGTTTTACCCTGTATTTGACGTTATTAGGTCTTTTGGTAGAGCTGTTAGGCTATGTAAGAAAAATATTTGGAACCACAGCAAGTATTCCTTCAGTATATATTTTTATGACTGCTGTAGGCACCTAATGGATAGTGTCCATCCACAATGAATAAAATACTCCACTTAGTGCTCAGAGCAATTTGGCAATTACTGTAATCATTTTAAATTAATTTGAACCCTTGAAAAACCTTACGAACTGCATAAGCTTTCAACTGCACCTCATCTAATGTTTTGCTTCTGTCAGTTATATTAGACAAAAGCAAATTAAAGATAAAAAGACTTGAGAGTATCAAATAAAAATCCAGTCGTTCAGAACTACAAGTTCTTCTATCTCATGTTAATGTTCTTCTTTTCTTTCATTCATTTTCAAGCTATCAGTGATATGTCCAAGGTAGGCTCATAGTAGCAATGAAGTGAAAATTCCAGCAGGAAAGGATATGTGAACCCCAAATGGAAAGTTGCAGATTGTTCTTCAAAAAGAGTTTCTGCTAACATGTCAGAGGCCTGAAGGTGTTTGATGATTACATCTTCTTTGACTTGGCTCCAGTCCGTCTTGGGGCAAGATTTGTTGCTGTTCAATTTTTGTTTGTAACTAAGAAGAACTGATGATTGTTATAATTTAGAACCCTTGACTTAAAATCAGTCATAAATAAAATATCAGAATCCTAATTTGCCATAATAATGCCAGCACCCCACCTCTCCCAAACAGGTAAACAAAAATCCAGCCCAGGTAAACAAAAATCCAGTATGCATACTCACACAGCATGATCTAGCTTGTTGAAAAGTGAGAAATTAAGGACAAAGCAGGCATGGCAATATATAGTGTATTATCAAAATGCCAATATGCTCAAAATGCATATCTTTTTATACTTAATCTATTGCTTAAAGTACATTTTAAATCTATTATTAGATCATTGTGGATGTTTGAATGCACTTTCTTATTTTTCAGATTTCTTCTGATGAATTATCATCCAAGAAAGAACAGCTATCAGAGGCTTTGCAAGGAACACAAATATTTTTAGCCAAACATGGTGACAAGTATGTAAAATGTGATCATCTTATTTTGAAATTTAATGATGGTATTTCAACCTTTGTAACAGCATGTAGTCTTTTGATATGTCAAATCATGTATAGTTTCTGAAACTTAAGAAAAGGGATCTGAATTAATTTTAGAAGGAACTTTTTTCTGACCCAAAGGTGCTTTTCCAAAAAACATCTGGATTTTCTTGGTTGTTGTTTTTTTTTTGAAAACATTTCACTTCTTATCCAAGAAGCTCCTTCAGGACCTGGATGATTGAGAATATTCATAGACACTTCGATTTTCCTCTTGCTGATACCTGTTTAATATTAAAAGGGAAGCAAGATGTTGGTTCTAATGACTATGATGTAATTGTATAGCTTGTCTACTTTTTGGCAACCCTCCTGTTGTATCAAATTCCCCTGATCCTAATTACATTACACCCACAAAATGTGATCTTATTAGCATATCTTAGACTTGATCTTCAATCTGTTCAAATCTTAGAATAATGGGAATTATAATTTACTACGTGGTACATCGGTCTTTCTGTCAAATACAATTTCCATTGAATCCAGCTTCAGTCATTCTCAACTTTCCTTGAAGAAGCGGGAAGATTTTCTCTTCGTCATATTGAAAGCTGTCAGCTGGCTTTAATGACAATTTTTTAAAGTTAGATTTATGCATTCTGTTCTGTATCATCTTTTGGAAATGATTCTAAATATATAATTAGAAAGTGGCTGTGTCATGGCTATGGCTATTTGTACCTGCTTAGGAAGAATAATGAAATATTTTCCAAACTAGTTAAATGGTTTTTAGGTGAAGCATTGCTATGGAAGTGCATGAATAATCACTCAGTCCCCAAATACCAAGTTTGCAGTCTTCAGCATGATATTCACTACTTTTTGTTTTTGGAAATAATATTTCAGGCTTAGATTATCCATGAAATTTTGCATTTCACCTGTGAAAGCACTGCATAGTAGAAAATGTAGTTTGTACATTTAATGCAAAGTCTCTAGGAAAAAAGGTTACAAATGAAGTGAATAATCCAGATCAAATTATTCACCATGATTTTCGTAGCCACAGACTAGACAATTTCGTATGCAGCTGTATTATTTCTAAATTTATTTTTGAACCCTGTAATTATTTCTTCTGTGAGGATTTACTTATTGACATAAAGTGGCATTAGTTCTTGCTGTAATGAAAACTATGTAGCAGTACTAATGTGTTAAAACAGGCTAACATGTAGTCTAAAGTCTTCTAAATAGCTGCTTTTAAAAAAAACAGAATATCTAAATAGAATTTGTTCTGGTTGATGAATAGTTTTGTTCCGTTACTTATGGAAAGAGGAATGTTGTAGTGAACTACCCTAGTGCTCAAGTTGTTGGTAGGCCAAGATTTATCAGAATCATGGGTTTTTATTCTATGTTACTGCAGCCTATTTCTGAAAATCACATCTGTATCTATGATTTGTTTCATAGAATGACAAATGAGGAGAAAAATGAAATGGAAAATCATATAAAGTCCTTACAAGAGTGTTCCAAACTCTTATCCAATGAAGGTTTGATACAGTTGGAGGAGGAAAGAAATGTAGATGAAAAAATGGATGCAAAGGTAGCCTAAAACCTATATAATATTACTGATGACCATGTATGGTCTAATTTTTACTTATTGCATGGATATAGAACTCTTTAATACTGTTTTTTTTTTAAAAAATCCTGAATTGTTATATGCATCAGACAAAACAAGGACTAAAATGAGAATTTTCAGAATGTTTGTGTAATAAGAATTATAACTGAATGTATATAGTCATGCATATATGATTAAATCTTTAAATCTGTGTCTTGCATGGAACTAAGAATTTAAAAAAAATCATACATCACTTACCTTTCTTTTTAAAACCCATCTTTTACAAATTCTGCGTGTCAGGATTCTGACACCCTACAAAAATTTGATAGATTATACTTCGTGCTTTGTATATTTATTTCAAAAGTTGATTAAAAAATTTCAGCTGGTTACATGCTTTTGAAAGGGCATTCTCACTAACTGTGAGATACTACCTTAATAATACCTATCATGATCTATAAAAAGTATTACAAAATGTCAGTTAATATATAAAATATATACATATATTTAATGTGGGAAAAATTATTTTTCACATGTGTATTAAATGTTTCTAATTGATGGTTTTCGATGCAAACCAGTTGCAATGCATTTAGGTGGTTACAGTGGTGTCGACATAAAAGTGCTGTATGCTGTAAACATGAGTAGCATGACTATTGGTATCACTATTTTCTGAATATCCTTAACTTCTCACCAACCACATAGATGGCATGACAGTTTGTCTTCCAGGAACGTGTCTTTTTCACTCACTATATGATCATTGGCTCTTTTATTCCACTAACCTTGTTGATGTGTGCAGAACATAGACTTTTGGTGCATGCCGTGTCTCAATCTTGTATCACACCATGTGCAGTTGAATCACTGACATAGATCATTTCTGCATTGACTTGCTAACATTCACGGTCTTGCTCCAAGTCTGGTAAGTAAATGACTTATTGCCTTCTACAGATAAGTATTTAAATTCAGAGATTTCCTGTTTAAATATTTATTGGATATTGAAAAAATGTATTTTTTATGTTCTTAGGTGGACAGAGTCATAGCTGGCATCATTGATCAGACAACCGGAGATATGTATTCAGTCTTCCAGGCAATTTATAAAGGCCTTATTGACTACGACACTGGAATCCAATTACTTCAGAGGCAGATTATTTTGTCTGGTTTAATGTCACCTACCTTAGGAAAGAATTTTGATCTTGAACAAGCAAAGACCCTTAAACTTGTTGATGAACAAGTTGCATTGGAACTACAAGGTTTGCAGAACGCCAAGAAGGTTATTTCGCAACTGAGTGCAGCCTCAATCCCGGTTGTGACTGCTTTGGAGCAAGGAATCATTTCAGAATCTCTGGCTGTTAAAATTCTTGAAATCCAGCTTTCTGGAGGATATCTAAAGATGGCAGGCACAGAAGAACCACTAACTTTGCACAAAGCTTTCCAAAAGAACCTGATTTCTGGAGCGCTATATACTATGCTTCTAGAAAGCCAGGACGCATCTAGAGACCTCATTGACCCCAGTACTGCAGAAAAGTTATCCTTTGAGGAATTGCTTGAAAGAACAGTAGTACACAAAGAAACAGGCTTAAGGTTTTTACCAGTGGCTCTTCAAGAAAGAGGCAAAATAACGCTGACAAGTGGAAGGAAAATAACTGTTATGAGGGCAGCTCATGAAGGACTCATAGAGAAGGAGACTATGTTCAGGCTGTTAGATGCTCAGCTACTCTCTGGAGGTATAATTAATCCCAATTCAGGTCACAGGATGACTGTTGAAGAAGCAATTAGAGAAGGAGTTATAGATCAAGGTACTGCCTGTGCCCTTTTGACTCGTCAAGTTCAGACAGGTGGAATCCTATCACCAAACTCCCTGAAACGTTTGACTATAGATGAAGCTGTGCAGTGCAACCTGATCTCTTCCACTTGTGCCTTGCTGGTATTAGAGGCACAGCAAGGTTTTATAGGACTCATTTGGCCACATAGTGGTGAAATATTCCCTGTGTCTATATCTTTGCATCAAGGCATGATTTCTAATGAACTGGCCTGCAAAATTCTAGATGGGAGGCAAAAAATAGCTGCGCTATATATTCCAGAAACTTCAGAAGTAATCAGCCTAAGTAATGCAGCCCAGCAAGGAATTATAGATAGTAACCTTTTATCCATTTTGAGTAATATTACCCTTCCTGATGAATTGCTGAATGTGGATAATGTGCCATTCCCTTTGAAAAGAGCTGTAAGATGTCTCTCATTTTGTGAATTCCATCCATCTACACAGAGTGATCAAAGAAAGGACACTGAGCATCTGAACACTGGCAAACCCATAAGTCACCACTCGCAACAGAATCAAAAGCTATTCATGTCTTACCTAATGATAAACAGTTATATGGATGCAAATACAGGGCAGAGGCTTTTGTTGCATTGTGGTGACTTAAATGAAGCTGTCAGTTTGTTAATGGGTGACAAGAACTCTGAATGCATTACAGTTGGAACCGAAGATCAGTTTTTTGAATCTTCTGCAAATAGGGAAGGTCCACATCTTGAGCAACTGCCTAAAAATGTATTACTTAGCTTTGTTACTGGCAGTGCCTTAGGTCAAGACACAAGTATCCAAAGTACACTTAATAACAATAACAAGGAGAAATTTCAAGAAGCTGGCCAGAAATTAGTTAACCAATCATGTGCTAAAACTGATGAGGCAAAACAATCCCTTGATAAGCATTTGCTAGAAAATCATCTTTTAAGCAGAAATGAAGTTGGTATTTGCATGATAAACAGGGAAAATGAGAGTGGCAATGAAAATCTTTTAGGTAAACTAGATAATGTTTTAGATGTAAATAATCCTTCAGCATTTACTAATGAAAGAGAAGTACCAAACAGCACCTGGGAATGTCTACCTCATGTTCTGCTGGATAATGAAGAAACTATATTAATAAAAGATGCAGAAAAGGTTAATTTCCAGGAGAGTTTACTTGCCACTCCGAAAACTGGACATAAATCTTTAAAAGATCTTACTCAGAAAGAATTAGGGGCTTGTAATGAAGAAGGGATATTACAGTCAGATACTAACATCATTGCTGCATCTCATAGTCATATTAATAGTTACAGCATATCTCCTTTGGAACTTAGAGAGCCTACTCCTGATAACCTATTAGATACCAGTAGTTGTATGACTGGCCATTGGACATCTGTGAAGGAAAATACTTTTTCTAAGGATGATCCACCTCTGAAAGACAACATCACCTTGATAAATCAGGAACAGATTACAACTGAAAGAAATGAATCTCTAGAGAACAATATTAATATCAAAGACAAACCTGTAAATGAGAGTAGCATAGATAGTAGAACTTTGCATGATTATTGTACTAAATCTTCCAGAGTTCCACCATCGGAATGTGACATTACATCCTTTGACCCCTTTCAGACAGATCATATTATCACTCATATTGGCCTTCCAGTGGAAGGGAATATTGGTACAACTTTGGCAGGAATCAGTTCTGGATTTCTTGATTGGTCACCTATCAGTAGAGATAAGCAGCTTAGATTACTTAATGAGCCATCCATGAATGATAATAGGTTACTTCTAGAAGGCAGCAATAGTAAGCCTTGTGAAACATGGGATGAAAGAAAATGTATCACTCCACATTTGGAAAATAGTAACAAATACAGAGATAGTCAAGGCCTTTGTGAAATAGCTCAGCATAAAGAAGGCAGCATGCATAATTATGATGATGATGATATTGTTGATAATATGGCCAAAGTTGATAAGGATAGGTCCTCTACAGATAAGGGAACTATTATTCCAGAAGGCAGTGACAATGTACTATGTATTGTTGTAGATAAGCCAACAGAAGCAGCATCAAAATACGTTCTGCATAATAAAGAGGAGAGTTTTCTAGGCTTTGGTCATTTGGGTAATGATGATACACTTGAGACTGTGACTAAGAAGCCATTCAGCAGAGCCACTGTTCAAGAAGAGAAGGGAGAAGGGACTGGAAGTGTAGACAAGGGATGGAGGGAAAAAGAAAGAGATGAGGTTTTCACTTCCCTGAGAAAATTGGATGAAGCTGAAATAAAAAGAGATAGGCAAGAGCACAGTAGTACTGGAGAAGAAAATTATTCTGATGAAACCGGGCAAGAAAGCATTTCTGCAGATAATAACTTAGGTAATAAGGATAATGAAAGTGAAGATGACTTTGATAGTTATGATTATGTAGATTTTGATTATTATACACCTGATGAGACCGATCATGAAAATGAGGAAGTGATGGAAATGGACTACTCGCAGTGTCAGGGTATAAGCGCTGGCAGCCAGTGTTCAGGAGACGAGAGAGAGAAGTTTCAACAGAAGACAGAAGACAACATTACTTGTCATGACTACAACTTGCAAGTAGAGTTGAGAAATGGCTCACCGTGTTTTAAAAGAAACATTGTTGATGACTGTCAAAATATAATGAATGATAAAAGTAAAGAGGAAAGACAGAAAGATGCTGAAAAGGTTTTGGCAGAGAATGCCCCTGGAACAAAAGATGCTCAGGCTGACCCAGACGTCGTTCTTCAAAACATCTCACCCTCTGAGCACAACAAGGCTATCGGGGATGATGTAAAAGCAATGTCATTTCTGAGTTGTAACAAAAATCATGGAGTAAATGATGGACAATTAACACAAGATATCATGGGTGTTGTAAAACAGAATAAAAATGGAGTATGCCTTCTGCGGGGAGAGTGTATCCTGGAATCAGATGGAAGCTTGACAAAGAATTGTCCATTGGGTGTTAAAAACATTTTGGAAACTATTCCCTCATGTCAGGAGAAAGGAAGTCTTGATCAGTTTTCAAATGAAGCTAAATCCCATCTACAACCTAGTTGCTTTGCCACAGATGTAACTATTGACCGTGATGAGATAGTTGAAGTGGTTGACCTTTCTACTT
The DNA here is from genome assembly GCF_947247035.1 of Vipera ursinii. NCBI lineage: Eukaryota > Metazoa > Chordata > Lepidosauria > Squamata > Viperidae > Vipera > Vipera ursinii. Next base: position 229,075,017 of record NC_139512.1, on the reverse strand, counting down.
ACTTAAAGCAGTGTGCACAAAATATCAAGACCAAGGATATCCTACCCCTGAAACAAAGAGTTTCATCTGACATCATGGAACTTGAAAGAGGCAACAAAGAGAATGGAATGGAAGCTGTAAAAACCCAAACAAAACAGTATTCCGAAGAACCGAATTTCCAGATTCTGACGTCGGGTATACCAGATCCTATCCAAATGAATGACACCAAAGGAAGAGAAGGACATTCCAAATTGTATCATGAAAAACTCCAGCCTGAGTGCTTTGATATTATGGAAGATAAAACTGCTGAAGAAGTAATTAACAAGGTTGGAATGGGTTGTAAGGAATGTTTGCAAACAGTCGGCCCCTTTTTTGATACTTTAGGCACTATGGGTAACAGCTGGCCTAGTACAAAACAGAATATGCATGAAATACTTGTTAATCACAGTACTGAAAGAAATGATGAGGTAGAGGACGTTCAAGATAACAATTCTACTTTCTTACAAAAAGCCACCAAGAAAAATGTGCAATTATCACAAAAAGGAACAAATCTATCTGATTTTCCTCTAATAGAGGATCAGAGCATACTCTTGTCTAATGTGCCTGCTACATTGCATGAAACCTTACCAAATATACTTAAAAGCAGAATAGAAGATTTCTGCATTCACTACAAGCAGGAAGATAACTCTTTAAGTTATACTGGCACAAGAGCTTTAATGCAAAATGTATTTAAAACAGTTGATCATATGCATCAGGGACGGTCGAATCAGTCTGATAACAAAGATGAAAACTGTGTTGTTGAAACAGCCATTCTGGTCAATCCATTTTGCATTAGTGCAAATGAATACAATCCTCTCCCAGATGTTTGGCTTGATAATAGCAGTCCTGATCTCCTCCTTGATATACTGAAGCAAGATAATTCTAATCATAAAAATAATGACAAACATGGAGTCATCAGCGACAAAGACCAGACTGAAAAGAATCAGGTGAAAATAGTTTCTCAGCTTGATCATTTATTTCCAAACCCAGATGGAGCTAAAGAGGCATCAGAATCAAAATCAATTGCCTGCTCAAAGAATCCAGCTCCCAGCAGTAACACTCTTGTTTTGGAAACAAATCGGTCTAAGGAAAAATACCATTCAGGACAATACTTTTGTGATCATGCCTTGGAAATGAGGGAATCTTTTCCAGGATCTGTGGCAACGAGCATGGTAAATAGCAACTTTTACATTGTTGTGTTTATGTTTTGTTTCTTTGAGTGGCTGTACCATTTCATCAAACATGTCTAAACGGTAGGGAAATTGCTTTAGATTCCCTGTAAAGAAACAAATGTTTTCTAGTTATTGGTATTGTAGGATCATTGGTAAAAAAATTAAGTTGATCCTCCAGGCTTATTTTAAAGTATAGCTATTAAGAATTGGTTTTAATGTGAATGATAATAAATCTAGATGAACTGCTTTTATAAATAGTTTGGCTAAAATGACCTGTTGTTCAATAACGTTTCCAGTTACCCAGTGCTCTGCAGCCCTGTTCTTGGTACACGGAGAACCTGAGAAGGCACTTGATAATGGTCCGAGATATGAAATTTCTCTTAGACGATCTGCAGCCCATCAGTGATGACTTGGAAGCTCTAAAAGTACAACTTGAGCAATTAGAGGTAAATTATTGATTTTCATAGAAAGTAGGAATAGTATAGAAATGTTTATTAATTTAACAAATGTGGCTTACAAGATCCAGACTTATATGTCTGAGATAGGATTTCAAACCAGGTCTCTCCTATTTGAATTCAGTGTTTATGCGCTATATCATTTGCATGTAAAGAAAGGTTAATATGTAAAGTTACAATTTTTAGTAAGAGTAGTGGTAATATTACACAGGAGTCAATTTCATTATTCTTTTTTCTGATATGCAATACAACTTTCACCCGACAGAATATAATTCGTTCTAATAGAATGAAAAGTAGAATTTGTCTATTTTTATTCTCATTTCATGCTACTATATTATACTTTATTTTTTTATGCATATAGGCATTTGAATCAGGACTTGCTAGGTTTGCTGTCACTTTGCAAAAAGATATGAAGTTGGCAGAAGGCTTTCTGAAATTACAGTCCAGAGATGTTCCTGCACAGCAGCTGGAAGATCTAAAAGAAAGCTATAAATGCTTAGAGAAGGAATTCTCCGCGGTCTGTGAAATGTCTTCAAACCGAGCAAAGCAAATAGTCTTTGCTGTAGACTCTGAAATGGTAGGTTCATGTTCCATATTTTGCTTACTTGAATAGATCATTTTTTAAAAAAAATTCACAGCAATACAAAGTTATGGTCTGGTACATAACCTTAAAATAATCCCCAATTTAAAATATAATACAATAAAATCATGTGAAATATTTGATGTCAAATTTATAGTTTGATATTATCTCGCTTTTAAATTCAGGTACAGGTAGTCCTCCACTTACGAGCACAGTTGAGCCCAACATTTCTGTTGACAGTTATTAAGTAAATTTTGCTAGATTTTTATGACCTTTCTTCCCACAGTTCTTAAGTGAATTATTGCACCTCTTAAATTAGGAACACGGTTCTTAAATGAATCTGGCTTCCCCATTGACTTTGCTTGTCAGAAGATCACAAAAGGTCATCACCTGGTCCCAGGACATGACAATCGTCATAACTATGAGTCAGTTGCCAAGCATCTGAATTTTTGGTCACCTTACCATCAGGATGCTGCAATGGTCATAAGTGTGAAAAATGGCCATAAGTCACTTTTTCAGTGCCTTTGTAACTTTGAATGGTCACTAAATGAATTTTTTTAAAAAAATTCCATTTATATCCCGCCCTTCTCCGAAGACTCAGGGCAGCTTACAAGCTTAGCAGTAGCCTTCATTCTATGTATATGCCTGCTTATTAGGGCTTTCACACACACCCCAAGCAGCATTATTACAAAGTCAGCTTATTGCCCCCAACAATCTGGGTCCTCATTTACCTACCTCGGAAGGATGGAAGGCTGAGTCAACTTGAGCCTGGTGGGATGCGAACCTGCACTAATTGCAGGCAGCTGGTGTTACTTAAGGAGGCATTAGCCCACTGCTCCACCAATTGTTGTAAGTTGAGGACTACCGGTGTTTGATCCCTTTCATCTCTTTTTTTATTTCTTCCAATCCTCTCCAACCTGTATCCCCCTGATTCCTTTCATATAAAAAAAAGATTTATTTAAAAGCTCCGTTGTGTATATGGGGAAGAATGTTATGGATTGGAAGGATAGGACTGATAGTTTCTGCATTGATAACATAAAATGACGTTTACAGATCTTCAGAACTCAAGAGTAAGAGTAATTTTGTTTTGCTGTGGCTTGCTATAATCTAAGAATGCTCTGGTTTCTTTTTAAGTCTGATAAAACTGTTAGCGAAATATATGTTTTAAACACACACATATATTTTTAGGGCAAGCTTGCTGTGTTGCATCAGGAACTTTTAGTCAGTCTTCAAGAGTTCACAGATTGGATCGTTGAAAAGAGTGAAACGATGAATAATTTGAAGACAGTGAATGTTTGTGATGTGGAAGATGTGAAGCAAAAGCTTCAGTTAGCCAAGGCAAGTATCAGTTATTATTTATTAAATTTATTTGCCACCATCTCATCACAAGATGAGTCTAAACACTTACCAATTGATAGTTAATAATAATTACATATATTTCCAGAGAGTGATGTTTTTGGGGAGGATGGGTATGGATAAAAAACAACAACAACAACATTAGACCATTGTGCTATAAACCCCATTATTTTTGTACCTATGTTGTGACATCAAACACATATGAAAAGGGTGAAGCGTAAGGCACAAAAGCAGCAAGTTCCCTTTGCTCGCATTGCAAATGATGTTAACTTGGAATCACTCTCACTTACCAATAATCCAGATTAGCAATTTCCTGAATCAGTTACTCTGCATATGTTATATAGGTGACATACCAACCATTGCACTAAATTATTACAGTAGCTGTAAATCTCCATAGTAGAAAGTAATTTATACAATTCATTGTAGGACCAAACATTCACCTCTACAAATACTAAGGATATCATTTAATAAATTATTATTTGTATATTTTCCACATGTTTTTTAGAATAAAGTAGCTAAGCTTTAACATAGTTATAACTTCATTACTATGATTCTAAGATCTTTAGATTGAATATTAAGATCAAAGATAAATATAATAGATTTGAAGTATCAGTTTTCACCAGAGTTGCACAAGGTTTTTGGACTCCATGGTGTCAAAAGATAATAGAAGAAATATGATTCTGATGGTATAACTAATATTTTTATGGCAATAAATACTCCTGATGTACTAATTGTTTTTCTTATATAATTCTAATTCTAATCAGTCTTCTCCAAGCAGGTACCTTCCAGGTGAATTGGACCCACAACCTCATTATCATAAAACATAGCCTGTACTGGCTAAAGATGATAGTAGTTGTAATTTATCACATCTGGGCAGCAGTTGATTTGGATAAAGTATTCTTGATAACTTTATGAACAAAATAAAATTTGAAGCAAGTTCAGAAACATTTTTAACAATACTGGTTTTCTAATTCCTGATAATGTTGTTTAGAATATTATCTGGATTTTTTTTGCTTAATTTGCAGGACCAAGAAAAAGAGCTTGGATGTAGAAAAATGCAACTGGAATCTACAGCATTTGATATCCAGTTCTTCATTTCTGAACATGCCCAAGATCTGTCCCCAAACCAAAGCAAACAACTATTGAGGCTATTAAATTCTACACAACGACACTTCCAGGAAATGCAAGAAAAAATAAGATCTCAAGTGGATCATTTTGAATCTCTCTTACAAACAGCTCAAGTTCTTATTGATCAGCAGGTTTGCTTTTCTCCCTGGCCTTGTGCTTACTATATTACTAGATAGAAAAAGCAGCAAGGTGCCATCTGAACTCTGAAGCTGTTGAACAAGCTGTTGGGTTTATCCTTTAAAATTCTAGAGAGGCATTATCAAGAGTTAGTTTAATGATCATTTAAATTTACCCCTTCATAATAATTTTTACAATGTAACATTTTGGCTTCTGAAAGTAGTAGGAAGTAACCTTTCAGTTAAAATTTTCCCCCCCTTAAAAATGAAAGATAAACAAGCAACAGTAACACAGAAAGTGTGAGTTCTAGGTTTGAGTGTGTAGAAAAAAGGGGAGTTTGGTGATTCAATCCTACTCCTTCCTATCAAGTACAGCCAGGGCTTTTTTTCTCATAGAATGCTCAGAACGGAGTTCCGGCACCTTTTTTGGATGGAACCTTATAGGGTAGGCAAGGCGGGTTGTATGACGTGTGAGTTCCGGCACCTTTTTCTTTTAGAAAAAAAGCACTGAGTACAGCCAAACCCATCAATGCCTTGGTATGTGGGAAAACCATTGCGTAGCTTAGTAATTTCCATGGTCTTTCATGGGTGAAATGATAAGTTGTTGGGGTCGTGTTTTATATCCAAAGATGCCTACCTAGAGATTCCATCAACTGGTAATGAAAAATAAAGACTTGGTCATAAGACTTGTTCAAAATGGAGCTAATAGAAAAGGCATTAACTCTAACTAGATTCAAAAGATACTGCTTAAGGGCCAGGAGTGGAAGTCTTCATATTAGAAAGGCTAATACTTTATTAAAACAACACAGATTAAAAAAATACATAGAATGGGATGATAGGATAAGTGAGCCAATGAATCTTATTGCACGTGTGCTTCTTTATTGTTTAAACTACATACATAATCTCAGTGCTGATAACATTGACATGTACCAACTATCTAACACATAGTTTTCAACTAACATTGGTTTTGACATCCCTGTTTTAGAATTAATGCTTGTGTGTTACAGATTTGGAACAAGACAGAAATTTGGATTTTTACACGCCTAATGCATGGCCAGACTTCTGCTGGGCAATTCCATCTCAAACTGGTCTCTTTACTTACAGCATTTGTGAGGTTTATCCATACCTTTTATATTTCATTTCTTTAAACTGTGTGCAACTGCTATCATGTTTACAGCATACAATTTACAGCATACAGAAACAATTTCTAATGAAAGCTTTGCAACGTGTTTGCTTGAAAATTAACTTACACAACAACTTTTGTTTGCCTTTATGCAGCTTTGTTCTTATTCCAAAACAGGATTTGATGGATCAGCATGAGGAATTCCAAGAAAAATTACAGGATATATGTGATCTACTCACACAGACAGAAAATCAGATCATCGGCCACAAAGAGGCCCTTGTGATTGAAGATAGCAAGACTGAATTACAGCAATACCAAGCCAGGCAACAGGTAAATTATTGCATCAAAAACAGTTTGGATTTCACCAAGGGTCAGTTTGCACTGAGTGGAATCACTTCTCATGTTTAACTGTGGTTTTTAGCTTATTGGGAAAACCAAGACATTGTGAGTGCAAGCCCTTAATTATTGCTAAACCTGTGACATAAGCCCCAAATTGATGCATTATTCAGCCGATTCTCATTGAAACAAACAGTCTGTACTGAGAAAGTCAGGGATTTAGGAGTTAAAACAGATGCCTTTAATCTTCCCAAAGTTTCTATTTTTCCCAAATTAATCCCCCCAAATGTTACCAAAATTCCAGTAAAGGGGAAGGAAATAGAATAGCGTTGCCTTGTGGTTAAATAATGGTTCCCTGATTTGTATTACTTTTGCCATTCTTCAAGGAATTACAGAAAAATATGCAAGCAAATACACAGGCCTTGGCAGAAATTGTGAAAGATACAGAAATGTTCTTGAAAGAGAATGGGGACAAGCTGCCGTTGGAAGATAAGACTGCTCTTGAGAGGAAACTGAATGAAGCGAAGACCAAGTGTTTGCTGCTAAGCCAGAAGGCAGAGGAATCCAGAAAAGAGCTGGATAAAGCTGTGACAACAGCTATTAAACAAGAAACAGAAAAGGTTCTTTGACAAATATTTACTTTTCCTTTCAAAATGATTTATTTTCATAATTTTCCCTGGTGTGTACTAGTTGATATGATTGAGAGATTTCAAAAAAAAATCATTTGACAACTGAAAGAGTTGATCATCATTATTCATTCATGTATGCATATGTTTTCACTTATTCATCAAACATGTCTAGATTTATAAACGTGTTCATTTATAAAGGTAAAGGTTCCCCCGCACATGTGTGCTAATTGTTTCTGACTCTAGGGGCCGGTGCTCATCTCCGTTTCAAAGCTGAAGAGGCAGCGCTTGTCCGAGGACGTCTCCATGGTCATGTGGCCGGCAGACTAGACGCCAAAGGCGCATAGAACGCTGTTACCTTCCCACCGTAGTGGTCCCTGTTTTTCTACTTGCATTTTTAGGTGCTTTCGAACTGCTAGGTTGGCAGAAGCTGGGACGAGTAACAGGTGCTCACTCTGTTATGTGGCACTCGGGATTCGACCCTCCAAACTGCCGACCATCTGATCGACAAGCTCAGCGTCCTAACCCACTGAGCCACCGCGTCCGTTTTATAAATATATTCATTTATAAATACATTTCATCAAACTACAGTTTAAAAAAAAATCCCAAACCATTCCAGAAGGCTTAGAAGTGGTGTAGTTCCACCACCCGTCCTTAGAGTAGAGGCTTTTCTAAACATAATAACTTTCCAGTGATTGTCTTGATTTTTCTAAGACTGGGGTAAAGCAATTAACATTCCATGGGTATTTGCAAGTAACCCAATGCTCCTAAAAACAAATGATGCTCTCTTAACAACCACTTGTTCACTAGTTGAATTTATGATGGTGCTGAACAAGTGACGCTTAAGACTTAGGCAACATCAGTACAGTCGCACGATCGTGAACCAGATGCTCGGCAACCTGCTTGCAATATCCCATAGTCACATGATCACCATGGTGAGACCTTCACTGCTGGCATCAGACAAGCAAAGTCACCATGGTGAGACCTTCACTGCTGGCATCAGACAAGCAAAGTCGATGGGGAAGCTGGCAGGAGGTTGCAAATGATGAACACGTGGCACTGCGCCTAATGATGGCACAGTATTTGCTGAATGACAGCAACTGAAAGTACCAGAACTGCTGCCACTAAGCACCTTGGTTATGCAGCAGTGTTGGAAATTCCAGTCCCAATTACCATAGTTAAGTGAGGACTACTGCTTTCTATTGCTATTGCTGTTGGCATCCAAATAACCTGGCTGTTGTTGTTGTATCCAAAGAATCGCAATATTTTAAGGAAGGAAAGCAAGCATAAAATCAGTGCACAGGATTATTATTATTATTATTATTTTATCAAGGATTGCCTTTGTTTTCACATTTGTTTTTAGGCTTACGGTTTTGGTATCCAGAAAGTTCTTTCGTTTTCAACCAAAATTTGCATTACTATAATAGATTGGGGACATTTTTGTATCTCTTACCTGTGAATGTTTCTGAGCAAGCTATTGATGGTTTGAACTTCAATTGTTCAGGTTGCAGCGAGACAACAACTTGAAGAGAGCAAAAATGTGATAGAAAATCTTCTGGATTGGCTGTCAAATGTTGACAAGGATGCCGACCGTAGAGGTACAGATTGCAAGCCAACAATCAAACAGAATGGTACTCATTTTCCTGAAGGAGATGGAGAGGATTTGATTGGAGAGGAGGATGAAGTAAATGGCAACTTGCTAGAAACCCAAGAACAGAATGAAACTATTGTAGATGGACGACATACACTGTTGGATGATAATCTCAACATGCAATACCAGAAAGCTAAGGTAATGTTTACACCTATTAGTAATTGCAAGCATTTCATTCTTGTCCTGGGGGGGGGGGAAGGAGGTATGGATGGAGCAAAACGAATACACATTCTGGACTGTGCTTAAAACAGACTAGAATATGTAAAATAAGGTCTAGTACAGGGGTGTCAAACTGCCAGCCCGCGGGCTGGATGCGTCATGGTGAAACCGCGCCCACCCTATTGCCGGCAATGGGGAAAAAGACACGATACGTTGCGACACATCACATGACGTTGCGAGTTTGACACCCCTGGTCTAGTGGAATCAAAGCTTATTGCTGGGACCATTTTAAGTCCCTAAATCTCCAGAACTATTGGAAATGCCACATTTTTCTTGGTGCACTGCAAGGCTCAAAGAGTTCTCATCGGAAATTATATCACAAGATTCAAGAGTGGAACCAAGAGGTGGTTTTGATTTCTACTTTGGAGTTGAAGGTACTCAGAGAAAAGAAAAGTCAGCAGAAAGTGGGGGGAAAAACTCTTTCCAACATAATACAACAACAGGTTACATACAAAGGAGCCTAAACGCCCCTATAAATCAGGGCCTCAGTATTAGAAATAAGTCCATGTTGTACCCAAGAAGCATACGTGATGAAATGTATATGATGAGTCAGTTTGGTGTAGTGATCAAGGTACCAGGATAGAGATTGTGAGTTCGAGTCCTGTATTAGGCCAGCTGGATGTCCTTGGGGTAGTCATTCTCTCTCAGCCCAATTCACGTCACAGATTTCTTGCTGTGGGGAAAACAGCAGGAAGGAGTATTATATACTGTATATTTGCTGCCCTATGTTACTTCTAAGGATTACAAAAATACATATTTCGACATGATCTCAAGCAGAACCTTTTGAATAAGTTTTAACATGTTTGGATGTGATCATTTTGGCAGTGAGAGATTAAATGAGAATTAGTGGTAGCATATACCGGTAGCAAAGAATCAGTTGTTGATTCTAAGTGATTTTCAATATTCTATGAATAGAAATTTGCTAAAAATGGTGTCCTGCTGTAGAGCAAAAGTCTAATTCCATGCACTCTGGGTTTCTCCCCAGGCGCAACATGAAAAAATTATTTCACAGCAACAAGCCGTCATTGTAGCAACACAATCCGCCCAGGCTCTGCTTGAGAAGCAAGGACATCATCTTTCACCAGAGGAGAAAGAAAAAATCCAAAAGAACTTAAAGGAGCTGAAGGTGCAGTACGACACTGCATTGGCTGAATCCGAGCAGAAGCTGAAATTGACACGCTCGCTACAGGAGGAGCTTGAGAAATTTGATGCAGATTACTTGGAATTTGAAAGTTGGCTGCAGCTGGCAGAGCAAGAACTGGAGAACCTGGAGATTGGGGCCTCTGACTTCGGTGGCATCGTCATCAAACTGCAAAGGCAGAAAAGCTTTTCGGAAGATGTCATTTCTCACAAAGGGGATTTGAGGTTTATCACCATTGCTGGACAGAGAGTATTGGAGGCTGCTAAATCCTGCAACAAAACAGAAGGTGTCAGATATGAGAAAGAAGGCATGGATACTTCATCAACTTACATGGAAGTACAGGATAAGCTGGATAGAGCAACTAGTCGCTTCAAAACTCTCTACTCTAAGGTAAATTGAATTGTATGTGCATGGGATTTTCTAATTTATTGCATCATATCCTGCCTTGCTTCACAGTTTTCCAAGTCTGGTTCTCCCCATATTTTTTAATCTCTCCAAGTCAGATTGGGCTGAGGGAAAGCGACTAGCTGATAAACAGCTAGTCCTCAACAAACCACAGATGGTGCTGGAACTTCTATTGCTGAGCAAGGTGGTCATTAAATGAGTTGTGCCTGATTTTTGTCCCATTTTTTGCCACTGTTAAGCAATTCACTGTGGCCATTAAGTGGATCACAGGGTCATTAAGCAAATCCAGATTCTCCCATTGATTTTCCTTGTCAGAAGCTGGCTGGGAAAGTCTCAGATGGCAGTCGTGACCCCAGGAAGCTACAACCGTCATAAATACATACCAGTTGCCAAGTGCCCCAATTTTCATCATGTGACTGTGACAATGTGGCAGTGGTTCTCAGTGCAAGGATCAATCATAAGCAGATTTTTCCAGGGCTCTTGCAATTTTGAATGATCGCTAATCAAATGGACCTACGTCAAGGACTGCCTGTTTTGCAGTGAGCACAGTGTTTTAGTTGGGACCATTCCTGAATACAGCCAGCGAAGACCTAGTGACATTTCTGAAAATGAGGCTAAAAATTGGTTGGAAATATATACATAAAATCTGTCTGAATGATTTTTTCCTGATGATTTATGTACCAATTCCACACCAGGTGCACATTATTACTTGTGATTTCTTGATTGTTTTCCAGGAGGTTTCTGGGTATAATTCAAAGAGCACGTTTTAACCTTTGAACTTCTATATAGTTTGGCCTTCACCTATTGGTGTAGGTGAATCAACTGTTTTAGCCTGAGCTAAAATTCTGCTAGGCAGCTTTAAGGCCAAACAGTTGTGTGTTAAGACAATGAATTTATTAAACACACACTTCTAAACCTTAAATTCTAGTAGTGCATACAAAGTTCAGTGTTAATTACTTTGCTACAATCTACAGAAGTTTCATAGTCAATTTTTTTACCATGTATATAGTTTGGCATATGTCCACTAGATGGCGCTAAGTGTATCAATAAAACAATTGCTCAGTAGTCAGAAGAGAGAAAAAAACGATGAGAAAACTTCTAAAATTAGATTCTTCCAATGCAGATCTTTCCAATGAGCACAAAGGGAAGTATCACCCTTTCCTCAAACTATTACCTTTATCTTCACTGAAAGAAAATGGTATATGCCAGTATTTTGAAAACCAATTTCCTACTGCTGATAAAACAGTGAATAAGAGGAAGCTTCTACCATACTGTAGAAAATGTTAATAGTATAAAATCAATAGCATTTTGTGGAAATATAATAAAAAATTGTAATATATTTTATTGATTTTTTAAAACATAGATCACTTAATAATTGGTGAACAGTGTGTTGTCTGGGTTTACATTTGTAAAACAATCACTAACAATTGATTTCTATAATCCATAATTCACATAATGGTTTTACTTGATTTACTCTTTTCCTCAAAATGTCCTCGTGTGTATGTATACACACACACACACACACACACACCCCAGTATATTTCTTTTCTATCCAATCATTTTGGTTGCTTCATCATAGATTCTGTTACAGTCCTATTTAAATTTGTTTCTCCCACAAAATTCAAAGTATTCTTACTGGTTAAGATTCTCTCAATTTTTTTTAAAAAATTAAGTCTATTTTTTCCATATGATCCATCTCAGCACTTTTACATTTCTTAAGGAATAGATAAAACAGTAAAAAAAAAGAAAGGAGAGCAAGAGTAAAGAAACATAAAAAAAAACATACTACTTAAAATATATATCCCTCCTAAGCTAATATATGTTTGTTTCCAAGATTTCTTATCTTTTAACCATAATTAAAAATATGTTTAATCTTTAAATATTCCATTTAATACATCTAGTCATCTGGTCTTTTAACTGTTATTCAAAAAAACGTTTTGGTGTGGGTTTTTTTGGAAATATAGATATCAAATTTATTGATGTGCTAATTGTGTGAATGCAGTCACTGGGACTACAATAAGATTAAAAACATAAATAATTTGTCATTGGATTTTTGTATTTCTTGATGAGATGGCCACAAGTATTTTCTTGACTTGATCTCCTAGTTTGTTCCCATCTATCTTACCACTGTGTGTTTAGGTCCAAATGTTGATTTATTACAACTGAAACGTGAAAAGACCATATAGCAAAATTAAGTAGAATTAAGTTTTATCCACTGTTGGAACAGTTTCTGACAAAATCAGTATGGAATGAATGCCTACGGCAAATTACAAGGGTATAACTACAAATATAATTTTAAAAAACATTTCTCCTTTTTAAATGTTGTTTTCTATTCTACATCCTTCTAGTGTAGTATCTTTGGAAATAATCTCAAAGATCTGGTTGATAAATACCAGAATTACAAAGATGCTGCATCTGGACTTCTGTCTGGACTCCAGGACTGTGAACAAGTTGTGAATAAGCAACTATCTGAAGCAATTGCTGGGGATCCAAAAAATCTCCAAAGGCAGCTAGAAGAAACCAAGGTAAATCTTGTGCTAGGTTAAAGACATTAGGGCAAGGGCAGATTACAAGGTAAAAAAAGGAAAACCCTCCGTATTTTAATGCAATTTGCCCAATGCAGATTTTCCTGAAACTGTATGATAACTTGAATTAGTGGTGTGGTGGCCTAAAGGTGGAGCTCTTGCCTCACAATCAGGAGGCTGTGAGTTCAGTCCTAGGTAGTGGCAGATAATTTTTCTCTCTGGATGCAATGAGTAATTATCTGCTGTGAACTCCACATAAGTGTCAGGAGGGGCAGCCAGCCAGTAAACTCTTGAGCTCCATTCAATCGCCCCGACTTCACCCCAATGCAAGGAATTACAGGGTCGCTAAAAGAAAAAAAAAGATAGCCTGAATACAAATACCTTTCAATACTTCAACTTTTTCAAAATGTGTAAGAAAGTGATATTAGGGAAAGTATGCACAAAATACTTTCTTGAGTTAAAATAAAATTGCTGATCAAGGTTGGATAGGCTTTGATTTTTTTTTCCACTTTTTCAAGTTAAAATGACTCTTACAGGAACAACACGTTTACTTGATGCTTTTTTTAAAAGCTTGAAAATGTTGTGGTGCTTTACCTAATATTAGAAAGGTACTGCCTATGTGTCTTCGGAATCGTTTTGAAAGTAACTACAGACTTGTTGCCTATCAAGAAAAAGAGAACAGCATTAATTCAGAAGTTTCAAATGTATTAAAAATAAGTTTGGGTTAAATTTCATAAAAGAGGTAGGGAGCATCTTTAGTCTTCACTTAACAGTGGTAATTGGGACCAGAATTTCCATCACTAAATGACATGGCTGTAAAACATGATGTCACATGGCTGTGCTGTTTAGTGATGGAAATTCTGGCACTTCCTAATGCCATCATTAGGGAAATCACCACAGATCGTTAAGCAAGGACAAGACATGGTTGCCACTTGCAACCTTCTGCTGACTTCCCCAATGACTTTGCTTGTAGAAAGCTGGCAAAGAACATCACAAATGGTGATCATATGACCACAGGAATGCTGTGACTGATATAAGTACGAGGACCAGTCATAAGGACCATCTGTTCAGTGGTGTAATAACTTTGAATGGTTGCTGAATGAGTGACTGAACTTTGGGCAACTGCTGAATGTGGTCCAGGCCAGAGGGCTGGGAGGTTAGATGGGCTGGGAGATTACCATTGCTGTTGAATGTTCATTGGGTTTGATATCACAAGCCTACAATTTTTATCCTACTGTTTGTTGCTCTTGGAATTTTGCTTGTTCGTTTGTTTGTCAATTGATCAAATTTATTGGCTGCCCATCTTACCACCAGGTAACTCTCGGCAGCTTACAGTGTCCATCGTTAGCCTCCCTCAGTTATACTTGGGAGATGAGTTCTTTAGATTGTAAGCCGCCCTGAGTCTTCGGAGAAGGGCGGGATATAAATGGGATTTTAAAAAAAGCGAATTGATTTAATAAATAAACAAATGCTTTAAAAAAAGTCTCATTTAAGCCAAAGCTACTTTTTGCAGCTGATAAAACTACTTGGTAATCCCGCAAGACAGTGACCAAGACAGTGACCTTGCCTGCATGAATAGGATAATCCTTTTACCGAGATTAAGTGTTCAAAATGCTCTTCATTCCCCGAGGTCCTCGCTTTTTTTCTAGTATTCTCCAAGGCTTTCCTTAAAAAGCAAAGCAACACCTGCCCCAACCCTCATGGGAAAAGTGATTATTGTTGCAATAATGAAAAATAATTACATCTTAATACAATAAAGTCAACACATTACTGAAACTGAAAATAGCAAAATAATAAATTAAGGCACAGCTATGGGACAACCCAAAGAAACCACGCACTCAGTCATTGAGATGACTCTTTATCAAAAGCCTGGGTAAGGAAAGAGAGAAATATGTCACAGAGGGCAAAATATGCCAGGAAAGTTTCTTCTAACCTCATGGAATTGAATAAGAGTACAATCAGCAACAGGCTACATAGTACACTGCTTGCTCAAATGAAAATTAATATTCATTTTTTGTGCTGCACCAGACCAAGAATTCATGTTGTGTTGAACGTGACTATATATATATATATATATATATATATATATATATATATATATATATATATATATATATATATATATATATATACATATATACATATATATGTGTGTGTGTGTGTGTGTGTGTGTGTGTGTGTATGTATGTATATATGTATATGTATATGTATATGTATATGTATATATAAATATATATTTTTAAATGGTACAATTTTATAGGTGCTTCAAGGACAAGTATCTAGTCATCAGGTTGCAGTAGAGAAATTGAAAAAAGCAGCTGAAGTGCTTTTCGACACGAGAGGAGAATTATTGCCGGACAAAGATGAAATCCAGCATACACTGGGTAAGATGAGTCACAGCCTCTTCTGTTTTCTTCTTCCATTGCTCACATTTGGAGATTTCTGCTCTGGTTGACTTTGTGACTCCTTCTTTTTTCCTTCCTTGACTCATCTGTTTCTACCTTTGTTCTTTAATTCTGAGCCAAATTTCGGATCCAGCTCCTCACATTTGATGCTTTCAATCTACAGACAGTAAATCATTATCCAGCTTTTACTTAAATTTAGAGGGAGGGAGAGCCATTGTTTAATATAAAGTCATAGGATTTATTTAATAGTGCTTAAATTTGGCTCAGTTGTGAACTAATATTTTTGAACCAGATCTGATTGTAGCAGATCATTTTTAAACGCTGATTCATGCTAACTTTCTGACTTGTGTGTGTATGTGTAAACCGGTTTTGAAGTGCAAATGGACTGCGGGGGCTGAGATGGAGGACAGAGAATACACAAGAGTAAATTACATGAAGGTTACAGTGACCTTCCAATTTATTTATGACATTATGAAAGAGCATCTGCTTTACATCAAAATGTATCCTTGGCTATATAATACAAATCATATCTTTTAAATAGATGTAAGACATCTGCAAGAAAAAAAATAGAGAATTTAGCAAGATAAAAGCTGTTTACCAAACAAAGAAAACAATTTTTTCAGATTTCCAGGTTATGTTTAAAGAATTTCTGCACATGCCTAGTGAACATGAAAACTAGCCAGGCATATGTAGAATTTTGTTTCATATTTTAAGCAGAAAAGAATTGGAGAAGTGCATTCATAGTGCACTCAAGCATTATAAGCTGAACATACCTGAATTCAATTAGGTAATTACGAATTTCAGTGACTTAATTTAATACGTATATTGATATAGAGAGACTGTTCCCAAGAAATGTGTGGTTAATAACTGATTAAATAAAATTTGGATCTAGGCCTGATCCTGTTATTTCAGTAAATTAAACCGTAGAATCTAGAGTAGGTGATATTTGAAGTTTTTGCATTACTTTAAAAATTATAACTGGTCTGGTCTAACAAACTATACGGATTACTGGAACTTATATAAAGATCTAAAGATACAAGAGAAAACTGGGCATGCTAACTTAAGGCTTAACTTCTTTGATTTTAATCCTGGATTATGTGAAATCTGTTTAACGTAGTATCTATTTAACATATATTGCTATTTTTTTATTTTTGCCTTGCAATGCTTAATGCTGATAAATTTCTATATGTCTATTTAGCCATCTAATCTTTTTATGTCTGTTATTTTATTACCCATGATTATTTATGCTGCATAAAAGTGTGCAAAAGACAGGCCTGTAATTTCATAGAAAAATTAATATTGTATATAGGTAAAGGTAAAGGTTCCCCCGCACATGTGTGCTAGTCGTTTCCGACTCTAGGGGCCGGTGCTCATCTCCGTTTCAAAGCCGAAGAGCCAGCGCTTGTCCGAGGACATCTCTGTGGTCATGTGGCCAGCATGACTAGACGCCAAAGGCGCACAGAACGCTGTTACCTTTCCACCGTAGTGGTCCCTATTTTTCTACTTGCATTTTTACGTGCTTTCGAACTGCTAGGTTGGCAGAAGCTGGGACGAGGAACAGGTGCTCACTCTGTTACGCGGCACTCGGGATTCGACCCGCCAAACTGCCGACCTTCCGATCGACATGTAATTCATAAAAGCCCATTTTTATCTATCAATCTTTATTGTGAGAATGTAAGGTAATTTAGTGAGACTTACAGTAATGATCTTCAAGAGTGATTCAAAAACATTTGGTGAAATCCTCTTTTAAAAAATTATAGTCTTTTCACCTTAGCACTGGTTCCTTAGAATTGCTATAATTAGGTAGTGTTTTAACAGGATGAATCCACCAGCGTTATCCACAAATTTCAGGTACTCTAGACATAGATCTGAAATAGAATGAATTAGATCTTTTCAAACCCCTGGAAACATATTGTCAAAGTTGGCTAATGTGAAACTCCTCCTATATTTCATATTATGAATCTACGGATTCATAATATTCATAATATCTCTATTATGAATTTATAATCCATATTATGAACATCTCCAAGGAACCATTGTCTTGTATTTTACCAGTTTCCTAGACATAAATGGAAAAAAACGAATATAGGAAAACAGTTACTGTGGGTGAATAAATATTCATTTAACTTAGATGAATCTTTTAGAAACTAAAAAGAAAAATAGTTGAAAAGGAAAAGCAGTTTAAACTCTTTTTTTAACTGACAAATGAGATTAGCTGAATACCTTATGCTTCTGAAGCACTTATAGAGAGAAATCTGGAAAAGAAACCATAACACACTCGAAATCCTGATTGTGGAGATAAATGCAAGGTATGACCCTGTACTGTAGATCTCAGAAATAGCACAGCATCCATGCTGTGGCATGGAAATGGTAACTTACATGATAAGCCATTTCAGTTTTCAGCTTGTATTCTGAGTTCACATACAGATTTCTTCTTGAAGACTTCTATAGACCTATCTTATTGCTAAGGGACATTTAGAAGTCACATTCAGATCGGCAAATTTCCTTTTAAAGTTCTGCAGGTTTATTTAATAGAATTTTACAGAAGATGGATTGTTGGATATAATTCTATAGAACAGCGGTCCCCAACCTTTTGGGTACCAGGGACTGGTTCCGTGGAGAAAGGTTTTTCCACTGACAGGAGAGTGCGTGGTTTTGTGTGCTGCCTGCATCCCAGGGATGGGACCTTTGCTTGTTTGTGCGGACCGGTTGCTGGCATGCCGCAGCCCAATACGGGTCCACGGACTGGGGGTTGGGACTCCTGCTATAGAAGATAACCCCTTCTATTATAAGGTTCACCAGCATGATATCTCTCTCTCTCTCTCTCTCTCTCTCTCTCTCTCTCTCTCTCTCTCTCTCTCTCTCTCTCTCTCTCTCTCTCTCTGTGTGTGTGTGTGTGTGTGTGTGTAAATAAAAGATTTATCTACTGCCACAACCCAACAGACTTTTTTTTCTTTTCAGACACTATTGTAGATAAGTATAACCAGTTATCTAAAGCAGTGAACGATCATAATGAAAAGCTCCAAATAACTTTGACTCGTTCATTAAGCGTTCAGGATGGATTAGATGAGATGCTGGATTGGATGAATGGTGTTGAGAAGAATCTTGAGGTACATGGCCAAGTGCCTTTGAACTCTGCTGCTATTGAAGATGTCATTGGCAAAAATATGGTACGTAGAACTTTAATAGAACCAATTCTTTCTCTAATAAGGAGAAAATTGTAAGAGAAGAGAATGATTTGAATAGCATGGAAAGAATCAAAGAAGAATAAACCCTGCTTCAAAACAGTGGCCAGTACCAAGCTATAGTACAGTTTGCTTGATTTTGTCTTTGTGCGATTTGTGATTCCAGTAATTGCAGACGATTAGTCATGTTTTATGATTTAGCCTAGTGAACTAGGACAGAGTGGTTTATTAAACAAGCTATTTTCGGGGAAACCATGGTTATTATGTGAGGCCACCCAGTTAACTTTCTTTAGGGCCCATAGTACATATACCGGTATGTTCTGATAATATTCTGGTAAGCTGAATATCCCAAAGTGAGATGTTTCTATGCAAATCTTTTAGTCTGAATATACCAACATCAATTTCATATGGGGGGTATCAGTTGATGAACAAAACCAAAGATATACTTTACCAATGTCCTTAAGTAACTATTGTCTTTTTTACACCTAAATGCGTACTGAACTACTGAAGTAGCTGACTTTAGAAGTCAATTACTCATTTGTGCTGGCAATCACATTTCATGCATAACAGATAATGCAGACCCATTATCTTGGGACATTTTCTGAAACAATTTTATTTCAGGCACTAGAACAAGACATTGTAGGCCGTCAGAGCAGCCTAAACGCCATGAAAGAAAAAATAAAGAAATTCATGGAAACTGCAGATCCCTCAACTGCGTCTTCCTTAGAAGCTAAAATGAATGAGCTTTCCCAAAGGTTTTGCGAAGCTCATAATAAACAAAAGAAAAAACTAGAAGACATGGAAAACTTGAAGACCAGAGTAGAGCTGTTTGAATGTCTGTCTGACAAACTTCAGTCATTCTTCGACAAGAAAGCTCAAGCCCTCAGTGAGGCTGATATTCCAGGAAAGGATGTTGCTGAAATGTTCTTTTGTGTGCAGGTACAGTGTATTTTTCATCCTATGAAGTGCTGTTCTGGCCTTTACTGAATACCACTCTAAAATGATAACGGAAGCTGTTAAGTTCAAGGACTAAAAGTTGAATCTTAGGGTTATCCAGTCAGGTATAAAGCAGTTTCTTTCTTCATTTTATAGGAAACCAGCACAGAATTGATGAAGCAGAAGAAAGATCTTGAAGTTTTGCAACACCTCATTGAAGAACTTTCTCCTCGTGCTCTACCAGGAGACAAGTCATTAGTGTTAGAAAAAGTAAATGTCTTGTCAAAGAAATTCAGGGAAATGGAAGAGATGATACAAGAAAAGTGAGTAAAGTGACTGAATTGTAGAATGGAGATGAAAGATAATGATTAGATGACAACAACAAGGCTGTCAAAAAGTTACTGATTTTTTTTGTGGATTAATGATTAATAGA
The DNA here is from genome assembly GCF_947247035.1 of Vipera ursinii. Lineage (NCBI taxonomy): Eukaryota > Metazoa > Chordata > Lepidosauria > Squamata > Viperidae > Vipera > Vipera ursinii. The sequence continues at coordinate 229,055,207 of NC_139512.1, read as the reverse complement.
TTACAATTAACATGACTTTATTTGAGAGCCTTTTGGCAATAATTTAGATAATAATAAAAAAAAGTTGGAAGGGACCTTGGAGATCATCTAGTCTAACCCCCTGCTCAGGCAGGAAACCCTATACCATTTCAGGCAACTGGCTGCCCAGTCTCTTCTTAAAAACTTCCAGTGTTGGATCATTCACAGCTTCTGGAGGCAGGTTGTTCATATAACGAATGGCATGTTTCATAAATGAGAGATAAAATTATATTTAATACTGACTAGTACTTTTGTATTGCAGTATAACACTAGGTTGTTCTAAGTTGGGTGCCAGCTGGACAGGCGACTTAGTTTCTAGTTTGAGCCTGTGGGTCTTAAGTGGGCATACTTCTGTATAACTTCACTTCTGTCCCCTGTACTTTGGTTTTCTGCCTTTCCTGATTGGTGATAGCTTTGGAAAGTTAACAGGAGGATGGATTCACACAATTGTGAATGCTTCTCTTGGGGAGAGGATAACACTGTGACGTCCCTCTATGGTCATCTATTGAATCATGCCTGGGTGTCAGAATCCATTTATATCACATTCATAAATGTATGTTTAAAACATTATCCCCCCCCTCCTGGATTCTGCCATCTCCCGAGGAAGGAGGAGCGGATGTAGATTCAGCCTGCCTTAGGTTATTTCAAAGACCAAGGAAACCTTTTGAACTGGGGGAACAAAAGGGAGGGTTAGAGAAGAAGGCATCTGGCCTGTGTCTCCATTTGAATTTGTAGAGGAAGAAGGCAATAACCATAAAGATTCGAAGTTCCTTTTTTTCACACGAAAGGGATGACACAAAGTAAAATGATGGGGGGCTGACCAAATGGGGTTGAGGGAAGGGGGGGTTGAACCGGGAACTGTTTATAAAGTTTCGATTTGTAAAACAATATCAAGTCCTGTCTTGTATTTCCACAACCAAGCATGTCCTAGTAAAAATTCCTTTTGGACTAGAACTGACTCCAAGAGTTTTTGTTTTCCTAAGACGTGGATTGGGGTGGGTCCTGACACTGGGTCTCATCCTGTCTGGATTACTGCAGTGCACTTGGTGGGGAGGGGGGGTGTGCTGCCTGTGAATATTACGTAGAAGCTGCAAATGGTCCAGAATGCAGCATTTCAATAGTTACTGATGCAGCAATGTGATACGCCTGTGTTACGCCTTTGGTGTGACAAGTTACACTAGTTGCCAGTTTTCTTCCATGTGTAATTCAAAGTGGTGGTAATCCTTTTTAAGGGCTTAAGATCTGGATATCTGTAGAACCTTTTGCCAGTCTTCAGGTGAACAGATGCAGTATGCCTGCTCAAGGAGGGTTGTTTTTCTTTTTGTCCCAGCTGTCGGTTAACTTTATCCAACTATTTCAATATATATTGGCACTCTGAATACAGCTTTTACAACTGGTTTAACTTAGAAAAAGTACTGCATGTTTAATTCCGAGGTCAGGGAGGCCACAACTTTCCCAATTCACTCTTTCTGTTTTTAATTTTATAGAGAGAAGGATGTGTCCTCTTGCCAACAACAAATCGATGCGTTCAGGTGTTACATTGAGGCTCTGAAGAAATGGATAGACGAAACGACAGGAAGAATTCCCCATATACAGCCCTCTTTAAATACTGAGAGCTTAAAGAAACATTTGCAAAGCACCAAGGTATAAACTGTGTTTGTCTTTTACAGGTAGTACTTCCGGACAAAGGATTTGTATGTCCATTAATTAAACAATGGTCTCTGAACTGAAGGGGTTGCAAACACTATTGTTTGTGCGGTATCACTCATTTAATTCAGGCCAGAATGGATTAAACCTGTGTAGTGTCCAAGGGTTTTCCTATGCATTATAAAGGAGAGAGCCACTCATTATGTACAAATGTTTGTGTAATGGGAGCATGTATAAAATGGAAAATGTGTGTGGTTTCAAACCTAAAATAAACATATTACCTTCCACATGTTCTTCTGGGAAATAATGAATATTGTTCTAAATACTTCTGTTCTTTAAGAGGCAAGTAGGACAAGGTGTAATGTATGTCCCTGCCACTTTCTCCTTTGCTCATCAGCTTCCAGTGTAGCTAATAAACTTCCTGTATGTAGTTAATAAACGCTGCAGAATTTCAAAGGAAGTTTTGAGTTCTGATATTTTTAAGGTTAATTCTGAGTATAGATTGTACATCATAATGCAGGGGTGTCAAACTCAATTTCATTGAGGGCCGCATCAGCATTGTGGTTGCCCTCAGGGGGCCGGGTGGGTGTGGCCTACTGGGCGGGTGTGGCTTACTGGGTGGGCGTGGCTAAACTGCGTACGGCCTACTGGGTGGGCGTGGCCAGCTCTACATTGTTCGCATCAAGGGTGCCTATGGGGGCCTGGGCAGGAGTGGGACAGATCTGAGGGTCTCTGGCAGAAGGAGGGTCTCTGGGCCAGGGCCAAGGCAGTGGGGGCCCTTCTCTCACTGTTTCGAGGATGGCTTTGTGGGCCGCATGAAACCAATTCGCGGGCCGGATCTGGCCCCCGGGCCTTGTGTTTGACATGTCTGTCATAATGGATAAAACAAGATAGGAGAAAAGCATATCTAGTCATGTTAAGTCCTTTCGAGTGTAGATATGTTCTCTCCAAATGATAATTGTAGTTACTATTGAAAATAATAGTTTGTTCATTCCTTAGGATTTGGAAGATGAATGGAATGCAAAGGCACCTGATCTTAAGAAAATGAATAGCAGAGGAAATGCTTTGTGTAACCTAATTATTGCTGTGACTTCCACTGCAAAATCATGGGGAGTAAAGTCAGGTATGTTGCCTGGATAAGCGTAATTCTTTGATACATTTGATACATTCATACTCTTAGATACCCATGGATATCTTACCAATTGCTTGCTTGCCATTGTATGGTTTCAAGCAGGATAAGATACAGTTCCTGTCACACACACTTTCTTGTAAGCAGTTGACATTTCTTTCCTACTTTAATAGCAAAACGTCCTTTTTCTGATTCCTTTGCAGCCATTCTGCCCTGTTACACTCCTTTGCCATATTTTGTCTTGCTTCTTCTGTGGAGTTTGTTTTGTTCCAAGTTTCCGTTAGCTCCTGTGGAGAAATAAACAGCAGACCAAAAGCATGTTATTTATGGAAGGAAGCAGGGGAGGCAAATTGTGAATATTGTATTGCGATATTTCAGTGAAAAGTTTGCCCTTTTGCATTTGTGTTGTAAGATCGCATTCAAGCAAGTAAGGTTCAGAACAATATTGTGATACCACAGCTCAGTAAAGTTGGCTTGTGGTAGGTGCTTGTGCTGGGGACAGAAAACCTAAAGTTCTGGCCCACAGTTCGTGAGATAGGAAATGTGCTAGTCATGGTCAAGAATGGTGGTGTTCAAAAGCACAAAGCTTACTCGTGTTTATCTTCACGATCTCTTCATTCATGATTGTTGTGGGAAACATTTTCTTCTTGTTATTGGAGATTATGACACAGTTTACTCACCAACTCGGCAACAACAGAGGCCTGCTTCATTATGTGATGCTCTCATAGGGTCTTTAGGCCTGAGTGCTCAAAAGAGAGAATAGAATGCAGTTCTCAGAAGTGACTGTCCCACATAGTTGGGCTAATGCATCTACTGTGTAGTGATCAGAACAGCTGTGATAGCTTAAAAATACCTGGATTGGTGCTGGCATTAGGTAGACAGGCTACTTATCTTAGGTATCTGATTTTTGCTGGCATTGAATGTAGTATATCTTATTTACTTGATTTACTGTTCTGTGAGGGTAAGATTTTTCTGCCTCACTGCCAGAATATGTTGATCAATCTTGAGTACCATTATGCCAGGGGTCCCCAACCCCCGTTCCATGGACTGGTACTGGTCCACAGCATGCCAGCAACTGGTCTGCACAGACAAGCAAAGCCCCATCCATGGGATGCAGGCAGCACACAAAACCACGCCCCCTCCGGTCCACAGAAAAACCTCTCACCACGGAACCGGTCCCTGGTGCCCAAAAGGTTGGGGACCTCTGCCATATACCTTGATTGAATAAGGGAGAAAGTTGTCATTGTTCATGACTACTTTACCTCAGGATACAAAATATCTTGGGACAGGCCCACCACTCCTCTTCATTCTGTATTGTAGCAACTGGGCATTGTGTTTCAAGATAATTATGGGATTTTTATCCAGAGGTGAATGCACATTAGGTACAGTCTTTAGACTAGTGGACTAAATCTGCCCAGTAATATTTTGAGAAAGCCTGCTGAGTTTTTTCTCCTGGTTGGGTTAAGGAACATTGATTAGGTTGTAGGATTTTTCTATTTTGGCCCCTGTGTTTTAGAATTCCTTGCCTTCACAGTCCTCCTCCTTGACATTCAATAAGGGAGCTAAAATAATTCCATTCTCCTGATATCTTAAATCCAGCTGATTGTTTAGTACCATCCATCTTGGGATGGCTTTAGCAATCTAAATGCTGTTTTGATTTGTTTACTTTGTTGTATGCCAACCAAGAATCTCCCATCTTGTAGCATGTTACAAACTGTAAATTAATTAAATGTCTCACATTCCTATAATGCACAATCCAGACCCTGAGAATGATTCAAGGAAGCAGTATGGCTATTTGCATCCCCATTAATGTTAGTCAGCACTTCAGACATGTCTGTTTTCTGCAACTGCCAAGGGATTAAAAAAAAGGTACAGATGTTTTAAAGCAGGGGTCCCCAACCCCCAGTCCATGGACCGGTACCGGGCCACAGCATGCCAGCAACCGGTCCACACAAACTAGCAAAGCCCCATCTGCAAGATGCAGGCAGCACACAAAACCACGCATCTTCTGGTCCGTGGAAAAACCTTTCTCCACGGAACTGGTCCCTGGTGCCCAAAAGTTTAGGGATGTACTCAGGGTGCAAATATGATCTTTTTCTTACTCTGAAGCACTCTTGGGGAACTCGGCCCAAAGCATTCCACAGTCTGCACATTTTGTTCCACTGTATTACTGGCTTTAAGTATTATCAGAGGAGAGTTTAAGCCTGAAAAATTCTGTGCGTCTGAGTGTACTGTGAAAATCTTTCTTGAGGAGAAGGAAAAAGAGCTGAATCTAAACTTTCTAAAGTACAGCACTGTAAAAAAATATAGTCAATTCCTAAGGCAGGAAAGGAGAGAGAAAAATCTAGAAACCTCACATGATTTCACCATTGGTAGCAGTAGCAGTCTAGTTATCAGCCTATCAAATTTGTAAGACCCTCCTGACTCCATAATGACACTGAGCACTAAACAGTTTGGAATAATCTAAAACAGAAAAGAGGCATGAACCTCTAATGAGAGTAAAATAAACACATGGCTTTAGCATAAAACATTCCCACAAGCAGCCCCCATTGATCTTAGTTCAAGGCCTGACGGAGAAAACCAGGTTTAAAGATGCCATTCAAACAAGGTTAGAATAGAGACCACATGGACCTGCTGATTCATATTAACAGGTAAAAGAAATGCTATTTTAATAGCATAAATCTGCTGAGAGTGCTGCTCACTTCTGTATTAAATTTACTTTGAAAAGTGGAAGGTTAGTGGCTGATACACTAGTGAGAATTCTGCCACAGAGTGAAGTATAGGACGGTCTTGTTATTGTATTACGAGAGTAACTTGCTTACGTAACTGATTTAGTTTGTCTCCCTATGTTCCAGCTGCCATTAGACTAATGCTCACTTCCCACCTGCTAATGAGAAGTGAATAATTTGGCCTTTTCCAAGGCTTCAATTAATTTTGCTCCATTAAATAATCATGTTTTGCAATCTTGCTTATAATGAAAAGCAATAGATACTAATAAGAGCTCTTATTTCTGTCATAAATAATAGATATTTTAATGCATCATCAAGTTGGCTTTGACCCAGCTAAAAGTCAGCATTTCTGAAACCAGTTCTGTGATTTAGAAATTTACTAATCACACAACAAAGTGATGATGTTTGGGTTGCCTCTTACTTCACATTTCATTTGCCCTAAAATGATCTCGAACAACATTTAGAACCCTTTTGCACAGTTATAGAGTTATAACTTAGTTAAGTCACGATTGCACTTTTTCAACTTAGCCATACAGAGCATTTCTCACTGTTTCAGAAATTAGAGCAGATGGTCCAGAACAAACAAGTGCAGGGTCGACTTTTTAATTATTTGCTGAATTATGGTACTGTATTCCAAAAGTATGAGGGACGCGGTGGCTCAGTGGGTTAGGATGCTGAGCATGTCGATCAGATGGTCGGCAGTTTGGCAGGTCGAATCCCAAGTGCTGTGTAGCAGAGTGAGCGCCTGTTACTCGTCCCAGCTTCTGCCAACCTAGCAGTTCGAAAGCATGTAAAAATGCAAGTAGAAAAATAGGGACCACTACGGTGGGAAGGTAACAGTGCTCCGTGCGCCTTTGGCGTCTAGTCATGCTGGCCACATAACCACGGAGACGTGCTCGGACAAGCGCTGGCTCTTCGGCTTTGAAATGGAGATGAGCACCGCCCCCTAGAGTCAGAAACGACTAGCATGCATGTGCGGGGGAACCTTTACCTTTACCTTTTTATTCCAAAAGAGCAAAACAAGAGTTTGTTATCCTCTTTCAAGCAACAAATATTAGATGCAAACAAGTCTTGCATTTTTGCAAAATATGCACAGGATGCTTTCTCGCACAATTTTTGGGACATGAGTCTTTGTATTTAAGCTCCCTGCCCTGTACAGTTCTCTCCAGAAGTAAGTTCTTTTGTATGAAGGCTTACTTTCAGGCAAGAATGTAATCCTGATTGTCATTCTTCCACTGTATTGTTGTGTAGTTCTGAATCTCCTTTCTATCAGTTTTCAGCTTCTTACTACAACACTTCTGTTGTGCTGATGGAGGACTGATTTTATAATGAATAATTATATTATGTTGGTATGAAGATGTCCCCATAACTAAGATGCTGTTTAGATTAATATGGTTCTACTGGTGGCAGTAAGATAGGATAGGGGGTTCAAAGCCCTTTTCAAGCACTGAATTTTAAGCAAGTTATTGTACAGGTTTCACTTCGACATTTGTAAAATGGGAATAATAATATACTGCTTAGTCCTAGAAGATTAAATAAAATAAAAATATAATTAAAGATTAGGAATATAAAATGTATTGTATAAATACTGGACTGTTCAGAGAGAGAGAGAGAGAGAGAGAGGGAGGGAGGGAGAGGGAGAGGGAGAGGGAGAGAGAGAGAGAGAGAGAGATCTTTAGATTCTAAATGTGAAAGACAGGACAGGTTTCTGTTGTTGTTGATGGAAAAGTTCCCTGTATAATATAGTAACAGTGAGAGAGCAGAACCACTTGTCTCCCTACCAGCCTACTGATTATGATTGCCTGGGCCGGCTTCTGCTGCATCTACTAGTAAATATCTCTTAGTGAAAGAACCATAAAGACATTAATTCAGTGACAGCATGATTTGGAAACACTCTTTAGATGAAACAGAAGATCCTACATCAGGCCAAGGAATCTCTTACTAGGACAATTCCTTGATTACTACAATAAAATTCTTAAAACAGCAGAGGCCAACCTCCAATGGTTGAGTACAGCTTGTTCAAATAATCACTCACAACCTTCCAAAGACAAATTTTATAGCTGAGAAATAAATTACACATAGCATTGGAATTGGTTATAATGTGATCAACTGTAAAAGTTAAAGACCATCTAAGGAGGACTAGAGCAGAGGTCCCCAACCTTCTGGGCGCCAGGGACCGGTTCCGTGGAGAAAGGTTTTTCCATGGACTGGAGAGTGTGTGGTTTTGTGTGCTGCCTGCATCCCACAGATGGGGCTTTGCTTGTTTGTGCAGACCGGTTGCTGGCATGCTGCGGCCCAATACCAGTCCATGGACAAGGGGTTGGGGACCCCTGGACTAGAGAGGGAAATTAAGGGTTCTCCCCCACCACCCCAATAATATCTGACCTTTGTTCCTAATGGGAAATGGGAAAAATGGGATCAAGGAAAATGGAGGGTTCTGCTCTACTGGTAACATACTCCCAATCAAATATGTATTACCTTTAATTAAGGTAATTTCTTAAAAATGGATGTGATCTTTTATGTTTCCATGTTAAATTTAGTCTAGTCCCTATATTTGATGAAAAAGAATCTTAAAATTACTTAAATAATTATGAACTTTGAATTTTGGCTTTCATTTTTTTAGATGTACCTGGGGAAATACTGAATGGAGATGCAACAGCTACTGGTAATCAGGGTTTCATGACAAACAAAGGTAAGTACCAGTTAATTGTATTTCATCTAGATTTATAGACTACTATATGTTATAGTAGTCTTGACTTGCACCCTTAATGAATTTCCTGAAATCCCATAATTTCTTTGGTGTGGTTATCATTATCTAAGAATCAGGGCGAGAACCAGAATTCCAAATTTGTCTCATGCACAAATATTAAAAAGCAATTATGTTGGTCCACGAAAACAAAATCCAATTCCATATATACTGTATAGGTAATGCCTCTGTTAGGATTAAACAAAATAACTCAAAAGAATGTGCAACTTTGCATATGTAAAAGCTACCACGGGGAGTCAAACATATAAGACATGAAGTTTCCTTCACAGAATTTGTTTTGTCTATACTTTACTATCAGCTGAACAAGCAAATCTCTCTCTCTCTCTCTCTCTCTCTCTCTCTCTCTCTCTCTCTCTCTCTCTCTCTCTCTCTCTCTCTCTCTCTCTTTCTCTCTCTGTGTGTGTGTGTGTGTGTGTGTGTAAATAAAATTTTAAACTTTTGTATCTTCAGATGAAATATTATGTAATTTAGTTTTTAAGATAAATACATGTGAACCCCTCTCTCACAGAGCTGACCACGATTCAAAATAGCTTGTCAGCTGTAAATCAGAGTTATGATGAGCTGGGAGCAACACTGAAGGACAAAAGATCAGAATTGGAATCAATGCTTTTAAATATGCAAAATATTCAAGAAGAAACCAGTTCTATGATGGAATGGTTACAGAAAATGGACACAGTTGCAGCCAAATGGGAAACAACTATTATTGACAGTGAAACGGTTAAAGAAAAAGTTGATCAGCATAAGGTAATCTTCAATCTTCAAAACTTGTCTCTGGAGAATAATTAATGTGTAAAGTGAATTTTTGAGATTTATGGGAAGATCAGCTTAATGATATAGAATACCATTCTGCCATACATTTTTGCATAGACTCATTGTGGATATCTGCTAAATATGTTAGTGGTGTTACTGCTTGGTGATTAAGCAGTCTTACAGATCCCAAAAAATATTTAACAATAAGTAAGTTATATCTGTAGTACAATCAGAATTTCATTTTTAATAGCCTGAATTTGGCTGACTGTTAAATTTGCTTAAACAGATAAAGAAACCATTTGCTCACCATTGAATCAAAAATTTTAGTTTTATGTACTTCTACTACACTTGCTTGTGCTTTTGTTTGTTTGTTTTTATAGCTATTTGAGACAGAATTGAAGCAGAATGAGAGTAAAGTGCAAGAGCTGAAGGACAGAGTCACAGAGTTGCTGGAAAAAAACCCTGATTCTTCTGAGGTGCCAAAATGGAAACAAATGTTGGACAAAATAGGTATTAATTTTTTGCTTCCTGTAGGCATTGGATAGGTCTGAAAGTTAATACGTTAATATATTTAAACTCCGCACTCAGTACCTGCTTGTATATTACTATTTGTAGCGCTACAGCAGGGGTGTCAAACTCAATTTCATTGAGGGCCGCATCAGCATTGCGGTTGCCCTCAGGGGGCTGGGTGGGTATGGCAAGGGTGGGCGTGGCCTACTGGGTGGGCATGGCCAGCTCTACATCGTTCGCATCAAGGGGGCCTATGGGGGCCTGGGCAGGAGTGGGACAGATCTGAGGGTCTCTGGCAGAAGGAGGGTCTCTGGGCCAGGGCCAAGGCAGTGGGGGCCGTTCCCTCACTGTTTCCAGGATGGCTTCGCGGGCCGCATGAAAGCACTTCGCGGGCCGGATCCGGGCCTTGTGTTTGACATGTCTGCGCTACAGTGTCATTTATACAGCTGTTTACTTATACTACTTACTCTTGTGTAGGTTGAAGTTTGCTATAGCATAGGGGTGTCAAACTGCCGGCCCATGGGCTGGACGCGTCACTGGGAAACCACACCTACCCCATTGCTGGCATTGGCGAAAAAGCTCCGATGTGTTGCACAAAGTCACATGACCTCGCGAGTTTGACATGTCTGCTATAGCAGTTCTGAATATACTGTAATTCAGTGCATTTTTTTGGAGTGTAAACTCCACCTTTCTTCCAACTTATTCAAGATGAAAATATTTGAAGGTTAAGCTTCTATGCCCATTTTGTTGCTATTTCAGCTTAAATCAAGACCAAAGCATTGACACTGTAGAGTTAGTATGGAAAACAGCCTTTTTATGTATCTTCATGCTCTTTTTTTGTTCTCTAATACATTTTCTGTCTTTTGTGTCATTTGGCTATTTTTCTAAAACATCCCTCTTAAACATTTTTGCCAGATATTGAAAATATGACCATATTTGGACAAAAAAGATATGCATAACAATTCTCCTATTCCCACCTCTCCTGGAATTGTTGTACTTCAAAAAATGCTTGTTAATTTGTGCATTATTGATTGTGGTGAGCATTGCCATACAAAGCTGCAGGACAGGAAGCTGTAAATATGTAACAATAATATAAATAACCATGAAAGAAGTTAAGGAAAGGGCATAGGCAAATAAGTAGGTCAGTCTAAAGAAACAATTACACTGCAGCAGTATATAAATAGACAGAGATTACATATACAATTAGGCTTTGTTCTAAGTTCAGGAAAAATATGTTATGCCCTATTTTGTTAATAATACTAAAAGCAGAAAAACTGCATGGGAAGCTAATTCACATGGACAATTAGCTCCCTCTTCTTCTGTGTAATGTATTAAAATTTCCTTGACTCACTCAGATTTCAGACGAAGCTCAGTGGTGTCCAAAAGACATGTCAGAGTGATGCTGTAGCACAGTGGTGGGATTCAAATATGTGAACAACCGGTTCTCTGTGTGGATGCGGCTTCTGAAAGTCGATTATGGGCTTGGGCAACAAAAAAATTAGCTACTGGTTCTGCCAAAGTGCGAACCAGCTGAATCCCACCACTGCTTTAGCATCACAATACAAGTCTCAGTCCTTTTCCAAAATAAAGAGGCACATGGTTACAGATACTGGCTATACCATGCTTTATTTTAGCTACTGTTTGGTAAAAAGCCAGTATACTGATAAAGGATAAAACAAATTGTTATTGGTATAATAGTGGAGAATATTTATAGTTCAGGATTGAACTGTGCAATCGCTGCTGCTCTCTGAGCTGGGTTTTTCCAGACATTTTATTACCCATCTATGTCACAATTTCAGTGCTAGAAGGGGGTAGGGTTTGCTCTCTGTTTATATACAGTAACTGGTCCTGTTAGTGTTGGTGGAGCTCCTTGATTAGGTTGTTCTTGCTACTTGATTGTCTGAGTTGGTAGTTCTTTGATTAGGGTATTGTTTCCTACTTGATTGTTTGTCTGGTGTTAATCCTTGCTTATCTTGATGTTTATTGCTGATTAGGAGCTGTTTTGGGCTTTTATTGTCTCTTTTGAATGTTGTATAAACATTGTTTATCTGTGTGCCTGTTGATGTCTGATGTGTCTGAATGCCAAGCTTCCAGGAATTCCCAAGCGTTTTTGGATTTAGTTTGGTCTAGGATACTCATGAGGAGGTGCAATGGCTCAGCAGTTAAAGACGCTGAGTTTGTCAACTGGAAAGCTGACAGTCCAGGTTTGAGACTCGAGCACTGCACAATGAGGTGAACTCCCGTTACTTGCTTCAGCTCCTGCCCACCTAGCAGTTCGAAAGCATGCAAATGTGAGTAGATTAATAGGTACCGCTTAAGTGAGAAGGTAGCAGTGTTCCATGCACCTTGGTCTATAATCATGCTAGCCATATAATCATGGAAAGGTCCTCCAACAATGCTGGCTCCCTCAGCTAAGAAACAAAGATGAGCACCGCTCTTTAGAGTCAGATACAACTGGTCAGGGGAAACCTTTACCTTGATTATGCTCATAGTTTCTTAGTTGAAACTTTGGTTAAGTTTGTCCATGTGCTGTGAAGTTAAGGAGGTTTCATTGTGTCTTCTGAATGCTAGTTGGTGTTCATGGATGTGTTTTGCTAGTCTTCTGTTTGTTAGTTGTGGATAGTGCGGTTACAGTTCCTAGACTGAATGTTGTTGATGACTCCTTTTTTTTTCTTCTTGCCCTATTGGGTCTTTTAGTTTACTTAAGATATTTTGGAGGACTTGTGTGCTATGGTGCTATGGTGATGTCATATGATTGTAATAGTCTGTGGTTGTTTTTGAGAATTTTTTGATGTGTGGCAGTGTTCTCCTTTTGGTATTGCTTGTGATATAGTGGTTTTGTGGTCAAGGCCCTTTTCGATAAAGTTATGTGGATATCCATTCTTTGGAAGATGTTGTATAGGTGGTCTGTTTTTGTTTTCTGATGTTCTGGGTTGCTGCTAATCAGATGTTTTTAGTCATCTGATTAATATTCTTATACAGCTTCTCCTGTGGATGGTTTGCTATTTCAGTAGTAAAGCACTTGGTTAATAGAGTAGTTGAGGATATCCAGGAAGGGCAGAGTGTTGTTGTTTACTTCTTTCCCTGTGAATTTTATTCCTTTGAAATGTTGTTTGCTGTGTCTTCTCTAGTTGTCACTTTTTCATATCAAAGGTGTCATCCACATACCACATCCATACTTTTGCTTGTATGTGTAGGAATGCTATAATTTTCAGGATCTGCCTTGCAGTCTCTGCTATGAGTCCTGAGAGTGGTGATCTCCTTGGTGATTTGTTGGTATATGAGTCCATCAAATTGAAAATAAATAGTGAGGCAAAATTTGAGGAGGTCCATGCTCTTCCACTCATGAGAATTTTAGTAAAACAGCCTTAGACTTGAGGTGTGATGGTCTGAAGAAACTGTCATTACTCTAGGGACTTTATGAATAACCTGCCGTGTAATAAGAGTAAATTTCTGAAGGATACTGGGTCAGTTTGGATGACCTAACATATTAAAGACAGCTTGTAAGCATCCATTTACCCTCTTCCAAAATATTTATTTTCCTCTTCTGGTATGTTTTTTTATGCCAGTGTGTTATTATCGGCTTAAGAGGTTTGCTGTCCACTCTCCATTATTGAAGAAAAGCATTTTCTAAGATGTAATTTTAAAATTCAGTGTTTATTTTGTCATAGATTCTAAATGGAGTCAACTCAGCCAGGTAGCAGCTGATAGACAGAAAAAAATGGAGGAATCATCAAATTACCTGACCCAGTTTCAGGCAACTGAGGCTCAGTTAAACCAATGGCTGGCTGAAAAAGAATTAATGATCAGCGTGCTTGGACCACTATCAATTGATCCAAATATGCTAAACACACAGAAGCAGCAAGTCCAGGTAAATATTTTACTGTTTTTGGTATGGAGCTTGTGTTCTTTTTCTGTTCAAAATATAACCAAACTAAATTTTGTGATCAATTTATCAATAATTCTAGTGTAGTATACTTTCTCCTGCAAGCTATAGATTTCCTAATGAATATAAAAAAATAACAATAAGTTTGCTAAAAAAAAATCCAGTGTCTATCTTTCAGAGGTTGCATTCACCGAGGCAAAGGAGTCCTAGGTGGTCTCTGAGCTTAGAGTAATCTACAATGTACAATATAAATACTGTAATAGCCACCATATAGGACAGATAGGCAGAAGACTAGCAGAGTGCATCCATAAACACCAACTAGCAGTCAGAAGTCATGAAAATTCTTTAATCTTACTGCACATGGGCAAACCCAACCATAGTTTCAGTTGGGATACTGTGAGCATCCTAGATCAAGCTAAATCCAAAAAAGCTAGGGCATTCAGACAAATCAGGCATTAGTAGACACAGAGAAATAAACTGCATTTACATACCATTCAAAGTATGTAATAAAATACAGATATATTGTTATAATAGTAAAAAAAAGAAAAAGAAACAAAAAAACCCAGAATACATTATCTCCAGCAGTCAATTAAACAGGCATTAACACCATATAATCATACAGAAAACAATGTTCTAATTAAGGAACTGCCAAGGAGAAAATCATTACCCTCCCAATCCTGCAAGGCAAGCTACTGTATATAAACTTGAAGCAAACCCCACCTTCACTAGCATGGATGATATTACCTAGTTCAGGGGTAGGCAACCTCGGCTCTTTTATGACTCGTGGACTTCAACTCCCAGAATTCCTAAGTCAGGTGACTCAGGAATTCTGGGAGTTGAAGTCCATGAGTCATAAAAGAGCTGAGGTTGCCTACCCCTGACCTAGTTGAATAATGAAATATCTGCAACCAAGCAACCAAGCTCAGAGATCCTGCACCAAGGAGTCCACAGTTCAACCCTGAACTACATATATTCTCTTCTATTGGCAGTATTAAATATTTTCAGTCTATCTCCATAGATGTACTGAAATTCATCTCTCTCTCTCTCTCTCTCTCTCTCTCTCTCTCTCTCTCTCTCTCTCTCTCTCTCTCTCTCTCTCTCTCTCTCTCTCTCACACACACACACACACTCACACACACACACACACACACACACGTATAATGGCATTAGCCAAAATAGACTAAAGCACATGGAGTATGGAATTAAAGTTAGAGATAGTTGGCCTGTTAAATAGTGTTATGACTTTATTTTTATTTTATTTTATTCAAATACAAATAATACAAACATAACACACATAAATCTAAATAAAAAACAGTATATAAAAAAGTAGAAATACTACAGTGCACCCACACCCCTGGAGACCATTTTTTATTACTCATGGACTTCAACTCCCAGAATTCCTAAGTCATATAACAACTAACAATATACAATGTATTTCAATTGTGCCCTTATCCACTCCAAAACAGCATATATTCTTGAGCAGGTTTATTCCCTTTACCTTCCACCAAGACTGTTTTTATAAAATCATCCCATATTTCATTATAATTATTTACTTTAATCATGCCTTTTTAAAATTTAATTTCTGTTGTTAATTTATCATTTATTGCCATATTCCATATTTCATTCTACCACTCATTTCTTTGCATAACCCAATTCCGTCTCCAATATTTAACCATCACTACTCTAGCTGCCGTTATCAAATTTACAATCAATTCCTTTTTTGCTTCATTTATGTCTTGTTTTTCCACCAGTAACAGTAATGCAATCCTCGGTGGCATATCTAAATTTACCTTCAAAAGTTCTCTAATTTCCCTAAACATCATATCCCATGTCTTTTGTGTGCTAAAACAATCCCACCACATATGTTTACATGTTCCAATCTCTTTCTCGCACCTCCAGCAAATATTTGTATATGTTGATTATGACTTAATCACAGGTAACTATACGAGAACTGAAATCAGCATTTATTATCATTGAGCCCATTTATTAACATAATAGAAGATCATATGCGGCCAGTTGGATTTTTGCTGTTTTATAGAGAGAGGAGATAAACTGTTAAATAGGAACAGCCTTTCTGAGACAGGTCTAAATAATGAATCTACGTGTGCAATGTGGCTTTGGCAGCACAGCTTCCGTTTATATGAGAAATGGTGCTTGTAAAACTCAAGTAACAAAGTAGGGTGACGATGATTCTTCCTTGTACTGGTCCAGAATTAACTTCTAACACGCCCTGCCTCCTCAGATTCTGCTCAAAGAGTTTGATACCCGGAAACCCCAGTACGAACACCTGTCTGAAGCAGGTCAGGGAATCCTGCAGAGGCCTGGCGAACACCCTCCTATTCATGAAAGGGTGAAGCAGCAGCTGACGGCAGTGGCACAGAAATGGGATGGTTTAACAGGACAGCTGAGCGACCGCTGTCGTCGAATTGAACAAGTCCTCGTCAAAAGCACAGAGTACCAGAACCGTCTGAAAAGCCTTTCCGAGAAACTTAGCACACTGGAAAATAAACTCAGCCAGAACCTGGCTATAAGTGCAGACCCCGATTCTGTGAAGCAGCAACTGGAAACAGCTCAGGAAATAAAAGGCGAAATAGACCAAGAAATGTTACACCTAAACGCTGCTCGGCTTGTGTGCGAGGAATTGTCTGTGTTGGTGGCAGAAGATTACTTGAGAGCTGAACTTGTTAGGCAATTAGAAGGTGTCTTAAAGCCTTTTAAGGAGATGGCACAAAAAGCAGGTAAGTGGCAAAGCAGTTTAAAAAAAAATAAAATAAAATCCTAAATAGTGGGAAAACGTAGCGTTTCTTGAAATGAAAATTAGCTTTACACTAAATTCAGGATTGCAATTATTCTCCCAGATAGATAGAACACGTTTGAAATAAAAGAGATATTGCCTGGGGCCTGAGTTGTATGGATGGGTGGTGATAGGTCTGTTTTTCTAGATTTGACCAGTATCTTGGATCTCTCTGTATTTTATACTGAACGAGATACCATTGATAGAAGATTTATACACACGAACAGATGATTTCAACACCATTGAAATACCACTCTCCTTGTTCCTTCACCTAAGAAACAGTGAAGAAATCTCAACGCATCTATTTCTCCTGTGTAGCTATATTTAAAGCATAATGGAATGTCACACAGATTCACTGGGAGCTTTAGAATATGGAGGAATTATATCATGGGAAGCAGTACTAAATTTCAGATTTAAACAGGGTGCATTTTAACAGAGCATAAAACTCTTTTAACACATTGGCAGTGAGGTTTGCATTTTCTCTGGCAGGGCTTTGAAGAAAGCTTATGTAATTACCATTTTGTAGTAAAATGTATTGCATGTTTATTATAGACTAAAGGAGACAGTTAATTGCATAAGTAATACATGTTATTTCTATTACGCTATAGTTGGAAGCATCTCTGAAACCAATGATAATACTAATCTGGGACATGATTTTTTTTTCTCACACTCACAGGAATATCTCAATATAGGATTGTTTTGCTACTTCTGACTTTATTTTACATCTTAAAATAATCTTATATTATTCATACATTTTGACTAGCTAAATCCAATTGTTCTATAGCTATGGCGTACATTTATTAGAAATAACAATTCTTTTTGACTGAAATAAAACCCATCATATTCTAACTTTGACGTGGTTTCCAGTATTTTAAAATAGTATTTTTTTTAAAAAATCTTTTTCAGGCAGTCTCATTGAACAACTTCAGTTGACATATGCAAGTTCTCATCAATTCCAACAGATGTCTAAAGACTTTCAAGCATGGCTGGACACAAAGAAGCAAACACAAAATCAGTGTCCTCCCATTTCCACCAAGCTAGAAAGCTTGCGGTCGTTAATTGAGGATCAGAAAGAATTTAAGGCAGCACTGTCTGACCAAATTGGTTCATATGAAAAAATAATTTCAGAAGGCGAAAATCTGCTTCAAAAGACACAAGGGACCGAAAAAACAGAATTGCACTCCCAGCTCAACATGCTCAAAGCTAACTGGGATGAGCTGCATAAGCAAGTGAATGAAAGGCAAGATAAGTTGAATGATTGTTTGGAAAAGGCTCTCCGATACAAAGAACACGTAGAGGTCCTGCAACCTTGGATAACCAAGTGCCAAAATAACTTATCAGATCTTAAAATAGGTATCGATCCTGTTGAGATAGAGAATTCCATTGCTCAGGTAAAGATTTGGCAGAAGGATTTGGATAAACACCAAGGGATTGTTGAGCTCTTAAATAATGCAGCAGAAAGTTTCCTTAGTGCCTGTCAAACTGATAAGGATGTTGTTGAAGAGGAAAAGAAACTATTGATGCAGAAGATGGATATGGTCACAGAAGAGTTACATATTAAAAGGGATACTCTTGAAAAGATGTCTCGGAGATTAAAAGAGTTTCAAGAATCATCTCAGGACATTAAGGAGCAGTTGAAGAATACTAGGGAACAGTTAGACATACACAATGCTCTTAAACCTCAGACGTATAGTAATAAACACTTAACTATTATGCAGACTCAGCAGAAAGCCCTTCAGACATTAAAGCCACAAGTAGATGTGACAAAAAAACTTGCCCAAGATCTGGTAGTGGATGCTTCTGATTCAGCAAATGTCTCTGACCTCTTGTTGCAATCAGAATCATTAGAAGAAGAATTCAACGCGGTCAGCCAGCAGGTTGAGGATGAATGTTCCTTCCTGGAGGCTAAGCTCCAGGGAATTGGCCATTTCCAAAATGCCATTCGAGAGATGTTTTCTCAATTTGCAGAGTGTGATGATGAGCTGGATAGCATGGCTCCTGTGGCCAGGGATCTTGTGACTCTGCAGTCCCAACAAAAGGACATCAAAGTTTTCCTTAAAAAATTGCAGGAATTGATAAGCAACAATGAAAACGCAAACAAGACATGTAAAGTGATGTTAGCAAGTGACGCAGAGGCATCTCCTGATCTCGCAGGTATAAAAAGGGACTTAGAGGCTCTGAATAAGCAGTGCAACAAATTACTGGACAGAGCAAAAGCCAGGGAAGAGCAGATCGAAGGGACTATTAATCGCGTTGAAGAATTTTACAGCAAACTAAAGGGATTTGCCAAACTGCTTGAGGAAGCTGAAGAACACGAAGAATCCCAAGGCCCTGTTGGAATGGAAACAGAGGTTATTAATCAACAACTGAAAGTATTTCAGGTAAGATAATTCTCCCTATAGCTTTGGAACAGAGTTGTCAAAATACTATACGCTGCAAATTTGTTACCACGGTTAACTCATTATCTGTCCTCCAACATATTTATTTATTTATTTATTTTATTTTATTGCATTTATATACCGCCCTTTCCCTGAGGACTCAGGGCGGTTTACAGGGAGTTAAAAATCAATGATTGATGAGTTCAGGCCTTGGTGTGCATTAAAGATTTTGGGGTATCTACAGTTTTAGCCTTGTTTTTTTTTTTAAAAAAATCATTTTACACATGTGCAAGCTTTTGCATGTTTTAAAACGTTTTGAAATGTTAGGTTTTCTGCACAATATACTTGCACTGTTGTTTCCCACTCTTTGATGCAGCTCTCACTGGTTTTTATATGCTGCAGAGTTGTTTCACAGTGCTGGTGGAGGTGCCTTCTGATAGTGTTGTTGGATGATAGCACTGCCAGTATAATCCTGAGTGAATTATAACAACATTGTGACTGTGTATGGATGTAAATAAAATGGAATCAGATTTAGTCTTTGCGTCGATCTACATCTCTTACGTAGTCTTGCTCTTTTTTGGGGAATAAGCCTATACAGTGTTGTGTGAAGGCCAAATATGGTTCTCACAAACCCCCCCCCCCAAAAAAGAAGCTGCTTTAAAGGTTGCAGTAGACCTTGAGAATCTTTAAGAAATGATATATTATTTTCGCTTTTTGTTGTTGTTATTTTGTCCTGCTTAGATACTTTCTCTCAAGAACAGCTGAATGGATAATGGGTAGTATTGACAGTCTCAAAGCATCCTTCTTTCCATATCCAGGTGAAAGAAGAAGCAGATGCAACCCTGATTAGTGCTTTAATATTAAACGATTCCAAAAGGAATACAATAAGGAGAACAAGAGGGGGAGCCTATAATTTGTGTTCTTGTCAATACTGGCACAGACACGTAAATTTTCATGCTTAAGATATATTTCATTGTGTACTGCACATAATGAAATAAGAGTCTTCCTTCACGGTAATGGTCCAGTCAAGCAAAGTCCTAGGTGAAGCCAAGCCAAACATTTGTTCCAAGGGGTTGTCCAAGAGTCACAACCTGGGTTCATGCCAAGGATTATGTACTTAGGAAGACCTGTCTAAGTTAGGTTCCCAAGATCAGGAAAAGGGCCGATCGGTCAGGAAAACAAAAGAATGTGGAGGTGAGGCGAGGCAAAGGCACTAGGCCAAGAGCTTGTGTAGTTCTGCTGAAAAACAGCTCTGGTTTCTATCTTTTAACCCAGGCTGTCTTCCAAAAAACCCGTCTGGCAGAATTAATTTTAGTCTCTAGTGAGTCCAAGGATTCCTACTGTGAAAGAAAAAGAAATTTCCCTGCATTGGACTTCAAGGCATAAACTTGAATTTCATAAGCAGGACATTAGAATTACCCAGGATAATACTGTAGGCTGGAAGAGTCCTTAGGCCAGGGGTCTTCAAACGTGGCCCTTTTATGACTTGTGGACTTCAACTCCCAGAATTCCTCAGCCAGGCATGCCTTAAGCCCCTGCCTTAAGCCATAGAGAAAAGAAACCAAGCAAAAACGTTTCTTTTGCCTGCTATATTAACTCAGAGGAGACTGATATAACATGCTTAACATGGGGCTATCCTTAAAGGGGTACTGGAAGCTTAAGCTGCTTTAAAGTGATGCCACCATATTCTTACCTAAGGCTTAAATTCAAATGTATTTATTACAGCCCCGAGGCCAAATACAAATAAGATAAGAAGTTTTAAAATGAAGTGAATATGAATGTACATAGAAATGAAATAAGTGAAGTTTTATGTATGTATGTGTGTGTGAAAGAGAGAGAGAGAGAACAATAAGTATAATAGGGTCTAAAATAATTAAGAACATAGTTACTAAAATAAATCCACTATTATAAGAATTTCCAATCCTTAGTATGGCATATCATACAAATGGTAGCACAGAATTGGGTTGACTTGAGAGATTATTGTTGAATCCTTGCTGGAGAATAATTGTTATCTAAGGCTGCACAGTTAGACTATTTCATTCCAATATGGTTGTGCTTATTTTGGGGTTGAGTTCAAGATGCTTCTTACTTTTAAAGCTCAGTTGGGCTTGAAGTTGCTTGATAATTCTAATTCTGCAAGATCGAATCTGGGTCGGTCACTGGGACCAGAGGTTTACTCTTCTGAGTTTACGGACTCATGATGCAGCCCATCTTCAGGGAACTTCTCCCTACTGGAATACATGCTTTGGGCTAATTTGAATTCTCATGAGTTATGCCTGTTGACTGAATCCAAAAGATATTCTTCCCTTCTGTTTCTTTTACTACAGTTCTTCCAAATTAAACCCAATATATTATTATCATATCAACTTTAACATGGTTGCCCACTTTACGACACACCAGTGGAAAAACATTTAAAATGAGGATTTTTTATGACATTTTTTTAAAAAAAGGATTAATTTGCTTACAAATGTTGTTGTTATCCAAAGTAACTGTACTTTTTAATCTCCCCATCTAGATGGGATCCTCCATTCATATAAATGGAAGTTATCATCCATGCCATAACCGTTTAATGTATACTTTCCAGGTATTAGAAAAGAATGCGGCAGGTATAATAAACTTACGTTCGGGTACCCACAAATGCATTCTGGATCTTTTAAAAAATCCAAATCTTTCAGAGCCAAACCACGGTTGGCTTATTTGGATTCTTGAAGTAAAGCCAGCATCCCCACATTCAGCCACAAGTAGTAAAAAAGTACTTGTGCATTACAGGTAATCCTCGACTTAACGAGCAGAATTGGAACACAAAATTTTGGTTGCTAAGCAAGAGAGTTGTTAAGCGAATTGTGCCCTATTTTATGACTTTTTCCTGCCATAGTTGTTAAGTGAATCACTGCAGTTGTTAATAACCAAGTTGTTAAGTGAATCTGGCTTCCCTGTTGACCTTGCTTGTCAGAAAGTGTGATCACGTGACCCAGGAAGGGACCCTGCAACAGTCATAAATACATGCCAGTTGCCAAGCATCTGAATTTTGATCCCATGATCACAGCAATGGGGCAACGGTTGCGAGTGGAAAACACACATGTCACTTTTTTCAGTGCCGTTGTAACTTTAAACAGTCGATAAGCAAATGATTGTAAGTTGAACAACTATCTGTTTGGCAGTACAGCCAGAAGAAGAAAGTTGCTTTCCCAGTATTTTAGTCGGGTTAATCCTAGTATGGATTTTTCCTGACAAAGATCCAGGGATTCTCCTTAGAGTTTGCATGTCATTATAAATACCCATGGCCATTCCCTTCTCACTGGCTATTGCAGTATAAGTAATTAACTTTAAAAGAAAAGTCAGATGCTGTGATCCTGGACTTGATCCTCTATAGCAGGGGTGTCAAACTCAATTTCATTGAGGGCTGCATCAGCTTTGCAGTTGCCCTCAGGGGGCCGGGTGGGTATGGCCTACTGGGTGGGCGTGGCTAGAGTGCGTATGGCCTACTGGGTGGGCGTGGCTAGAGTGTGTATGGCCTACTGGGTGGGCGTGGCCAGCTCTACAGGGTTTGCATCAAGGGTGCCTATGGGGGCCTGGGCAGGAGTGGGACAGATCTGAGGGTCTCTGGCAGAAGGAGGGCCAGGGCCAAGGCAGTGGGGGCCGTTCCCTCACTGTTTCCAGGATGCCTTCGTGGGCCGCATGAAACCACTTCGCGGGCCGTATCCGGCCCCCGGGCCTTGTGTTTGACATGTCTGCTCTATAGGGATAGGAATTCTGTTCCCTTTGAATCATTTTAAGAAGCTACATTTTAGGGCTATTCAAAGTATCACTTCATTTTGCACTGAGTGCATATAAGAAGGTTAAAGAAGTGGAAGTGCACTGTGTTAGAATATGTAGATACAGGTAGTCCTCGATTTACGACCACACAACTGAGCCCAAAATTTCTGTTGCTAAGCGAGACATTTGTTAAGTGAATTTTGCTCCATTTTACAACCTTTCTTGCCACAGTTGTTAAGTGAACCATTGCAGTTGTTAAGTTTGTCACACGGTGGTTAAGTGAATTCGGCTTTCCCATTGAGTTTACTTGTCAAAAGGTCGCACAAGGGGATCACATGACCCCGGGACACTGCAACCGTTATATTTATCAGTTACCAAGCATTTGAATTTTTGATCATGTGACCATGGTGATGCTTCAACAGTTGTAAGTGTAAAAGTGGTCATAAGTCACTTTTTTCAGTGCCGTTGTAACTTTGAACAGTTGCTAAACAAGCTGTTGCAAATTGAGGATTATCTGTACTTGATCCTTGTGTCTTTAGGATTCTGATTAGCATATGGAGTTCTACATTGGCAGAGATCCCATTGCTTGGGTTTAATTTTGAGGAATATTCTCAGTTTGTTAGATGGAGAAACACATGGGAATGTCATAGTCTTGATCAGATGGAGCTTCCAAAAATGCAGGTTTGGAAGCTTATTTCACAGTTCGGTAGACAAATACCTGAATTAGGGGATAGTAAGGAGTACGTAAGGTGGAAAAAATAGTCTTTCACAATTGTACCTACGTATTTTGGGGGGAATATTTCTATTCAGAAATGTATTATTTTCCTGAAATTAAACGGTTATTCTGCCCGGTGCTGTCACTCTTGTTTTGTTTTACGTTTTAATTCAAGTCAGGAATAATGGTTTACATTCTTGGATTTGTTTGATTTTCACAGGCTAGTCTGAGAACCAGGAAATGAAAATAAGTGCAAAACTATCAATTCCATTTCCAATGGCCTGAGCTGAGTTATAACAAAGGGCACATTGTTAGTTTTTCAGAGGAAGTTGTTATGTAGAATTTTTAATCTTGTGTGCTTGTAGATTACAAATATCGAGTGAAGGAAACATTACTTTGCGTCCTTTTACCTCCAGGACATCTGCTGATGTCAGCAGTAACTGTTTATGAATAAGACCAGCCTGTTAATTTAAACTGATTTTTAGTGTTGGAGACAGTTCCTAGTAGCCAGGGCCATCTTGTAGAAGTGTCAGGTTACCCCGCCTGACATTTTGAACTAATTATCATGGTTTCCTACTCTGTTCTAACCCATTACCCTCTCCCTTTTCCGTCAGGGTTACAGAGGATGGATCTGATGTGCTGAGTGCTGATAGGAAACTTGCTCCTCTGTGTATCTCCCCCCCCCTCCAAAGGGCAAAGAGACAAGACAAACAGTAAAAGTGAGACATGGCTAAGCTAAGCCATGTGAGGCAGGAAACGTAAAAGGGGGTGGTGGTGGTGGAAGCTGGAGAGGTCAGACTCCTACTAATGCTCTGTTAGCATAATGCTCAGGGAGTGAATGGGTTTAGCAGCAGATGTTGCCTGAAGAACAGAAAGGCTGTTTCTTTAAGCTCACTCTAGGGAGGGCGATGCCTGTCAGATCAGAAGAAACCTGGGAGCGATAGAAAGCTTCCCAGCCACGCCGGGCGGGCAGCAGCGTGGCTGTACGTTTATGGCCGGGAATCTCCTTTTTATGCCTTCTTTGCTACAGCTAACACTGATCCAAACGTCCTCGACCGCACGCTCGTCTCTCCAGCTCCAGTGAAATCAGAAGTCTTGCTAGATTTCAAGGGAATGTGAATCTGCTCTGCTTTTGTGGAAGGAGAAACACCGCGGCTTCCAGCTGAGCTGCTGCCTTACAAGAGAGGATAGATAGCCAGTTTTAAGCCTAAGGCTACCCGAGGGATCGGAGAGAAGTTTTCTTCTATAGTTTGAAGCTTTTTGATCTCTTTTTTTTTGTTTGTTTGTTTGTTCGGCTGCTCAGAAGAAACGGCACCTTCCACATGGAACTTCTGAACGCTTCGCACGGGCATTTCCAGGACAGAAGAAAGAAACGGCTTTTCGAGTGGAGATTATTTGTAAAGTCAAAGTAAAAAATTGTTCTTCCTCTTCCCTCTGAATGTACCCGAATGACTTTTTTTCTTGAATTATTTTTTTTCCTCAAAAACTTTTCAAGTGCCTTGGTCGTAACATTTTTGGCAGCTTGTCTGGATTGTTTTATTTTTCCTTCAAGGTCCTCTTCAGCATGGCTTATTGATTAAGGAGATGGGTTTTTCCAAGCCTTTTGAAGGGATTACAGTTAGTTTGCCACCTCTTGAAGATAACATGCGACCTGTTGTAAAGATGATTTGATTTGAAGACTCAGTCTGGGGATTTAACTCACACATTTTAACTTGAGGAATGAAATGGAGCGATCCAAGGGAAGGTCTGACCCTTTGAGCCACTTAGATTTTGTTGGGGGATGTTTTGTTTTTTTTGATGTATATACTTGAGGTGGTATTTTAAAGTGTTCAAAGATAGTTGTTTTTTTCCCTGTTCCCCTTTTTCTTAAGCTCAGGCACTTTATATTTTAGGAAGGGAGCATTTAAATCACAACCAGGTAAACGTCTGCTTTTCTTTTATAGATGCACTGATTATAACCTTATCCACCTCATAAGTTATGTTCTTGGTGTAGTATGTACTTAAAATGTTCTGCTGAAGGCAAGTTTACCGTAGAGGCATTCTGATCTCTTTTTAATCTGGGTATTCCACGACATCGCTAGTAAGACATAAGAGCACTGGGGCAAAGTCCTGTAAATAACTGCAGAAATGGGAAAGCCCCTGAGCAGGCCGGACTGTTTACGCCAAAATCCTCCTTGCGTAGGAAAAGGTGATGAAGAGGAGGATATAAATATTGAGGACTGCTATGTGCCTCAGAGGTCAATCTACGACACAGTTCGGCTGAATGAACAGATCGACTCAGGTTCCAAAGGAAGCCTTTCCTCCAGGCATTTCTCTGACCGGACCTTGCCATATAGTCATAGAACACTGGACCTCAGTACCTTCTGCTCCAACGGTGGTCTCTCTTCCTCCAGTGTGTTTGAACTCAGAGGACGGGAAACGAATAAGCTAGATGAAAAAATGATTTTTGATGCCCTGAAGCTGAACGGTGACATCATCCGACCAGCTGGCATGCCCAAAGCAAAGTATCACACAGAAAAGAAAGAACACAGGAGATCCTGGAGGATGCTCCTCCTGCCAAATTTCGCAGACTCTGCTAATAAAAGTGAATCCTCAGTTGCTGGGACTTTTGAAATGGCAGGCTTGGCTGCGAGAAGCCAGGATGAGTACGGCACAAATTCCCTGACTTCAGAAGAGGACGATTCAGGTCTGTGCAGTCCTCAAACCGAAAGGGAAGACAAGCAAGTTGGGCTGCCAGAACAACAACCTCTGATTAGAAGCCTGCCTTCCATAGAGGACATTCAGTCGATAGGCAGATTTGGCACATTTCCCTCTCCTGTGTCTAGCAGTGAACATAACACCTCAAGAAATTCCCTTCTCAATGGACCCAACCAAGTGAAGTTGCAGGATACTTCACACACGAAGCATAGAGGAGGGAAATCTCTGTTGAACCTGGAAGGTCACCCCGAAGGAGGAGATGGCCCTTTTCACCCAGGGACGACTTCTTCACAAAAGGATATCTTAGCCCATGCAGAATGGCTCCAGGAGAGTGATCGAGAGTATGACGTCACTGTAGACATTGTAGACAGAAAGGCCTTGAAGAACAGCTCTAAAATTAACGAACCACTAGAAAACCACGACAGGATGATTGAAAGGGATATTTCACCTCAGGATAGGATTATTTATTATGAGGATGCAGCTATACCTGCCGATGAAATGGATTTAGTAAAACATGCCCATGTTCACCAAACAGAATACACCATGATTCCTACGGATCCAAATGAAATTCAAATTTCTGCTCAGGCTTTAGAACTTGAGAATATCTCATGTCACCAAGCAAATCCGGTGAGAACTGAAGTCTGCTTCAGGGTTGCAGACATACCTATAGAAGAAACCTTGGATACAATTTATAATGGGCTGAGGTCTAATAAGGTAATTAAAACGTAAACACATTTCGTCGTATTGCTGTTGACTTTTCCGTTATTTGGGTTTTGTTTCAGCGATTGCCTCCTGAGCGTTTATGCACATGTTTGGTTAATCTTTCCATGAAGGTGCCTAACATCATTTGGTCAACATATGTCAGAAGGCAGAAATTGGCAGACGAACATTTTGTTAAATTGATTAAGGATAATTTGTGACAGGGTCCATTAGGTCCAGCTGTTTCGGCTTGGCTATTTATTGTCCAGATGGGGCCCACCTCCCTTCAGATGAAATGCTTTCATGAAGTGTTGATGTTCAGCTTCTGCTCTGGCCTTCCTTTTATTTCTGATAGTAGAAACTGCTTTTCAGGCACTCAGTGCCATTCAAGGCATATAGGCTTTTCCCCCCAGCTGCTAATCCTCTATACATTTCCCTAGCAATAACTTGATTGAACCCAGTGAGAATGGCTTTGAGTGGGGCAAGCATAGGGTTGAACTATACATTATAAATGGCAATGCTCGAATTGTTGTGGTTTTCAAACCATGCAGATTAAAGACAAGTTACATGTATTTAAATGGTTTCTTTGCATCTTCATGCCAAGACATGCTTCTGAAATAGCAGGGATTTTACAAGGGTCATGATTATTGGACCAAGTTGTAGAAAGAAGAAAAGTATTCTCTTACAAAGAGAAGGTATTTTGTAAGTTTCACATTTTTAAATCTTGTTGTTTCATCCAGTTTGGTGATACCTTATTTCATGTCAAAGTTTGTTGATAAGCTTTCCCAGTGAAGTTATCTTCTTGTATTCACGTTTTAATTATATATTGCTAAACCATTCTGGGAAAATACTTGGCTTGGAACGTTGTGGAATTACCTTTAAGAAATATGGATTTTTGAAACGGAAATAGAGATCTGTATCCAATGAATTATGAAACTAGTTCCACAGAGTTAAAATATAGCTGTAGTTGTATTTTCCTTTAGTAGGATGTTCTTATCTTTGGGATTTTAACAGGAACTTCAAGTATAATTTAATGTAAGAACTTGTGGAAAGAACAAGTCATATGACAAAGTTGTCCCCAAATTACTAGATGAATGTCACTCTTTGCCTCTCAGTTATCACTGATAGGTGTTTATTGCTCTAAAGGGAATGTTTTAGTAGATAGTCCTTGACTTAATGACCACAGTTGGGACCAGATATCCCACTGTTAAGCAAGGCAGTTAGTAAAGTGAGATGCCATGGTTGTGAATCAAACAATCATATAGAGTCTCTCATTTTCTTTCCTTGTTGGAAGCTGGCTGGGAAGATCACAAATGGTGATCACATGACTGAAATACTGTAACCATCCAAAATACATGGTGATTGCCAACCACTCAAATTTTGATCATTTGACCATAGGGATGCTATGGCAGTCGTAAGTGCAAGGACTGGTCATAATTCACTATTTTCAGTGCTGTTGTAACTTCAAAAAAAATCACTAAATGAATGGCTGCAAGTGAACGACTAGCTGTAATATATTGTACTTTGTTCAACAAGGCAAGAGCTTAATGCACTACGTATGGGTTAGGACGCTGAGCCTGTCGATCAGAAGGTCGGCAGTTTGGCGGGTCGAATCCCGAGTGCCGCGTAACAGAGTGAGCGCCTGTTACTCGTCCCAGCTTCTGCCAACCTAGCAGTTCGAAAGCATGTAAAAATGCAAGTAGAAAAATAGGGACCACTACGGTGGGAAGGTAACAGCGCTCCGTGCGCCTTTGGTGTCTAGTCATGCTGGCCACATGACCACAGAGACGTCCTCGGACAAGCGCTGGCTCTTCGGCTTTGAAAAGGAGATGAGCACCGGCCCCTAGAGTTGGAAACGACTAGCACGCATGTGCGGGGGAACCTTTACCTTTTTTATGGGTATTAAAGGTTTCTTTGCAAAATGTTATGTGAAGTTGCCAGTGATGATGTGTCTTGCTTATTCTGAAAACCTTATTTTTTTCACATTCTTGAAACGAATGAAAGATTGGATGCATCAGGAATAGTGTTAATGTTTGTAATGTGCTTTGCATTCCACAAATATGTATAGTATTCTTGGTGGCTACTAGGCATTTTTTCTTTATCCCATGAAAAGATTGTTAAAACGTGTAAAGAAAGGCGTCTACATGTTTGGGATTAATCCCATATTTAGTTTTAGTTTCTCTCTTTGTCCAATCTGTAACTATTTCCTGGAGGAATTTGACATTCTTCTATTTTTTTTAGTATACTTCCTTTGCATGCGAGCGGTAGCTTCTGTTATGAAAATTTGCAGGATTTTTTGTAGGTTGAATTCTTGTTTTTAATATAATACTTTTCTAATAAATTAGAACATGCATTATCCAGTTGATCCACATTTGATACTTTCCGGTTTTCAGACTTTCATTAATTCAGCAGTCTCCAACCTCCCCAGCTTGGGGGGACCGGCAGAGGGGGCGGCAGCAGCAGGAGGCGGGGAGAGGGGAGGGCTTCCCGCGCGCACATGCCACTTTCACAAATGCAGCTTCGTGCACATGCGTGCAGTCACCCACCATTTCCCCGGCCCAGTTCCAAACTGGTGGGCCAGGACTAGGGGACCCCTCTTCTAATTGGTATGATGGTAGATTATACCAATTATAATGGCTGCAGGTCTTTGATGGCAACTTTCAAGCATATGTTGCTTTCAGATTCTCATCTTTTAAGATAATAAAACTTCTCAGGTAATTCTTTGTAATTGGGAGCGTAAGTATGACAATAGAGTCTATTATGTAAATGTAAGCTAATCCCCTACATGGTTACTAACAATACTGAGTAATGGAAGTTACACTTTTGGTGTCCAGTAGCATTCTTTGTATTAATTGTACCAATGTCAAATGTACCACTTTTCCTTAGTGCCCAAACTTGCCTGACAGGCTAAAGGTTGCATATTATTTGTCCTATTTAATTTTGCCATCTCAATAACTGGGAATGCTTGCTGTTGATTGCCTTTTTATATTTTCTCAAATGGCCCCTCAGTCTAATGGATTATTATATTTACCTCCTTTTATTATGGCGATGTTATGGTTGAACCAAAGGGGAATCTCATGGAAATGCAGCAGCGCTATTTACTGTTGGTTTTACTGTCACTTTTTGTAACTATTCCTGCTGCTTTTAAAAGGATAATGCTGCTGTTCATTGCTTTTGCGCCAGCGTTAAGACCAAATCCAGTTCCATTGCTGTAGTTACCTTGATTATTATTATTATTTTTTGGCCGTAAGATGACACTATTATAACACTGGAACTGTGAATCCAGTCACCCGTTAACCACTTGAACTAATGACAAGCTCCCTCAATTAAAACTAAGAACACACTGAACTGCTTTTAAACTAGGGCTGTGCAAGAGTACTGCATCTGATGCTGATTCTGTTCCAGTGTAAGGATTTCAAACTATTACCACTGTTAGGTATAGGTAGGGAAAAGTGTGTTGCCTAGTGGCATGTGTTTCCAAAAAGAATGGGCGTGAGCTTACGTATTCATGTAAACAAAGCAGTTAGATAGGACTTTGGGAAAAACATCTTCAGATTACTTTCCCCTGGCAATTCTCTTCAGCCTGGCGTGAATTGCCATATAGAATACAGATTTTTTGGGGTCTCTGTGTTAGGAGAGTTAAACATCAGGATTGTTGATGCTTTACAAATGAGAGGGAAAAGGTACTTCAGACCTCAGGTGGAATGCGAGATATTAAAACAGCCATAGTTTTTTTACAGGGTTCCTTATGAGTCTGAAAAAAGATACATCAGTTTAAGAAATCCAAAGGTAATGAGACTTTTAAAGTGCTGGCACTTATTATTTTAGTCTTGCACAGAAGCTGTTTGGCTAGTGGAGAGAGAGAGATATCATTCACACTGAAGGTTTGAAGCTCTTCTTCCGAGTCAGTTTTGAAGCTTGCACAACTCTTGTTAAACCCAAACCATTATAGTCATACTTTCACTTTTAACATGGTGTTTGTTGCCACTTTTGTAATAACTGTTTGTCAATCCTTAGTGTCTCGTCTTATCTAATCATCTAAATTTGCCCTGAACTGTTTTTAGGCTATTAAGTGACATTTGACATATACCGGTACATTTTACACGTTATTTTCAACACAGTGCATGCTGTGTGTTTTGACTTCCGATATCTGCTCCGGTTGCTGCTTTTGTTCAATGTGCTCCAGGCTCTTTTGTCCAAGTAGTTTTGTCTTTTACTTTCCGTTCGTTTTATTTTTTTTCCAATTGATAGGCATTTGAGAAAGAAGAGATTGAACCACTGCAACTTAAGCAGCAGGAGGTAAATTGGTTGGGTCAAGGCCTTATTCAGAGTGCTGCTAAAAATGCAAATACCGATAACCTTGAGCGTGATATTGAAGACGTTAATACAAGGTGGAAAACTCTCAATAAAAAGGTACTAAGCTATATTTTTCACTGCAGATACTTGTTGCTTTTACTGGGTTATTGCTTCTGATAACTCACCACAAAGTTGCTAAATAGTAGGCATGCTGCATAATAACATGTAGTCTCCCAAGTCTGAAGCATCACCTATGCTTCAGCACCCATGTAGAGTTCCTGAACGCACAGATGAATATTTCTCACATGAACACAAAATATTATTTTTAAAATTATAACTATCTATTACATACAGTTTTGGAAATAATTTGGAAAATATATTTGGATTGAACAAAGGTGGTAATATAGTACCTGTCTACATTGCTTAAGCTGAGGAGTCAATGGCTGCTCTCATAGCTGTACTGTGATTATGGGAAAATATATTTCTCCTTTAGAAGAGTTGCAGAACAAGAATTGCTGTGTTAATGCTCTGCATCTAACAAAGTATAACAAAAGTCAAACCTCCTAGACCAGTCACATTATATATTATTTTTTTCAAAGAAATTATTACTATACTTAGGAATGTTCAATGGCCATGCATCAAATGAGAAAGGAAATAATAATAATAATAATAATAATAATAATAATAATAATAATAAGAAGAAGAAGAAGAAGAAGAAGAAGAAGAAGAAGAAGAAGAAGAAGAAGAAGAAGAAGAAGAAGAAGAAGTTGGAAGGGACCTTGGAGGTCATCTAGTCCAACCCCCTGCTCAGGCAGGAAACCCTATACCATTTCAGGCAAATGGCTGTCCAGTCTCTTCTTAAAAACCTCCAGTGTTGGAGCATTCACAGCTTCTGGAGGCAGGTTGTTCCACTGGTTAATTGTTCTAACTGTCAGGAAGTTTCTCATTAGTTCTAGGTTGCTTCTCTCCTTGACTAGTTTCCATCTGTTGCTTCTTGTCCTGCCTTCAGGTGCTTTGGAGAATAGCTTGACTCCCTCTTCTTTGTGGCAGCCCCTCAGATATTGGAACACTGATATCATGTCACCCCTCACCTTTCTCTTCGTTAAACTACACATACCCAATTCCAGCAACCGTTCCCTATATGTTTTAGCCTCCAATCCCCCAATCATCTTTGTTGCTCTTCTCAGTACTCTTTCTATTATTATAATAAATATAAAATATTTATCATATAATAAATATAATAACATGATAAACTTACATTCAGAGAATACCAGAAGTCAGGACCCATCGACAATTTAATAGATTCAATCTTCAAATAAATTGTTTATGTGGGCCTGGTTTTGGTATTCTCTGTATGTAGGTTTAACATGTTACTTATATTATTATACGATGAATATTTTATAATATAAATTTAGAACATATTATAAATCTCTATACATTTATTACAGCCATAACTTTAATGTTTATTAAAACTTTTAATCATCGCATCCCTCCAAAGCATCTTTTTTTGGAATTGAATATGAAGACTTACATAGTGTTAGACCTGTCATGTCTGCTGACAACACATAAAGTCAGATAGTATCATTTCAGTAATCTTGGAAAATATAAGAAAGTCTATCCTAAACAGACCATTATTTTATTAATGTGAATAATAGCTAGTGAGTACAATGCCATTTTCTGTTCCATACTGATTGAAGACAGCTGAGGAGACACTTTGTTTGCCATTCAAGCGTTGATCCAAAATTGAAGAGAGAAAGAGAAGAAACTGTGAAGATGATCTTTTCCATTCCATTCTAGATGTAGAATTAGGTCTTATGCCTTGATGGCTGACTAAATATTGCAGCTCACATATTGTGGCAATACTTTTAAATAATTATCTAAGTACAGGTAGTCCTCAACTTGTGACCACAGTGAGCCCCAAATTTCTGTTGCTAAGCACGCCACTTGTTAAGTGAGTTTTGCCCCATTTTGTTACTTTTCTTGCCACAGTTAAGTGACTTACCGCAGCTGTCATGTTAGTGACACGGTTGTTAATGGGCTTTCCCATTGACCTTGCTTGTCACAAGGTTGCAAAAGAATCACATGCCCCCCTCCTCCCCCCGGGACCCTGCCGCTGTCATAAATACATGTCAGTTTCCAAGCATCTGAATTTTGATCACGTGACCATAGGGATGGTGCCATGGCCGTAATTATAAAAAAAATGGTCATAAGTCCCTTTTTTCAATGCCATTGTAACTTTGAACGGCCACTAAATAAATGGTCGTAAGTCGAGGACAACCTGTACTCGAATATCATCACGTCCATGAACATTGCAATGCTTAATTTTTATTCTCCTAATTTCCTTCACTTTCTCAATGGGGTTGGGAAGTCAGAGGTTGCACTGTGGGCAGAGGATAGTGTCTTCAGGGTTGGGGCTTGTTTTATATTTTTCAGGTTGCACAAAGAGCAGCACAGTTGCAAGAAGCATTGTTGCACTGTGGGAGATTTCAAGATGCTGTTGAATCGATTCTTAGCTGGTTAATTGATACAGAAGATCTTGTGGCTAATCAGAAGCCCCCGTCAGCTGAATTTAAAGTTGTGAAGGCCCAAATACAGGAACAAAAAGTAAGTGAAAGTTGTTTATTTGTCTTTAGTTTTTTATTTTTTTTCTCTTTCATTGGAGATGGAGGTGGAAATAATTAGAAGGAAATAACACTATCCTTTCATGATCTACTATGTCCACTTTGAGATGGGACAGGGAGACAGGCAGAGAAGAATTTGAATGGGAAGTGATATTAGCCTTTTTTTACTCCATAGTTCGATATCCTTAATTTTTTTTTTTAAAGGGGGAATTTGCTTCACTTCTGGAAGGGGAGGAAACATAGGCAGGGAGGACAGAATCCAGAGTCTATAGGAATTTATCCATCATCACCTGCATTTTAGGATGTTCCATGCTTGCTTATTCAAAAAGAGGCTTCAGAAAGGGTCTTCCCAGAGGATCTTCAGAAGTGAACACCAAATCATTATTTTAGAGTAACAGAACAAGTGTTTGAGATAAAAGCAACTGATTCAATTAACTCCCATTTAGATATTTTTTTTAGCCTCACACTCATTCTGTAATTTGAGCCTTGCTCCAGGCATATCACATAAAGGATTTTTTATAAAATTATTTTTATGAAAAATCGAAGGAGCATACTACCTAATTTATTTTTGTATGTTTACATACCATTCTATCCCGGAATATGAGAGAATAAAAATGGAATTTCCAAATAGTCCCTATCAAGGCACTGACAAGACCCAGGCTATCTTAGTTCCACTAATGTTACTTCATTACTCTGGAGTGGCCTATATGGATTTTGGCATCCTTTATGCACTTGGATATAAATAGAAAGGGAATGGTCTACATAATAAAATAAACATTGTTCAACCCACAACTTTATTTTCAGAATCGGCCCATCAAGAAGAAAATGATGAGTATGTTAGGGTCAGGATTAGCAACTGGCAATTTTTGAGCAAATGTTAGTGCTGGATGACAGTCAGCTTCCTGAATCAGCTGTATGTACAGTAAAACAAAGATGACCTGCTTTTATAGCAACAAAATTTGTAATTTTATTTTTTAAAAATAGGAGTAGCACCTTTACTTTTTTGTTTCATCTTCTTATAGTTTAATAATGGAATAGTAAAACATCCACTTGAGAGAAAAAATAAATACGTAGAAAGGTATTTATGTTGGATTTGCCTACCACAGAGAACTATAGGCTTACCCATATTTAAGTAGTATGCAGTATGCAAAGTGCAAAACATAATCTTCAAAATATAAAGATACTTTATTTCCCCCCCCCCAAGTCCTACTACTCTATCTTATCATGGCAGGGCATGATAGTATTCATGAGAGGGATGTGCAAAGAATGCCAGGAATATACGCCAATCGTATATACTGTTAACAGGGTCACCTCTGAGTCATGAAGATCATCCTAGGTGCCCAGCTAAAGCAAGCAGGCGCATACACTGGGCAACAGCAATGTATAAAAATAATGGGGATGGCAGATCACTTTAGTGAAGGAGGCATCATTTCATACTGCATGAGATAATGTAGTGGTAAACTGCTCCAGTATTTTACCAAGAAAATCATTGAATAGACAAGATAAAGTGATTGATGATATAGTTCCAGGTAATTGGCTTCTTGGGTTGGATGGTACTTAATATGCTGCTGAGGAAAAGCTGAGGATCTGTGGTACAATCACCAGCTAAGGAGAGGAGGGAGTAAAGAGGTGTGACTTCATGGGAGGAAACATGACAGACCCGATTAGTGAAACTGCGTCCCAAGGAACGGCAGCAAGTCTGGCAAGAATAATGTCAGGTGCAAGTAACCAGAACAACTTTGTGAATGGGCCAAAGCAGTTCCTTTATTGTTGGTCACATATATTGCAAGAATCTTGCCAGTCTGGCTGCATTCCCTTGGAAACCTGTACATAAGACTTCACTAGTCTGGTCTGACATTTCCTCCCATGTAGTGACTCCAAGTTGGCACATCTCTTTACTCTGCCCTCTCCTTTAGCTTGTGATTCCAATACATGATCTTTAAGAATGCTAATGGCATTTATGAGAACTTCTGAGGGGGGGTGGTGGTATGGCAAATTGAAGAGAGCTTTGTGAAAGCGGAGCCAACCACCGCAGCAAAGACCAAGAAATGAGCGAGTAGACTGTTTCCTTGGAATGTCTCTAAATAAGAATGAGAGATTGCCCACATGTGCTCCTCACAGAAAGCAACCACATGTGTGGTTGCTTCTTGTGAAGAGACAGGAAGAAAGTGGTTGTCCACGGGCTTGAGCATTGAGAAGTACCGGTAAGTCATGGGATCAGTCATCTTGTTCGCAACCACAGCAGAGCCTTTTAAAGGAGATTGAGTTCACAGAGCCTTTTAAAGGAGATTGAGTTCACTTTCACTTTGGGGAAATTACCTATTAACCATCTCAAAGC
Source organism: Vipera ursinii (assembly GCF_947247035.1). Lineage (NCBI taxonomy): Eukaryota > Metazoa > Chordata > Lepidosauria > Squamata > Viperidae > Vipera > Vipera ursinii. The sequence continues at coordinate 229,019,477 of NC_139512.1, read as the reverse complement.
TATTAGAGACCTTTGCAACAACAAGGTTGAAAACTCTTCATTCAGTTAATTTATCTTCCCACTCTGAACAAGAGAAAAAATAACTACAGGCTTAAAAATGTAAAGAATGGGAAATAACAGCAAAAAGCTAAATAAGATTTTGATCTAAGAAGATTATAAGTGGATTAAGGGTCAAGATAAATTTGACATATTTAGTTTTATTATGTTTTTGGAATGAGATGTAAAAAATAACTTTTCACGGGAAACAGATTTATTTTGGCTATTCTGCTATTCTGACAGTGGCAGGTCTTGGCAAAAGATAAGCGATGATTTTGGAAACTTGATTACTAGAGAGGAAGCCTGATGTGGTCCTCGACTTATGACCACAATTGAGCCCAAAATTTCCATTGCTAAGCAAGATAGTTGTTAAGTGAATTTTGCCCCATTTTACAGCTTTTCTTGCCACAGTTGTTAGGTGAGACACTGCAGTTGTTAAGTTAGTAACATGATTGTTAAGTGAATCTGGATTCCCCATTGACTTTGCTTGTCAGAAGTTCGCAAAAGGGGATCAGGTGACCCCGGGGCACTGCAACAGTCATAAATACAAGCCAGTTGCCAAGCCGTCAAATTTTGATCACGTGACTATGGGGCTGTTGCAACAGTCATAAGTGTTGAAAGACAGTCACCATAAGTCACTTTTTTCAGTGTCATAGTAACTTTGAACTGTCACTAAATGAATGGTTGAAAGTCGAGGACTACCTGTACTAGGACTTACAAAATAACACAAAATGTTAGAACATTGCAAATATTACAGGAGATCTTTAAAGAATGGAGGCAGAATCTAGTACCTACAATAGCAACACTGTCAGTAATGATGCCTGTTTTATGAGTAGATCATGTCTAAAAGATATTGAAGGGGAATGGCAGATGTAAAAAAAATAATAATTATCTGACAAGATTTTAAAAAGTACATAAAATGGAACTACGAATGATAGGCCAGGAGAATGATTTGGAAAAAAGACACTTTATTTGATATGCAAAAGAAACTGGCTGAAATTTTAAAAATTAAGAGGAAAATACAAGTGATTAAACCAAGAGAATGACCTGGAAATCTACAAAAGAAGCTTGTTAAAATCCTTGAAGAAATATGCACAAAGGGATGAGCAAAAATTGAAGAGAAATGAAATCCTATGACAATATTTGATTGAAATAAATATTAAAACTGTTAGTAAAAAGAAGGAACATAAACTTGGTTTATTTGATCAAGGCTGAAATAAGGTACATAATAAAGTTACATAAAGGCAACCCTTTATGGACTTTTTGCTGATACCAGAATTGAAAAGTTTTGATGCTTTATGTATTTGCTCAAAGATAATTGATAGGATATTGGATGAAGCAATTTTTTTTAACCTTATGGAGGAGGGATCCCCAACCCCCAGAACATGACCAGTTGGGAACTGGGCCACGCAAGCAGCAGGCAAGCGCGCAAAGCTCCATTGGCACAGGGAGCAGGTACGCACACAAAACCATTCCCTCTCTCCACCTCTGCCACTGCCAGCCTGTGGAATTGTAAAGGTTGGGGACCTTATAGAGCAGAGGTCCCCAACCTTTTGGGCACCAGGGACCAGTTCCATGGAGAAAGGATTTCCATGGACCTGAGAGTGTGTGGTTTTGTGTGCTGCCTACTTCCCACACATGGGGCTTTACTTGTTTGTGCGGCTCAGTTCCTGGCATGCTGCGGCCTGGTGCAGGTCCACGGACCGGGCGATGGGGACCCCTGTTATAGAGGGTGAAGAGTTATTAAATTTGTTTATAATAGTTGTGATGAAGGTTGAAAGTGATGTCATATTTTTTCTTTTTCCTTATACTGTCTTTTCTTTTTATCTTTTCCTGCACTTCTAAGTCTTTTCATTTGCTTCTCTTTCTCTAAGTTTAGTTTGCATTATTTTTACTATTAGAATTAAAATTCTTAATAAAAACAATATTCGAAGAGATTGTGAATAGTTTTTACAAAGTTTATATTGGACTAAGTCTAGATTGAAATCTTTGGAACATCAAGTTGCTGATGTTGCCACACAGAAAAAGAAAATCTGAACTTGCAAAAACAGAATTACAGGGGGAATGTGGAATGTAAAATACATGAACATAGGAAAGCTCAACACAGAAAGATGAAGTAATTCGTATAATTCTGTAGAAGTCAATCTGTGTGGTTGCTAAGCTTAACTGCATGTTACCATTTAATACTTTATTTACAGTATCGGGATTTCTCATATAAGAAGTTTATACACAAGGCATAAATAACAAAAAGCCTCAATGTAGGCTAATATAACCTTAAAAACCTAATAAGCTGAATGAATGTATATAAAACCCTAAAGTATTTTACTGCATTTTCACAAAATCCTTTCCTAAAACTATAATATTAAGGGCATTCCAAGAGTAAATTTTTTCTTACAGTGATTATAGTAATTACGGTATGTAATCCTGAGAAAAATAAATATAGCTCAAGGCTTGGCTATACACTTAATTTCCAATTAAGAAGTTTAATTTACCTGGATTGTCTCCCAAGCTAACTTTCGGTATATACTCAGGAGAATTTTAAATAAAGCTTTCCTCTGCACAGCTGCATCTTGGCTGCTGGCTTTTCCAGACAGCCTGGAAAGATGATTCATTAAACACCATGCGGTGTCTTTTCTCAGAGGGTTGCCGTCAATTATTTAACTAAGTACTTCTGTTTTCTGATTAAAACAATTACAGGGCATGCTTTCCATTATGTGGTACATGCTACAACATGCTCTTGAGCTGCCCATATTTTTGTCTTGGAGAACAGAATAAGCATGGATTTAATTGGTGAACTTGTGTGTCTCATTTACTCGGCTTTTGACAAATATGACTTTTGTAGGCCAGTCTGCAGCTAGGAAGAAAAATGTATTAATGCCCCCTGAAAAGTTACAACTTGGTATAACATATATACACAGTGGTCTATGAAAGTTAATCAGATGTCTAAAATTATTCCACTGAGTTACAAAACTGTATGATGGAAATGTTAAAAGTTGAAGTCAAAGAGACACATAGTGTAGAAAGTACAGGCTCTTAGTACTGTGAAGAAGGCTTTCTGTACTTCCCTTGAACACCATGGTTTATAATTCACAACCACTCCTCAACCATGTAGAACAACAAAACCATACTACTGGTTTCCTGAGTACACTTAACAATAGATTATAATAAATTAGTGTATCTTTAAGATACCATAACATTTGTTGTTGTGTGTAATACAACTATTGTCTTCTAAAAAGGATGGATATGGGCCCTTAGCTGTAATCATATTATAAATAATTATTCCAGAGGTTGATGTAGGGAAGTTTGTTGCTAGCAGTTGCTCATATGGGAGTACTAATTGTACTTAATCGAAAATATAAAGCCATTGCTACAGAATTAACAGCAAGTGAATTGATAGAAAGTAAAGACAGATTTTGCGAAAACCTTCATCTATAGGCAGCATTCAGAATAGCGACTACTTCATATATATCCAGGAACAAAGAATGGTGGGCACAAATAATATTATGCAGAGACCTGTCAGAAGAGAATAATTTTTAAGTAAGAGCAAGTTTTATATTCTTGTGTGCCTAGTACAGGGGTAGGCAACCTTGGCTCTTTTATGACTCGTGGACTTCAACTCCCAGAATTCCTGAGCCAGCATAGCTCAGCATGGAAACCTTTCCCTTTTCCCTAAGCATAGCTGGCTCAGGAATTCTGGGAGTTGAAGTCCACGAGTCATAAAAGAGCCAAAGTTGCCTACCCCTGGCCTAGTAAGAGGGTTCATCAGTATCTTTTGAAAATACAATGGACTGCTGTCGTACAGAGAGCCACGGAGATGGTTTTGAAGCAAATATTCAGAAATCATTATGTAAACAAAGAGGATGGAAGCCTTCCTTAAGTCTTGGGAAGGGGGATAGTATTAAGAAGAGGCTGAGGCTGACTGTCTTCCCTGACTCACTAGGGTATAAGAAGGTGGGGATGAAAGCACAAGGAGACATGGGACACTTAGTTATTACAGCCTATCTCAACAAAGCTGATTCTAGCCTTCCCTGCGGAGTTGGTTTCCCGATCTGGTCTATCTCGAAGAGCTGCTACAATGGAATGTCCTACTCTGAAAGCACTCTATTTCATAAAAGCAAGGAAGGCATGCTTATTTGTAGCCAACCTGAGCTGTCAGTATAATGTGAAACAGAATTTAAAATAAAAATGAAAAATAATAACTCTACAGCTGACAATAGGATTTATTTAGTCCATCAGTGCTAAGTGAACGAATAGCCTATTTATGCAATGGGAAGCATAAATGCTGGTCTGTCCGTTGCCTGCCATTTCAGAAGACAGCTTGCTTAAATCTCTCCCACTTGCCGGTAAGCCAGACCTTGGATAATCAGCCTCTTCATCTTGTCACAAAGCCATCATTTCCTGGCAGTTTAATTTTTGATTATTTTGTTTCCAGCTTCTCCAGAGATTGTTAGATGACCGCAAGCCTACTGTTGAATTGATCAAGCGTGAAGGGGAAAAAATGGCAGAGTCAGCGGAGCCGGCAGATAAAGAAAAGATCTTGAAACAGCTGAGTCTCCTGGACAGCAGATGGGCTGCATTGCTTGATAAAGCAGAACTGAGGTACTTGAAACATTTTCATTCACTTCCTGGTAGAACAGGAAGCTCTTCTAGCTACAGCAAAGAAAACTGTAATTTGAAGCTGCTGTGTGAGGATTTTTGTTCTAAGATGAGCTGGATTTTGAGGCTGGATGAGAAAATGCATTAGCACTGTTAAGACTAGAACTGTAGGTGAAATACAGTAAATGTGATTTATCTATTTCCTCAGTTAATAAATAGGTGGATAGGTAAGGCAGACACTGGGGATTACAAAATGGGCATAAGGACAAGGTCTACTGCATGGAGGAGCTGACAAATTAAGCATTGTTTTAATAAAGGATTGAAACCTTTTGCACCTGTGAGATTTAATTTAAAATATTTCTAGCCTGGAGTAAAGTGGTCCAGCAGATCTAGCTAATCAGTGTGTCAGAATAGAGCTGGAAAGGGACCTTGGAGGTCTTCTAGTCCAACCCCCTGCTCAAGCAGGAGACCCTGTACCATTTCAGACAGGTGGCTGTCCAGTCTTTTCTTAAAAACCTCCAGTGATGAAGCATCTAAAACTTCTGAAGGCAAGCTGTTTCACTGGTTAATTGTTCTCACTGTTAGGAGGTTTCTCCTCAATTCCAGGCTGCTTCTCTCCTTGATTACTTTCCATCCATTGTTTCTTGTCCTGCCTTCTGGTGCTATGGAGAATAAGTTGACCCCATCTTCTTTGTGGCAGCCCCTGAAATACTGGAATAGTGCTATCATGTCACCTCTAGTCTTTCTTTTTTCTAGACTAGGTAAAGGTAAAGGTTCCCCCGCACAATGCGTGCTAGTCGTTTCCGACTCTAGGGGCCGGTGCTCATCTCCGTTTCAAAGCCGAAGAGCCAGCGCTTGTCCAAAGATGTCTCTGTGGTCATGTGGCCGGCATGACTAGACACCAAAGGCGCACGGAACGCTGTTACCTTCCCACTGTAGTGGTCCCTATTTTTCTACTTGCATTTTTACGTGCTTTCGAACTGCTAGGTTGGCAGAAGCTGGGACGAGTAACAGGCGCTCACTCTGTTACGCGGCGCTCGGGATTCGACCCGCCAAACTGCCGACCTTCTGATCGACAAGCTCAGCATCCTAACCCACTGAGCCACCGCGTCCCTTTTCTAGACTAGCCATGCCCAATTCTTGCAACCGTTCTTCATCTGTTTTTCTCTTCAGGCCTTTAATCATCTTAGTTGGTCTTCTTTTCCCACAGTCTCTCAACATCTTTTCCTGTAATGTGGTGATAAAAACTGGATGCAGTACTCCAGATGTGGTCTTACTAAGGATTTATAAAGTGGTACTAATACTTCATGTGGTTTTGAAATACGATTAACACAAAGCACAAAATACTATGAAGTTTTGTTCTGATGATGGGGCTAGTGTTTATTTAGACTATCTTTTGTTACTAAGTCACAAAGTTTTATTTTGGGGGGGGGAAATTGAAGCTTTACTGAAGTTTGGAATCTTTTACCTATATTTGATCCCCCAATGTTTTATTTTTTTTAATTCTCTCGGCATTTTGTAGGCATCGCCAGTTGGAAGGGATTTCAACTGTAGCTCAGCAGTTCCATGAAACCTTAGAACCATTGGTTGAATGGCTAGCAGCTACTGAAAAGAAGCTTTCCAATTCAGAACCCATTGGCACCCAGGCTTCCAAACTGCAACAACAGATTTCTCAACATAAAGTAAGACCTTAAAGGGGCAGCCTCTTGGAGTTATTTTTTTTATAACTTCCTCATTCAGAAGAATTGGAAATTCTTTCTCTACCTCCTTTCCTGAGGTGTTTTTTCTTTAAAAAAATACATTTCTATTATCACTCAAATTGCTTTATTCACTTTGCTTTTTTATTTAGTTGCGCCCATCTTTGTTTACATGATTTTGTTAAACTTTCTTTTCAATTTTTTTTCCTTTCCGCTGCTTTGAAAATTCCATTTAGACCTTAGAGGAAGACATCACCGTTCACAATAAAAACCTACAGCAAGCAATTAATGTTGGTCAAAATTTAAAAACATTGTGCTCCAGGGAAGATAAAGAGATGGTTCAAGAGAAATTAGACACTTCAGAAGGCCGATACATTGAGGTTCAAGAAAAAAGCAAAAGTAGGGCTGAGCTCCTGAAACAAGCCTATTGCAATGCTCAGATTTTTGGAGAAGATGAGGTTGAATTGATGAACTGGTTGAATGAGGTCCATGAGAAACTGAGCAAATTGAGAGTCCAAGACTACAGTACTGATTTACTAGAGAAACAGCACGCTGAAATGCTGGTATTTGCCATTATTTTCTGTTCTTTTTTTTAAATTTACCATCATTAATCATATTATTAACAATTTCCTTTTTATTTTATTAATTTTCTCATAACTAAATCTTGCATAATGTTTATTTCTTTTCGTTACCTCATGAACTTTTTTTCTTTTCATTTCCCATGAAGAAAGAAACGAATGCATTATTCTTTCTAAAATGGAAGAACTTTTAAGCGATGACTTCTTTGATGTGTTTATGTGCTGTTGCCTTTTCTCTCTCATTCTCCATATTCTTAAATCATTAAATTTCCTAGGTTCTTCAGGAAGAGATTAAGGTCAGAAAAGATAATGTTGATCAAGCTATTCAGAATGGTTTACTGCTTCTTAAACAAACTACAGGTGAGAATGATTTATATCAGTGGCAAGTTAAACAACATCTTTTTACTTAGTTTTTTTATACTATAAAAATAACATTTTCCAGAATAAATGTGCCAAAAGTTTATAGTTAATATACCATTTTTTTTAAAAAATGGCTTCGATTCATATTGATAGCTGGTTATAACAATATGGTTGAGAGCATAAATTATGAGTTGGCAATCGTTTTCATTTGGAAAATTAATTTCTGTACTTAAAAAAAGTAAATATTTGAATTATTGGTATCAAAAGGATTTTAAAAGGGCTCTTTAGGGAATTAAAACAGTTATAGTTAAGGTGAATAAACTGTACCAAGTTTCATTCTATGTTGCATGTCTACTGTTTACAGCAGCGGTACCCAACCTTTTCTATAAACCACATCCCTAGAATGCTTGTGATATATTCTTGCACCCTTTACAAAAGTTCAAAATAACAGCAACCCCCTGGAATATCGTTTTGCACTCCCAGGGCACCCCCGGTTGGGAACCCCTGGTTTACAGGAACAAGAAGGCAGGGATAATAAATAAATGAAAATCTAGTCATTGCTTATGGCTTTCTTATGCTCCAAAGCCATAAAATATAGCTTCAAGGAGCGGAATGGTGATGATAAGTCCTTTTTGATCACTTTGTCCTGATGCGATGTAGGGATAGGATTATAAATACCAGAATTCCTGCCAGGAAATCAACATTCCACCCTCTCCATGGTACTCAGACTAGTATTTGTTGCTTCCTAAGGTGTCTTCTAGTCTTCACAAAAGTAAATGTTCTGTCAGTGAAAATGTCCACTATAGCCATTGTCAGGAAAATTTGTAGAGGTTTCTTTTTGTAACCACTAAAATTTTTCAGTCTCATAAGTACTTGGTGGAAACATTTTAAAATGCTTAGCCTCTTTCTAAGCAAACAAGAATTAGATGGCTATTGCTGCATGGTTTTTGGTAATTATTTGGAAGAAATGTTTTGGACTCACTACTTTCGTAATAGAAGGCCAGCCTTTTTTCAATCCCCTGTGGAATTTTAGCAGCCTGCAGAGTTTTAGTTATTTTCCGTTTATAGTTTCAATATATGTGATCCTGGAAATACTGATTATATTTGTCATGTTTGGTATTTTTAAATTATTGCTGTTATAAATGAAATCATAGTTGAGAATGGAGTTATATATCCACTTAGATATCAACCAATAATTTAAGCTGTAGATCAGTTGCATTAGTGTTTATCCCAGCAGTCTGGGATATTTGAGGGAACACTTGCTGCCAGCATCAAGTTCCCTTCGTCCAGTGCGCTCACACAGGGAGGGTCTTCTCAGGGTGCCGCCGGTGAAAGAATGCCGGCGGATAACACCCAGGGGGAGGGCCTTCTCTGTGGGTGCGCCTGCCCTCTGGAACCAGCTGCCCGTGGAGCTCAGGACTGCCCCTGACCTGCGTTCATTCTGCCAGGACCTGAAGACCTGGCTGTTTGAGCTCTCTGGCCCAGGCTGAGAATTTTTAACTGGGGCTTTTATTTTCAGGGATAATTTAATCTTTTTAATTGTTTTTTAACTTTTGTATTTGTATTGGTGTGATTTTAAAATACCCTGTAAACCACCCTGAGTCCTTCGGGAAAGGGCGGTATATAAATCTAATAAAATTAAAATTAAATTAATTAAATTTTTCTTTTCCCACTTTTTCTGGAGGAGGGCTAAGTAGATGATTGTGATAGTGAATGTTGTTGTGAGGTTAAAATTGATTATATATATTTTTAATTGATGAGCAGGACCACATCCTCTGTACTAGCGATAGTACTGTGGAAAAATTGCATTCCAAATGCACATAGCACATCTGGTTTAGAAGGCAACATCTTGTGAATTTTCTAGACTTTATGAAGTGTCCCAAACATAATAGTTTGAGTCTGAGAAGGACAAGATTTCAGACTTAATCTTGAGACACACATATCTATCTATCTATCTATCTATCTATCTATCTATCTATCTATCTATCTATCTATCTAGATAATTAGATATATCTAGATAGAAAGATAGATATATGATAGATAGATAGATAGATAGATTAGATATATCTAGATAGAAAGATAGAGATAGATGATAGATAGATAGATAGATAGATAGATAGATAGATAGATAGATACTGTAGATAGATAGATAGATAGATAGATAGATAGATAGATAGATAGATAGATAGATAGATAGATAGATAGATAGATGCATTTATCACTTCCATCTGTTTTATTCCATTGAATTAATTCTCAATGAGTTACTTGGTTACAATATAACAGTGCTGACATTTTTTGGAAAATTTGGAAATTTTTTGGAAAATTTGGATTACTAATATAAATTGCTTAATTAAGAAAACTATCATTTGGTATTATAAAAAAATTCAGTCTACTCTTAACATTTGGATTTAATCACTGTTAGCTACTATGGGCACATTAGGGGCAATAGGATTAAGGTTGACTTGGCTAATGGGCCTTTAAACCCTTCCCCAGATATTTTACAATAGACTCCCTGTGTAGTCCTCTGTTTTGAAGGGCTAGATCTGTATATCCAATCTTAATAGTGCTCAGTAGTGAGTTCTGTCATGTTCTGTATGTATATTGAACAATAAAAATTAAACTCTTTTTACTCTTTTGTTGTCAAATTATGCAACTCAGGGCTTTGAAAAGGATTAGAGCATGTTAAAAATGTTCCTCCAAGTTTTAGCCAGTCATATTCAGAATTAGCCAGGCTATAGGGTAATCTTGTTTGTTCCAGGATTATCAGAAATATATTTTTATGAAAATACATTCAAAACTGGCTAAAGATAAAACGTGGGTGTCTGAAGTACTCCCATATATCTATCAAAATAATCCTGGAGTTTGGTGCATCCAAAATAAGTAAAGCCATTTAAAAAATAAATCCTAGGAATATTTCCTGAGGGTTGTTTATGATTTGCCTATAAATTGTATTATTTGCTGCAATGATCATGTACCTGTTTATCTAACAGGCACACATGCTTGATTTTGAATATTTTCTTGTACACATTCAAGATTCAGCATGTTTGTCCGGTAACACGAGAGCAATTCGGAAATAAACCTCCTTTTCGTTATCAATGACAGACACTCGCAGATACAGAAAATTTATTATACACATTAGAAAACTACAACATTACATTACTTTTTGACATAATCACCATTCAAATTGGGGCATTGTCATAATGTCTTACAAGGTTTGAATTTCCTTCTGCAAAAAAAATCTCCCTGGGAATGAAGCCACCCTGTAACAGGATCATAAACTGCATTGTCATTCGTCGAAGTGGTGCAACGCAAACCACTGTTTCATGTGTCTGAAGAGGTGGTAGTTGCTTGGTGCCAAATCTGGGTTATGGGGTGTGTGTGTGATCAAAAACATCCCAACAGAACTGCTTCAAAAGTTCTTGGGTGTGTCTAGCAGTATGCAGGCGAGCATTGTTGTGAACCAACACCACACCGGATACTTGCAGATACCGAGAACGGACGGACTTCACAGACCTTTTTGTCAATTTCCTACACGAGTTCATCGCTGACTACAGATGGGCTTGCCTCATCGTGCACGTCAGTTCGTCCCATCTTTAAACATGCAACACCATTGATGTATAACACCTTCACTCATCATATTTGGTCTGTAAACATTACAGAGTTTGCGATGAATTGCAGCTGCCGAACGTTTTTTGACACACAGGAATTGCATTACTGCATGCTCTTCACATTTGGCAGGATTTTCTATGGCAGGGTTCATTTTCAATTGATCTAGCGGATGAGTCAACTGCAACACAATCTTCTCCTTCCACTCCTTACTGCCTACTGAACTACTGCGCATGGTGCCATAGGACGGGCATCACTATCCCTGCCTATTTCTCGCACATGCGCAAATGGAGGTTGATTTCCGAATTGTCCTCGTAGTTTGGGACACTTGATGTTCATCTGAAGAATATATTTGCCAGAATAAGAGCCCTAGTATTTGGAACCAACAAAAATAATGAGAGACTAACACGGCAAGATCCTTAATTTACAGTATTTCCTTACAGACCTTCTTAATTAGACAGCCTTTTTTTCTAAATCAAAAGGCTGATGCATTGCACAATTCATCAGGAACTTCTTTGTGAATTCTGCTGTGCTGAATGTTGCCAATATTTGAACAGAATTTTTATAGAACTAATTTTCAGTGAACTAAGTCTGGATATTAAATGTTCTCAGAGAAAAAATGAATTTCCTAAATAATTTGCTGTGGGTTTTGGTTATACATTGATTCTTGCAGGTCAAGAGGTCTTTGGGTTATTTTGGTCAATTGTAGGTCAAGAGGTCTTTAGGTTATATAGGTCTAACATTTTCAAGAAAATGACGTTAGCGTATTGAATTTTGAATTTTTTTTGAATTTTTTTCAATTTATATACTGCCCTTTCCTGTAGGATTCAGGGCAGTTTACAGGGTATATAAAACATCGATACAAAAATTAAGAATAATTAAAAAAGATTAAATTAAATCCCTAAAAAATATAAAACCGCAATTAAAACCCCAATTAAAACTCAGCCTGGGCCGGAAAGCTCAAAGAGACAGGTCTTCAGGTCTCGGCGAAATGATCGAAGGTCGGGGGCAGTCCTAAGCTCCACGGGCAGCTGGTTCCAAAGGGCAGGCGCCCCCACAGAGAAGGCCCTCCCCCTGGGTGTTATCCGCCGGCATTCTTTTACCGGCAGCACCCTAAGAAGGCCCTCCCTGTGGGAGCGCACAGGACAAAGGGAACTTGATGCCAACAGCAGGTGTTCCCTCAGATATCCCAGACCCAAGCCATTTAGGGCTTTATAGGTCATCACCAGCACCTTGAATCTCACCCGGAGGGCAACCGGAAGCCAATGCAGCTCGCGGAGCAGAGGTGTTACATGGGAGTAACGGGAAGCCCCCATCACAACTCGCACGGCTGCATTTTGCATCAGCTGAAGCCTCCGAGTGGTCCTCAAGGGCAGCCCCATGTAGAGACCGTTGCAGTAGTCTAAACGGGAGGTCACGAGCGCATGAGTGACTGTGCGTAGGGCATCTCGGTCCAGATAGGGTCGCAACTGGCGCACCAGGCGAACCTGGGCAAAAGCCCCCCTGGTCACGGCTCCTATGTGATCTTCAAAACTGAGCTGTGAATCCAGGAGGACACCCAAGTTGCGAGCCCTATCAACGGGGGGTAACACCTCATCCCCCATCTTTAAAGGTGGAATAGTCTGGTTAACCCGAGATGCCGGTATGCACAGCCACTCAGTCTTGGCAGGATTGAGACGAAGCCTGTTTCTCCCCATCCAGACCTGGACCGCCTCCAGGCAGCGGGACATCACGGCGAGGGCATCACTGGGTTGGTTCGGGGTGGAGAAAAAAAGTTGGGTATCATCAGCGTACTGATGATACCCCACCCCAAAACCACGAATGATCTCGCCCAGCGGCTTCATATAGATGTTGAACAGGAGGGGAGAGAGAACCGACCCCTGAGGAACTCCACCTACTAGAGGCCTCGGGGCGGATCTCTGCCCTCCTGTCAACACTGACTGCGAGCGGCCCAGGAGATAGGAGGAGAACCACCTTAAAACGGTGCCTCCCACTCCCAACCCCCTGAGACGCTGCAGTAGGATACCATGGTCGATGGTATCAAAAGCCGCTGAGAGATCTAATAGGACTAGGACAGAGGAACAACCCCTGTCCCGAGCCCGCCAGAGATCATTCACCAGCGCAACCAATGCCGTCTCCGTGCTGTGCCCAGGCCTGAAACCCGATTGGTACGGGTCCAGATAATCAGTTTCCTCCAAGAACAGGGAAAGCTGATGCGCCACCACACTCTCAACAACCTTCGCCAGAAAGCGAAGGTTGGAGACCGGACGATAGTTGTTTAAAACAGCCGGGTCCAGGGCAGGCTTCTTGAGGAGGGGTCTCACCACCGCCTCCTTCAAGGCGGTGGGGAAGATACCCTCCTTCAAGGAAGCAGTTATTACTGCCTGGAACCAGCCTCGTGTCTCCTCCCGGGCCGCAAAAACCAGCCAGGAGGGGCACGGGTCGAATAAACAGGTGGTGGAGCTCAGCCTCCCCATAATCCTGTCCACATCATCAGGGGAAACAGGATTGAACTCAGTCCAGATAACATGCTCAAGACCGTCCAATTCCTCCACGTCAGACTCTGCGCAGTCCGAGTCCAAACCGGTCCGGATCTGATTGGACAAATCATCTCTTGGTATATTGATCAGATTTAAGTCTGAATCAAAGTAAAAAGTGCCATCTGTATATTCTGAGATATATAAGATCTATATATCTTAGAATGTGTTTGTGTGTGTGTGTGTGTGTGTGTGTGTGTGTGTGTGTGTGTGTGTGTGTGTATCTGGTTGTAATACTTTCATTAGAAGTTAGTACATTAATTCCCTGTACCTAGTCAGTTTTGGCAGAAAATTAAACAGCAGAGGCTGTGATTAGTATGTGGATTGGGAACTATTCCAGAACTGTAAATTAGACTGGGAAGTTAGGGGAAAAAAAGCATCCTGGAAAGATGCTCTATAATGTGTCCATGTAAGTTACAATAACTGAGCTCAATCTTAAGGCAACTTTATTCCTGGCTTTTATGTATTTTATTATATTCTAAATATAGTTTATAAATTCACCCCAAACTATAAATTATTAAAATATAAATATGAGTCTTATTCATTTTTGCAATCAGTAACTTGATGATTTGAGGAATTTTTTTGGCAATAATATTCTTTTCAAATTTTAGGAGATGAAATTGTTGTAATTCAAGATAAATTGGAAGGCATCAAAGCAAGGTACAAGGATATCACTAACCTGAGTTCTGAAGTGTTCAAGACTTTAGAAGAAGCTCTTCAGTTTTCGGGGCAGCTCCAATCAGTTCACAAAGAACTCTGTTCTTGGCTTGACAAAGTTGAAGTTGAATTACTTTCATACAACTCTCAAGATCCCAAAGGCAAAGAACTAAGCGAAACACAAGAAAGACAAAAAGTGAGTATCAAGGTAGAAAATAAAGATTGACTTCACACTTTGCTGTTTGGTTTTTGGCTTAATCTATTGTATGCACAAGGTCATTGTGGTTTGCATACTATATGTGTTATGAAAAATCAGCCAGTTGAAGTTGGCTGATAAACTCTTTGCTATAACTTGGCTAGCCATATACATGTAATAAAGCTTGCAGTAAAGCCACTTAAATGAATCATTTTATAAAGGGGAAAATGCAAAATAATTTAATATACAAGCTATCCAGTTGCAAACCACATTATGCTTTTACTAAATACATTTACTTAAGAAATTATTCCATAATAAGAAAAACTCTTTTTTATTGCTCAACTGCTGAAAGTTTGCTTGAAGATGAATCCAGTGTTTGCATTTTTGAAGATATATTAGAATTTGATTTCTATGTTCCATCATTGCCATTATAGTTATTTTACTGGCAGGAGAGGTAAATGGATTATAAATTGTAAGTGACAGACTAGAATTCTTCATATTTCTTTCTTGATTGCATGTGGACTATGGTAAATTGCCCAGCGAAGCCCCAGAACATATTCAAATTATATTTTGACCAAGCTTCCCTTCAGGAATTAACAAAAGTAAAGATAATTGAAATTACCTTTACTTTTCCCATGTACAGCTTCTTATTTGCAATAAATCTTTTCATAACTTGTAATTTTAAATTTTAAATTTTAGAATGTGTTTTATTGTTTAGGGCTACTTGGTTTAATTTATTTTAATTTTTGTATATTATGTGTTGTATATAGTGTTTTAATTGCCCTGTACACTGCCCCGAGTCCTTCGGGAGAGGGGCGGTATATAAATCCAAATAATAATAAATAAAATAAATAAATAAATTTCTTGATGTTCATCAAGTTGGTGTTAAGAGTTGGTGTTAACCATTATTGACCACATAGATCAGGGTCTCCATAGTGGATAATATCTACACCCAAGGATTTATGGAACAATCCATTATTGTTGTGATTTACTATCATTATCCATAGTACTATTAGTTAAAGTAGTATTTATTAAATTATTTTCACGTAATAAAAATTTGGGATTGATGAACATCTTGAAATTTCGTGAAGGGCTTAGCGAGGCCCTGACATACTGTAGATTCAACCTTCTCCAGAATGATCTGCCCTCACCTGATTCTTCAGGTTTTCCATTGGTTCACACACCACCTCTATAATTGAGTCCACCCAATGGCTGCTAGTCATTCTCTTTCCTTCCACTTTTCCCAGTATTAAAGACTTCACTAGCGAGTTAGGTCTTGACATAAACTATTTAAGTATGGTTATTTGAGCCTCAAATGAGAACTCTTGATTCATTTGTTGCGTGATCCATTTCTTTGTTTTCTGGGCCATTCAAGGTATTCTCAGGAGTTTCCTCTAAAACTGTTGTCAAAATTTTTTTAATGCTCTTTCTATCCTGTTTTCAAACTCCAACTTTCATTTCCACAGACTCTCATAAGAAAAACTATTACTGCACCATTCTGATCTTTTTAGGTATAGACATGTCATGTTACCTGAATATCTTTTCCTGGGCCTTCATTACTATAGTACCAAGTACTAATTACAATGTGTAGTATTTCTTGTCTGCTATTTCTTTATTAAGAACCGTCAATTCTAAAAGATAGAAGCTATGCTTACATCTTCAGTATTTTCATTATCAGTTCAAGGCTGTTCGTGTTGTCATTATTTGGTCTTGGTATATTGATTAAGGTAGTGGTCCAGAAACAAAAGTATTTTAGATCTCTCTGAGGCATGCAGGCTGGCTCAGTGGCCTTGGGTAAGGCACTCTGTTTCAGCCAAACACACCTTACAGGTTGAGGAAGACTGGAGATAGATATGTTTATTGTCTTCGTGTGCGTGCACGCACGCACATACATACACAAGGCAATAAACATACTTGAATAATAAAAAAGCCGTTAGAAAACATTATAAAATATTGGAGCTTGCAAATTGAATTTGAACACTTTATGGAAAAAGAAACTTGTCAAACCAATTGTGACTGAAGCCATTGGACCAATATGCAATGGACATTCTTGATATCTGGACACATTTTGTTTATTAGACCTGAACACCGGAATTTTACAAAAAAAACACCTTGTTTGGCACTACCTATATTTTAGATGTTTCCTTAATAATTCTTAGGGTCTTGGTTAAGCCTTCAATTACTAAATTTCCAACACTCTTAGACTGTGAATCTAACTGTAGACTACGCATGCATAATAATAATTCTTGACTTCAGTTAGCTGACCTTGCAGATCATTTGCATTTTCAGTATCAGATGCAGCATCATCAGCATAGTGCTGGTTATTATTGTTTCCTCCAGCATCCCTAAATATATATTCAGCTTATAATCTTTCCCATAGTATTGTTAAAAAATGAAGGGAAGAGAACCACATAGATTTTTGCCAGTGTGTTTACCTCAAATATTCTTTTTTAGGAACTGAAAAAAGAAATAAAGGATAAGAAAAGTTTATTGGACAATCTCAATGAAGTCAGCAGTGCTTTGTTGGAACTGGTGCCATGGAGAGCAAGAGAAGGGATAGATAAAATGGTTACAGAAGACAATGAACGATACCGGTTAATGAGCGACACTTTAAATCAAAAAGTGGAAGAAATTGATGCTGCAATTTTAAGATCACAACAGGTAAAAGTAACATTGCTTTAATCTTCTGTAGCCAGAATAATATGTGTTTTTATCAGGTTTGCATTATACACACACAAACACACACAGGCCAGTTCATTCAGCTGGGAATTCATGTCAAAATAAAAATGTTTTTACTGTACTCTACTTGCACACATTGGCTCTATTATTCAAGAACTGGGGCTCATCTCGAGGAGGAGGGGCTCCTGGCCATAATTTTCAGACGTGAATCTTAGAACAAAGCAAATCCAGTCATTCTCATAGCCATCTGTCTCCTGATTGATGCAAAAATTTCAGATCAGCTTCATACTGGGAAGCTTTATGAGGAACGTCATGCATTGAACTAAGTAAGAGTTTCACCAGAACAAAGGATTAAATCTTAAATCCTTTTAACGCCTGCAGTTTATGTTGGTCGATAGGATCAAACGTGAGGTTGTATAAGTGATGCAAAACTGGTAGGTGTAGGTTCTCACGAACGATAAATGTTATTCATATTGCATATGGCATTAAAGTGAGCTTAATGTTCACATCAGGATGTTTGTGGCATATTTGTGTGTGTGTGTGTGTGTGTGTGTGTGTGTGTGTGTGTGTGTGATTTTAAAGATCAGATTTACTAGCCCTTTAATTTAGCATGACTCAGTTCAAATGCCTATTTAAAGCAGAGTGTTCAGGCCAAGTATATATGCTCTGATTATAGTTGTAAAAAGGCAGTGAATGTTTGTGGCCTATTTCAGATACATTAAACAGTATGATAAAGAATTACTCATGGAAGAATCTTCGGGCCACATAATTTACTTTTCAGCTATGATTCATAATTAAAGAGCAAGATATGATAGCTTTTTCATTAATTTCACTTTAAGTCTGGCAATACTCTTGATCCTCAGCTGTCCCTGGATTCTAAGGTGACAGCTGTGACAAGAAACATCTTTGCACAGTTGTGACTAGCGTGCCAGTTTGTCCCAAAGCCAGTCAGATTTAGCAACAGTTGTATCTTGATTATGGCAACATGCTCTATGATTAGGGTGACCCTATTAAAAAAAAGGCAAAACTGAAAAAGGAAGAAATCTTTTGGATTCAACAAATGTTCGTTTTCAGCTTTGTTTTACAAAGGAAAACTCAAGAGCAGCACCAAGAAAAACTTTAAAAAAATGCACATTCTAATAAAAATATCTAAAATAAAAGTATATATACATTTTAGAAACACAATTCACTATCCATATTTTTCACATTCCATAGTACCATTTGTACAGAAAAAGTTACATGACCAAAATAAGAGACAGAAGTGAGTTTTTGAAAAATTAAATCTAAAGGGACAGCTTTCTGAAATAAAAGGACTGTGCTTTATAATGAAAGGGCTAGCCTTGAATCAGATCTAGAAGCTGCCTTTGTGCAAAATGGGGCAGTAAGGCTATTAAACAATGTCCTGATCCCTGTATGAGCTGTCTCTACTGGTTGTTAGCTGCTTATGGGGCACAGTTTAAAGTATTCCTTTTTATGGCTTCAGACCTGATTATCTAAAGAGCAGCCTTTCCCAGTACAAATCTGTCTGATGGATTTCAGAAGAGGCTGACTTAAAGATGCCTCCTAACTGGCAGCTTGTCTTTCTGTCCTCTTCTCTTGAATTGGTGCCACATTGTGCAATGCATTCCCTAAAAGAGTTGTGTTTGACTTCCACAATCTCAAGTGTGTAGAAAATCTGTAAAATATATATATCTCTTTTGCCATGGTCTCAATTGTTAGAAGCATGCTGTTTTTACTTTAATCTACATCTTTTAGCACTTTAGAATATGAATTGTGGTGGTGCAATGGTTGGTATGCAGTATTGCAGGCTAACTCTGCTCACTGCCAGGAATCCAATCCTGACTGACTCAGCTTTCCATCCTTCCGAGGTCAGTAAAATTAGGAACCGGATTGTTGGGGGCAATAGGCTGACCATGTAAATGCTCAGAGAGTGCTGTAAAGTGCTATGGGACAGTATATAAGTCTAAGTGCTATTGCTACATTCTGATTTATTTTTTAAATTTCATCAGCTACTTTTAAGTGTGATAGACAGTTAATATTCTAACTGAGATTAATGATACAATGGTGACTTTGGAGAAACAAACATATACTTTTGTAGGATAATTTAGATTCATAACAATACTTTTTCAGGTATTATGGTCAATTCTGGAGAACATAAAACAAGCATGATTAGCAAGGACCTCTGTCTAAAGGGGATAGAGTAGAGCAGAGCAAAGCAGAACAGAACAGAACAACAGGGTTGGAAGGGACCTTAGGGGTCTTCTAGTCCAACCCACTGCTCAGGCAGCTGACTGACCTTGTTGGCTTCACCTCCAAATTCTGTTGCATCTCTCTACCTTTTTCTCCAAATCTGGAATAGGAAGAGCTCTTAAGCTCCGGACAAACAGCTAATCTGTAGGTCCACTAAAGAGAGAAGATGGCAAGGAAGTAACAAGCAATAGGGAGAAAGCAGAGCTGCTTAACTCATTCTTTGCATCAGTCTTCACACACACAAAAAAATTATAGCACAACATACCAAAAAAATACTGCAAAAGACAAACTAGAAACAAAAATTAAAATAAGCAAGAAAATGGTAAGAGAACACCTATCCAACCTTGATGAATATAAATCACCAGGACCGGACAGATTACATCTCAGAGTTCTGAAGGAGCTGGCAGATGTTATCTCAGAATCATTGCACCGTATCTTTCAAAAATCCTGCAGTGCCGGGGAAGATCCTGGGGATTGGAAAAGGGCTGGTGTGGTTCCCATCTTCAAGAAAGGGAGAAAAAAAATCAGACCCAGGAAACTACAGATCAATCAGTCTAACATCAATACTGGGAAGATCCTGGAAAAGATAATCAAAAAACAGATCTGCAAACACCTAGAAGCAAACCACTTTATAACGTAGCCAGCACAGGTTTGTTAAAAACAGATCATGCCAAACCAATCTTATTTCATTCTTTGATGAAGTGACCAAATAAGTAGAACAGCAAAATGTTGTGGCATAGTATACTTAGATTTCAGTAAGGCATTCAACAAAGTAGACCACAATCTACTGCTTGGTAAGCTAGAAAAAGTTGGAATAGACAACATCACCACCAGATGGATTTGTAGCTGGCTGACAAACTGTACTCAACAAGTAGTCCTCAATAGTACTACTACATCCACATGGAGAGATGTAAGCAGTGGGGTACCATAAGGCTCCGTCTTAGGCCCAGTACTCTTCAATATTTTCATCAATGACTTATATGAGGGAATAGAAGGGAAACTCATCAAATTTGCAGATGACACTAAACTGGCAGGAATAGCCAACACCCCAGAAGACAAGCTCAGGATTCAAAAAGATCTTGACAAACTTGAAAAATGGGCCCTATCCAACAAAATGAGTTTTAATGTGAAGAAAAGCAAAGTTTTACATTTAGGCAGAAAAAAATCAAAAATATAAGTACAGATTAGGTGAGACCTGGCTCAAAAACAGTAACTGTGAGAGGGACCTTGGAGTCCTAGTGGACGATCACTTAACCATGAGCCAGCAATGTGCAGCAGTAGCCAAAAAAGCTAATACAATCCTGGGTTGTATAAATAGTGGCATAGAATCAAGATCATGCAAAGTATTTGTATCACTTTATAAAACCCTAGTGAGACCACACCTGGAATGCTGCAACCAATTTTGGTCACCATACTACAAGTAAGATGTTGAAACCTTGGAAAAAGTTCAGAGAACAGCAACTAAGATGATCCAAGGCCTGGAGACTAAAACATATGAAGGAACGGCTGCAGGACTTGGGTTTGGCTAGTCTAAAGAAAAGAAGAAATAGGGGTGACATGATAGCAGTATTCCAGTATTTGAGAGGCTTCCACAAAGAAGAGGTCAAATTATTCTCCAAAGCACCGGAGGGAAGCACAAGAAACAATGG
Organism: Vipera ursinii; assembly: GCF_947247035.1. Lineage (NCBI taxonomy): Eukaryota > Metazoa > Chordata > Lepidosauria > Squamata > Viperidae > Vipera > Vipera ursinii. The sequence goes on along the minus strand of NC_139512.1, from coordinate 228,998,636 downwards.
TTGGAAACTGATCAAAGAGAGAAGCAACCTGGAATTAAGGAGAAAGTTCCTAACAGTGGGAACAATTAACCATTGGAACAACTTGCCTTCAGAAATCGTGGGTGCTCCATCACTGGAGGTTTTAAAGAAGAGACTGGAAAGTCACTTGTCTGAGATGGTATAGATAAGATAAGATAACCTTTATTGTCATTTTTTTTACTGTGGGCACAACGGCACACATCAAAAATGAAATTTAATTGCCTGCTCTCAAAGTGAAACACATGACACACACCTAAACATACTACATACAACATGTACAGACCCACACCCTACATATGCATAACAAATAAACATTAAATATAGGTTCTCCTTGAGTGGGGAGCTGGACTAGAAGATCTCCAAGGTCCCTTCCAGCTCTATTCTATTCTAATCAAACATTAGAGCTTTTCCTAGCTCTCAGGGAAATTGACATGCCCAGAGAAGGGAGGAAAAGTTTCAACTGAGGAGGGAGACAGTACCTTTAGCTTTTCTGATGCTGCAACTTTCCCCCTTGAAATGTTGCCTGTCAAAAACATTAACTTGGGTGGAGAGGGCACACTGCTGGGAAAGGAAACTCATCTCCCTGTGTTGTCCCCCATTGAGAGTTTGCTTGCTGATCCTGCAAATAGCAGTAGCACTTAGACTTATATACCGCTTCATAGTGTTTTACAGCCCTCTCTAAGCAGTTTTAGAGAGTCAGCATATTGCCCCCAACAATCTGGGTCCTCATTTTACTGACCTCAGAAGGGTGGAAGGCTGAGTCAACCTTGAACTGGTCAGAATCGAACTGCTGGCAGTCAGCAGAGTTAGCCTGCAATACTGCATTCTAACCACTGTGCCACCCTGGCAATAGGCATTAAAACAGCTATTCCCAATGTCAAGAAACACAGTTTTAAATCCTAGTTGTGAAGAGTCTTTTCAGAATTATGGTCTACAAATGAAAGTTGTTAATGTGATTGGATTGTATGGGTATCACTATAGGCAAATACATTAGGGACCACCTCCTCACAATGGAGAGTAGCCACTGCTGATAATGCAGTTTTTGGCATAATTGCTCAGTGTTATTTTGGCCCTTAGCCTGAAATCGGTTCTTCACTCCTGCTCTGAAGGCTCTGTGTGCTTCCAAATAGACAAATATCTCTTTTTGTCTCATAATATGGTAATAGAACTGAAGCTTGATCCATACTATATTTATGGATTCAATTATCGAATTAAGCGAGGTAGTTGACTTGAGTCTAAGTGGTTCTCTAGAGCTTTCTCTCATTGAGAAGGCAGGGGTGCATCCGTAGAAAAGGAAGGACAGTGGGTGTGGATTTTCTTTCTCTTTCCATTCAATAATGAACGCGGGGAAAAGAATGCTTGAAGGGATTATTCTGTCCAGACAATCACCAGAGTACTTATAAAAGAGGTACATATGACACAACTGGATTGGCATTTTGCTTGCATTGGGAAGGAGGAGCATTTGCTTTCTGGATTTAAATAATGCTGTTAAATAAAAGAACCTGTATTAAAGCAAGAGAGTAATCTTAAAAATGGACAACAGCAAGACATAGATAGAATAGTCTTGTGCTAACTGTGTTAGTTTCCTAAACTTCTGGACAGTTCAGTTTTATTTTAGAAAGTCAAGAAATCTCAGAATCACTAAGGAACATACTTAAAATGAGCTTGATGCAAAAATGACAAAGGACATGATATAGCTACTTTGAGAACTCTTGACTTTACTAAAATAAAAATAAACTGTCCAGATGTTAAAGGAAGCTAACATATTTAGCACAAATTTATTCTATGATTAGCGCTGATCCTCGCAACTATCTGGAAAGTCTTTATCCCCCCCCCTCCCCCCAAAAAAAGTACAAAGAGAGATTTTAACGTGGAACTGAGTCCATGATTATAAGCAGATTTCTGCTGACATTCAGCTGAACACAAGCAGAGACTTATTTCAGTCTTTTTCTGCCCCTGCAAAATGCAGAAGAAACTAGGAAGTGAGCCCACAGGCACAATCCCAGCTCCCACCCCTACCCCCATCGGATTATAAGTAGAGTTTTATTGCAGATTCCTCTCTTATTCTACATTAGTGCAACTTTTCATGGAAATTCACAGGTTCTTGCATTTCATGGACTTTGATCTTTAATGCTTGCTGATTCCCACCATTATATGCCTCTAAGTGCACGTGTGTGATACCCGATATCAATTGAAGAGCATCCCTTCAAGCGTCAGATAGAATAGACTTATGCGGTACAAAAAGCTTACAGAACAGTAAACCTGTTCATTTGGAAAATACTAAAAACTATTTCATATTTGCTGTAATAGGCAAAAAGTAGCACACTCAATAATCTAGGTGCCATTTTTCATAAATCCCTGAACAGTAAATATGGATTGACAGTAGCTATTTGATATGGAGTAGTTTGTAACTGGATTTTGATGAGTGTACTTTTAGGTTTCTTTCATCTAAAAGCAAACATTTCAATTTTTTAAATAACTGCTTTTTGTTGGCCTTTCTGTAGTTCGATCAGGCAGCTAATAATGAATTAGCCTGGGTTGACAAAACAGAAAAGAAACTGATATCTCTGGGTGACATAAGACTTGAACGGGACCAGACCTTTGCTCAGCTGCAAGTTCAAAAGGTAAACAGACTCCATTTGTGATGTGTTAAATCAATTCCCGTTATAAATTTGATATTATTTATATTGTATGTGTTAATGGTCAACGTCCTGCTACTCTTAATAGCAATCTGTTATATGACTAGGGATTTACCATGGAGATTTTGAAACACAAAGATACAATAGAAGAACTTGTTTCATCTGGGGATGAGATCATGAAGACATGTACAGAGGAGGAGAAACAAATTATGAAGGTAATAAGGCATTACTTGCACTTATTTGGTAATGAAACTGATTATCTAAACACAGATCTAATTTTTAAAGCTTGTGAAACCATTGTTACTCATATGCAACAGTTAGTGCTCATCTTCTACGTCTTAGGGGGCCCACAGAGATAGTCACCTTGATAGGGTGAAAAACAAAAAATATAACTGAATAATATACATGAACTTTCTTAGTAATGGTTACGATGAATGTACTGGTTTCTTGTAGAAAACCCACCCATACCTTATGTGTTGAGTGCATAGTTAGGGTATATTCTTTCGGCATAATTCTTCTTGGGGTATTCCAGCTGGTGTGAAAATGCAGTTGATTTTCACTGATTCCTTTCTGCGGTGCCGTCTCCTATGTACTGTGGAACCCACAGCCCTCTAGATTAGATATTTGAGGGAAATGGGAATTGCAGAGAGGACCTGGTTTTTTTTTAAAAAAATGCAGTCTTCTCTGATTTATTAATGGAAAAGCTTTTGCTGAATATAAAGTCTTCTGGGCATAGAAGAAACTCTTTGGTCCACAGAAAGTAAAGTTTAAGCTAGGATTGGTTTCAGGAGAAGTTTGCCTAGACCCGTTTACAGAATATAGCCTTTCACAAAAAGGGCTGCCTGTTCATCTCCTATCCAGGATCTCATTACAGTCTTTCTTTAATCTTGTGGTTATTTCTGATGGAGAATACTTCCTAGTTGTGCTTCCTTCTTATCCATCCTTAGCTCTCTGTTTGTTTGTTTGTTTGTTTTTGTTAGTTGGTTTGCTTTAATGAAAATAAAATTACACACTTGTTGAGATGATAGATTTCTGTCTTAATTATATGTATATATGTGTATTGAGCGTACCATTTTTCAGATCTGTTGGGCATAATTAGGTAAGAGAAATACCAAGATAGTTTGGTGTGTTATTTTGTTAAAAATAAGATTGGAAATTTTATTTATTTATTTCTTATTTTATTAAATTTGTTTACTGTCCATCTCACCACGAGGTGACTAAAATAAGTGTGTCACAATTTAAAAATCCCTCCAAAGTCCCCTCCCATACTCAGCCAGTCCAATATTTCTGACCCTTAGCCCTCCAGATATTGCAATGTGCAGCCACCCAAAACTTGACAACTTTTGAATTACACTACCTTTTGTCTCAAAGGTAGTGTAATTTGGTATAAAACTAAAGTAAAGGTAGTGCAAAATATGATTTATAATGGAAGGCCATTGATGACTATGATGATTTATAATGTGGGAGACCATTCCTGCTGTCAGTCTCAGTTTGCTTAGATCTGCAGTACTGTAGATGTCCTTTTGAAGATTCCACTGCCATCAGAAGCCAATCTGTTTCATATGGGCGAGAGGACCTTAAACTAGGCCAGGTGTAGGCAACCTCGGCTCTTTTATGACTCATGGACTTCAACTCCCAGAAATCCTGAGCCAGCATAGCTGGCTCAGGAATTCTGGGAGTTGAAGTCCATGAGTCATAAAAGAGCCGAGGTTGCCTACCCCTGGACTAGGCAAAGCACTCTTTAAGATGTATTTGGCCCCCTCTCTGCCAGTATTTAGGAAAATAATGAAAGGCCCATCTGTTTCATCAATTTTTAAATTGTGAATTGGATTTTCTGTCTCCTTAAGTTCTATAATTATCAATTACTAAGCCATCTTGAGTGTTCATAGAGCTAGAACAGCAGGCTATGAACTTGACAAATCAGTAAATAATAATTTGTTTGCCAAATTAAAATCTTGCAAAGCTGTTACATCACGCTGTGGTTTCTTGATAACTTTGTTACAGGACAAACTGGAAAATCTTTTACATAAATATGATATGCTCTGTCAAATGAACTCCAAGAGAAACTTGCAACTAGAACGGGCTCAATCTCTAGTTAGCCAGTTTTGGGAGACTTATGAAGAGATTTGGCCATGGCTAACTGAAACCGAGATCGTCATCTCACAGCTTCCAGCACCAGCTCTTGAATATGAAACCCTGAGGCAGCAGCAAGAAGACCACCGGGTAAGGTGTCTGTGGAGAGTCTCAATCATCCAGGTCATGGTTGTCCCAAAGGACAACCCTTTGGGACAACATTGGCTCAGGTCGCAAGCATCTTTGAAAGTGTCATTGATCCCAAAAATCAAGTGCCTTAGTGGAGCAGTGGGCTAATGCCTCCTTAAGTAACACCAGCTGCCTGCAATTAGTGCAGGTTCGAGTTCCACCAGGCTCAAGGTTGACTCAGCCTTCCATCCTTCCGAGGTAGGTAAAATGAGGACCCAGATTGTTGGGAGCAATAAGCTGACTTTGTAATAATGCTGCTTGGGGGCCCCCGAAAGCCCTAATAAGCAGGCATATACATAGAATGAAGGCTATTGCTAAGCACATTGATTTGTGCTTTAGATTGTAAGCCGCCCTGAGTCTTCGGAGAAGGGCGGGATATAAATGGGATTAAAAAAAAAGTGCAATGCCCTATTCTTTTCATTATAAGAAATCACATAATTTTAAAAATACGGCTATGCAGTTTTTACACTTTTATTGTCTCTTTCTCTCTGATTTGCTACAAGTGGTCCTCAACTTATGACCGCAATTGAGCCCAAAATTTCAGTGGCTAAATGAGACAGTTGTTAAGTGAGTTTTGCTCTATTTTATGACCTTTCTCACCACAGTTGTTAAGTGAATCACTGTAGTGGTTAATACAGTTAACACAATTGTTAAGCGAATCTGGTTTCCCCATTGACTTTGCTTATTAGAAGGTCGCAAAAGGTGATCACATGACCCCGGGACATTGTAACCGTCATAAGTATGAGTCAGTTGCCAAACGTCTGAATTTTGATCACATGACCACAGGGATGCTGCAGTGGTCATAAGTGTGAAAAATGGTCATAAGTCACTTTTTCAGTGCGGCTGTAACTTTGAACAGTCACTAATGAACTGTTGTAAATCTGCTTACAGTACTTTTAATTTGTCACCTTCTAAAAAAATAACATTTGGATTATGTGCTTGATTTGAGATTATTTTCATCGGGCCATAGAAGCAATTAGTAAGGACTGAATTTCATAATAGCAGTCTCCTGAAAATAACTGGTATACTTCAGGACATTAACATAGTTATAAGCATATGACAATATATATGTTTTGTGTTTTTTTAATAATGAAGATGAAAACAAAGGACTTAACAGACAAAATTCAGCTTTATTCCTTCTTGGAATAAGTTAGAAACTGACGAGATTTAAGTTAGTACTTAATTTAAATAATTGGGAATCTCCTAAATAAATAAATCTGGATTTCATGGCATACTTCATTGCACTTAATTTTAAAACTATACCATGAAAACTAGTGCTTTGAACAACCAGAATATTTTTAAAAAACAGACTGGAAAGTGTAGGCAGAAAACAGAATAACATAGGACAACTAATAAAAACATTCAGCCAGTTATCCAGCACTAGAAATGATTTATTAAGTACCAGCATTGTAAAAGTTCCCAAATTGTTTAAATATGACTAAAAATAGCTTGCTAGTGTGTGAGTGCTATAACAAAACAGGCAAGTCAGATTTCTAAACTTGTTTTCCATTTTTATTCATAATGCATAGCCTTATTCAATTTTTTTACACCCACAGAAAGCATGGGTGCCATATTTCTTTTTAAATGTACTGTAAGGTGATTTCTCTCACTTTATTCAGTTACGGGTGAAAGCTGTTTGGTTTTAGGCTGTAGTTAAATGCATACGTCCAGTACGAATTACACTTTGCCCTTGTTTGTCCGAAGAGATACTTAGATTTTTCTTGCTATTTGAATTTGTAGGGGATATAGAAATCTAGAATGTGGCATAGTAAAGCTGAGATACTGACAGTATTTTGCTCTGTTAAACAGCAACTACGAGAGTTGATTGCTGAGCATAAGCCTCACATAGATAAGATGAACAAAACTGGACCTCAACTCCTGGAGCTGAGCCCAGAAGAGGGATTTTTAATCCAAGAGAAATATGTAGCCGCTGATGCTCTTTACAGTCAAATTAAAGAAGATGTCAGAAAGCGGGCCCAAGCACTGGATGAAGCCATTTCTCAATCGACTCAGGTATTTAGGAGTTGTTGTTTTTTTGTTTTGTTGTTGTTGTTTGTTTTTCCTCCAGAAGGAGAGCAGACAATATATCACTGTGTTTGCAGTACATATTCACCTTATCAGGAGTACAGGTCACCATATGCTAAGTCAGGGGTAGGCAACCTTGGCTCTTTTATGACTCGTGGACTTCAATTCCCAGAATTCCTGAGCCAGCATAGCTGGAATAGCATAGCTGGCTCAGGAATTCTGGGAGTTGAAGTCCACGAGTCATAAAAGAGCCAAGGTTGCTTACCCCTGTGCTAGGTGAATAAATTGCCTCACGGACACATAAATGTACTTTTCTTACCTGCTCAGGGATCAGAACCTCTGAGAAATTTGGTGTAAAAGAAGATAATCTGATTGTCTAAAAAAAATAGCTTGAGGATACCATATTTAGTGATAAATACGGTACTAAATATGTACTTTTTTCATACAAATATTTTATCACAGGGCAGTGTGTTTTCACAGAACGTTGGTCAACCTGCCAGTCCTTAGTCTACCCATGGACATGAACACATACTAACTAGCTTTATTGTTCAGTGAACTTTGCCTTAAGTGTGCTTGCCAACTACAGATGTCCTCAACATAAATCTACCCAAGACTAAAATAAAATGAATTCTCCAAGTGATATTTTTAAATGTTTTTGTAGGAACTCGCTTTTTCTTGGTACTAGAAAGCAATGATTTGTTGCATTTACTATAACTGGGCTGCAAATTAGTTAAGAGGCTATTTCTAGACAAGGCGTTCATTGTGTAGTCCTCCCATTCCTGTTACAGAATTTTTGCCGGGGCTAAGAGACATCTTCCATTCGTAATTCTGTGGGTTTTTTGTATAATATCATCTGTCTTTTTTTCCTTACACAAAAACCAGCAAAAGAGAAAAATGTAATCGCTGCCCAGTGTCTTTGGACTGGTGGCACTAAGGCCCATCTGACAGCATTTAGCTTAATTAACATCTGATAGCATCTAGCTTAATTAAGTAAGTACTGGCATCTACCCTTAAGAAATATCAAGAAGGAATCTCCCTCTTTCTCTCTGACTGACTTCATCCTGGCCAGAAACAGAGATTGCATTAGATAGCTCAGGGGTTATTTAAAAGTTCCTTGTTTGATAAAACTTTGTTGTTGTTAGTTGCGAAGTCGTGTCCGACCCATCGCGACCCCATGGACAATGTTCCTCCAGGCCTTCCTGTCCTCTACCATCTTCTGGAGTCCATTTAGGCTCACGCCTACTGCTTCAATGACTCCATCCAGCCACCTCATTCTCTGTCGTCCCCTTCTTCTCTTGCCCTCAACCTTTCCCAGCATTAGGCTCTTCTCCAGTGAGTCCTTCCTTCTCATTAGGGGGCCAAAGTATTTGAGTTTCAACTTCAAGATCTGGCCTTCTAAAGAACAGTCAGGGTTGATCTCCTCTAGGACTGACCGGTTTGATTGTCTTGCAGTCCAAGGGACTCGCAGGAGTCTTCTCCAGCACCATAGTTCAAAGGCTTCAATTCTTTGGCGCTCAGCTTTTCTTATGGTCCAACTTTCACTGCCATACATTGCAACTGGGAAGACCATAGCCTTGACTATATGCACTTTTGTTGGTAGGGTGATGTCTCTGCTTTTTAGTGTGCTGTCTAGATTTGCCATGGCTTTCCTCCCCAGGAGCAAGCGTCTTTTAATTTCTTGGCTGCAGTCTCCAAAATAAAACATAGTAAAGGTAAAGGTTCCCCCGCACATGCGTGCTAGTTGTTTCCAACTCTAGGGGCCGGTGCTCATCTCCATTTCAAAGCCAAAGAGCCAGCGCTTGTTCGAGGACGTCTCCGTGGTTCATGTGGCTGGCATGACTAGATGCCAAAGGGGCATGGAACGCTGTTACCTTCCCACCGTAGTGGTCCCTATTTTTCTACTTGCATTTTTTACGTGCTTTTGAACTGCTAGGTTGGCAGAAGCTGGGACGAGTAACAGGCACTCACTCTGTTACGTGGCACTCGGGATTCGACCCGCCAAACTGCCGACCTTCTGATCGACAAGCTCAGCGTCCTAACCCACTGAGCCACCACGTCCCTTAAATAAAACATAGTAACACTTAAATCTTTTGTTTAATAATTTAGACCAGCAGTCCCAATCTTTTTGGCTCCATGGACTGGGGGTGGGGAATGATTTCACACATACAACTTAATCCCGCGCATGCACAAATAAAGCTTTACACACTCTCCTGCCGCTTGCGGCCCAGGGGTTGGGGACCCCTGATTTAGAATACAATACTAGATATAAAATCATATTAATTGAGGATACCTTCACTAAAGCATGTTATTGAAGAATATTGATGCAGTAAAAAATCTTTCCTAGTGATAAAATCACATCTAAAAATACGATTTGGGATTAATTAAATCTGCATTAGATTGATACATTTACAAAATAATTGCATTCCATTGATTTGCAGCCCTTACTGAATAGGGACAAACCCTCCGAAGATCAAAAAGAAAAGAGAATAATTTTGTCTGAAAGTTTGTATTTTATGGTTCTTTTCATCTTTATAGAGAGTCTTTACTTCATAATAAGTGAGTAATCTGTAGAAATAATAGCTAGTCAGCATAGCTACCTGGTCCATATAATTCTTTAGCTAAAGAAGGGGGAAATTGGATGTGTGATTGAGTATCTACATGAAATCTCTTGGTGATATCCAATATTATTCATCTGAGAAGTAGGAGAGAGAGGGCCAGGATTGTGATGATGATGATGATGATGATGATGATGTTATCCACCATCCACTCTTAGCAGTTCTATGGGCAGGTCTCTCCACATCTTACGACCTTGCACTATTTGAGTTTTTCTATGCTTTGGCCCGTGGTGTCCAGCCTCTGCGTTCTTTGATGGCCTGATTTCCTTTTACCCCTAACTCTTCCCAACATAATTGCTTTCTCCAGTGAATTCCCCTGCATGACATGGCCGAAATAAGTGAGACACAATTTAGCCATTTTTCCTTCCAGTGACATGTCTGGTGTTAGGCGCTCCAGCCCTTGAGTGTTGATCACCTTTGCTGTCCAAGGATGTAGCCCAGGGATTTTGACAGACGTCAGTGCATAAAAGGAACTGATAAATATTATATTTGACATTGTGGTTAAACTTGCTTAAAATAATATTTATGAAACTATTTACTGGTAGTTGTGATACCAGTAAAAAAACACAGCTAAAATAATAATAATACAGAAGTAAAGAGAACAAATTATTATTACAAATCTCTTACAAGTTGAACCTGATTCAGATGTTTTGATTTAGAAGCACTCATTTCAACTATGTGATTTGTCTTACATATTAATGTTTTTATCCATATATATATATAGGACAGGGAAGTATTTTATGCAGAGCAATGATTATGTAAATATTTTGTTGGGCAATAGCCCATTTTTCCCCCTCCAGATTTGATTTGGCTCTTTTGGGGGGGAGGGTGGCCAATTTTTTGTGATTCACCCAGGTGCCCCTACTTATCCCTTCTCTATTGGCCTGTGCAGTTCCATGATAAGATAGATTCAACTATTGAGAACCTGGACCGGATCGTTGAACGTTTGCGGCAGCCACCTTCAATCTCAGCTGAAGTTGAAAAGATTAAAGAACAGATCGGTGAAAATAAGAATGTCTCTGTAGATTTGGAAAAACTGCAGCCAGTGTATGAAACTCTAAAGCTCCGTGGAGAAGAAATGATTGCACGTTCAGAAGGAGCTGATAAAGACATATCTGCTAAAGGTAATGGAGGTTACCAGATTGGAAATTCCTCCCCTATTTTTGTTGGAAGCATTAAAAAAGAAGAATGTAAACATCTGTAACAGAAGAATTATCTTGCATTAGCTGTTTCTGAGGGAAGGCATGTATGTTTCATGTTATAGATAGTCGTATATATATATTTATTGCTTTATATTCCATTATTTATCTGATCCTTTAATAGCACATTTTCATCCCAAAATATTTACATTGCAAAATAAAAGTATCACAGATAATTTACAAGCTCCTCTCAAGGACATGTAGATCGCTCTGCCTGTGTAACTGTTGTGTTATTTTTGCTGCCTAGTTGTTCAAGATAAGCTTGATCAGATGGTATTTATCTGGGAGGATATCCATGCTTTGGCCGAGGAAAGGGAAGCAAAGCTCCTTGATGTCATGGAATTAGCAGAGAAATTCTGGTGTGATCATATGGCTCTCATAGCTACCATCAAAGATACTCAAGATTTTATTAGAGAACTAGAAGGAGCAGGGATTGATCCTTCGGTGGTGAAGCAACAACAGGAAACAGCAGAGGTAAATAAAATACTTATGCTGTCTTGAGGATGAAATTCTATGCCCACTTCCTGGAAAAGGTACATTAAGTATCGTATTCCTCCTTCAAATCAAAATCATTGGGTACTAGTATATTTAAGTAGGCTTTTATAAGTATGCACATTTTGGAAGACTTCACCATCCATGAATGGTGAGATGTAGATTAGCACTTGATATCCTGATACTATGGTATCAACTCACACTCTCTCCTCCCCACTCCTCTCCTCTCCCTCCTTTATCTCAAAAAACTAAGCAGGCCTGGACATAGATAGTACTTATGGCAGAAGTCCCCAACCTTTTGGGCACCAGGGACCGGTTACATGGAAAGAGCTTTTTCCACAGACCGGAGGGGGCGTGGTTTTGTGTGCTGCCTGCATCCATCGGATGGGGCTTTGCTTCTTTGTACAGCCCGGTTGCTGGCATGCCGCAGCCTGGTACTGGTCCATGGACTGAGGGTTGGGGACCCCTGCTCTATGAAATCCTAGGACTGTAAGCTAGTTTGGGAAGAAAAATGAAATCTCAGGGAAGGCAGTGGCTGTCTTCCTCTATATAGGGACACTTTCATGAAGTCACTGGATTCTACTTTGACTTCAAGGAGGAGATGTTGTATTTTTTTCAGTCCTTGAAATAGACATTCCATCACAATGGCTTGTGTTCATGTGGAAAAACATATGCCACCCTTTCTCTATAGATTATCCTATCATGATTTGTTAAAGCTTAAGAAATGTGAGCTATTTTTAAAGGGATGCTAGTATTCACCTTATTTTGTAAGAATTATGGCAGATGTATTTATAATAACTCACTGGAATATATAAGGAATACCAAAGTGCTTCTGCAGTAACTTCCTATTGAGTTGGCAGAAGAGATCAGAGTTTTGACAATCAGGCAACATACAAGTTTAATTACTATAATTATTAAACATAGATAACATGTTGCGCTCTTTAAACACCCATAGTAAGTGAACTATATTTTGTGATTAAAACTAATGTGCTTTTCCTAAATACTAATATGATAGTTTGAAAAGTCATGTTTTTTTTCATCTAGACCATCAAAGAAGAGATAGATGGGTTACAAGAAGAACTTGATGCCGTTGTGAATCTTGGCTCTGAACTCATAGCTGCATGTGGTGAACCTGACAAACCATTAGTCAACAAAAGTATAGATGAGGTACTGATCATGTAAATGTTTGGTACTAAATGGTTCTCTGAAGGGACTAGAAACCTCTAATTTTGGGAGAGCATACAAAAGTCAGACACTGATTTAGATATACCAAATTGTCTACGATCTCAGATTTTTAAAAAGTTTTAATAATAATTGAACCGTATATTTTCAACATACGTGGCTTATGCTCTTCTGCTGAATAAAATAAAACCACCGAGGTCCTAAAGTTTGAATGAAAGGAATTCTAATCTTAATTGGAAATGGCATTGAAAACTAATGTTAACTTTTAATAACTAATTAGAATTGTCCCTCTCCTTGCAATTTTAGAGAGACTTAAAACTATTCTTTGCATTGTAATCAATACATACATACATACATACATACATACATACATACATACATACATACAAACAAAAGACTTAAACTCTTTTTCTTTTAATTTTACTCACCATTTAAAATGTAGCTAAATTCCATTTGGGATGGCTTAAATAAAGCATGGAAGGAACGTGTTGACAAACTTGAAGACGCTATGCAGGCTGCTGTTCAGTATCAAGATGGACTGCAGGTACATCTTTAAATCCAGTTTGTTTATGTTTTCTTGGTAGGATATTTGGAAAGGTGTTGCTTAAAAATGAAACAACAATTAGGGATCATGAAATGTTTGAATAATGACCTAATTATTCTTCAGAATCTATAAACATAGGGTTGTGCTTGCTTTGAAAATGATTTGGCAAAAGTACTTCTGACCAGGGAAGTGATCTACTCTTTTTTAAAGCACCTGTCTTTTTCTTAAACGTTGGGGGGAAAGGGAGCGTGAGAAGATTTGGAATGCTGTACTGTCTTTGGGAATCGTCCCATCCCCCATTTCCAAGTTAGCTCAAGCTATCGGAAATCTCACCCCAACCCTGTCTCAAATCTAACACCTTGAGCAGTGTGCAGGAAACATTTGCCAGAGAAGCTGGGTCCCCAAAAGAGACAGCAAAGGCAGTAAGGTACTAGGCGCAAAAGGTGAAAAGTTAGTTAGTGCGGGGAACTGGGAAGGAATGCTTGCTGTCCTGCTTGCTGGGGCAGGCTGGAGCCACGTGAGGCTTTGGAGAGAAGGCAGCTGGGCAAATGAATGTTTGCTGGCACTTACTGAGACTTTCTTCGGTTATGGCAAGCAGCCAAGGAGCTAATATGTTTCTGTGGCTGCTTGTGACCCCACAAGGAAAAGTGTAGGGCAACCAAAAGGGACGAGATGGGGGAGAGAGACAGGCAGGTGGGGGGAATTGAAGCACCTCAGTAGGGCAAGTGTGGGTTGATTGCCAAGGGCCCAAATTTTGATCATGCTGGGGTGTTGCAATGAACATAATTTCAGGCACAGATCAAAAACCCCTTTTCCCCCCAGTAGCATCAATTTCGAACATTCACTGAATGAATGGTTATAAGTCGAAAATTACCTGTAAGTAGATCAGGAGGCACCCTGCTGAAAGTGTGTACAGGTAGTCTTCAATCTATGACCACAAATTGGGTCTGGAATTTCTGTCGCTAAGTGATACGATTGACTGGGCCCAGTTTTATGACCAATTTAGCATGGTCATTAAACAAATCACCACAATCATTAAGTGAATTAGATCGTGTGACCACAAGATACTGCAACCATTGTAAATGTGAACCAGTTGCCAAGTGGCCAAATTTGATCACTTGACTCTGGGTGTGGTACAGTAGTCATAACTTTGAGGACAGGACATAAGTCACAAATTCGGATGCCGGTATAACTTTGAATTATAATTAAATTAATCGTCATAAGTTGAAGAGTATCTGTATTTATTCAGTTACAATCACAATTCAGGTACACTGGCCTTTGGTTGTCCTTGACTTGCGTCCACAACTGAGCCCAGAATTTATGTTGCTAAGTGAGAAATTTGTTAAATGGGTTTTGCCCCATTTTACGACTTTTCTTGCCACATTTGTTAAGTGAATCACTGCAGTTGTTAAATTAGTAACACAGTTGTTAAGTGAACCAGGCTTCCCCATTCACTTTGCTTGTCAGAAGGTTGCAAAAGGTGATCACATGACCTTGGGACACTGCAACGGTCATAAATATGAAACAGTTGTCAAGCATCCCAATATAAATCACTTGACTAGGGGATGCTGCAGCAGTCCTAAGTGTGAAAAATGGCCATGGGTCACTTTTCCCAATGCTGTTGTAACTTTGAACGGACACTGAAGTAACTGTTGTAAGTCAAGAACTACTTGTACTTGATTTAGCTGTAGATTTTTCAAGCAAAGTCCTTAAAAAGGTGAGTGGTTAAGCTATAGAAAGAGATGCAATATTTGTCAGCATCTTTGTCAGCCTCTTTGTTGTACATTAAATTCCCCTTTTAATATTAAATCTACAAATTTATTCCGTGGTTCAAATTGTTTTTCTTCTGCAATTTTTTTATAGTACATTTCATTTATGTGAGTTTAAGCAAATTTCACTTGATTTAAGTTCAAACTATTCATAATTATTTGTGACATCTATAATGGTAGATTGTTGGATTTCACTCAGTGAACATCATTTCACATTTTCTAAAATCCTATTGTATTACTTCATTGGCCTTGCTTAACATTACCTGTTCAGCGCATAAGATTTAACATAATTGGGTCATTTACAATTCCAAATGAAATCTCTGCTTCACCACTTTGGCTCATAGACTTTATCTGTCTATGAAAGATAATGCATATTAGTTAGGAATATTTTACTTAAATGGAAATCTTGTACTCATTATCTGAACAGGTCCCATTAAGCTTAGTAGACTAAGTGATTAGTTCACTGAGTATTGGTTTGAAGTCAGTCCCTTCTATTAAATGTTGTCAACTTGTAGGACTGAGGAGGCGTGCCATCTCTGACACAGCCCCCACCCAGAACAGCATCTCCCCAGAGTTAAGAACATTGCCCTCTTTAAGTAAATAAAAATTAAAGGATGGGAAAATGGCTTGTGTCCATGCTCCATCCCCATCTTCACTTCTGGACAGTATTTTTTTTTAGCACAAAGCCACCCTCCAAGCAGTGCTGAAGGCTGTAGGGAGGTAGCCTAAGTCTAATGGCACCTTCACTTCAACCAGGAAGAAACTCCCACTAATGGGAAGCCATCCATCTTTGCAACTCCAAAGGAAATGCTGCTAAACTGCCTTTCTGGTATTTCCTGTGGAGTTGGACCTGAGCTGAAAGTTAATGGCTTAGCTTCCCTACCTTAAAGGAAGCCTCATTGCATTTTTGATGATGAAGAATGACCGCATCAATGTCATGTCTATGGCATCTCTAGATGGAAGATTCCATATTGGCAAGTTCTTAGAGTGGACTGAGGACATCTTGATTGAGGTTACACAGAGATATATTGGCATCTGTGGCAGATTCAAAATGACAGATGCACCATCGCATCCACACACACAACAGAGGCAGGACTTGCATCTTGCCTGTTTTGACACACACATACCCACACACACAAAACCCAGAACACACACTAACGTTCATGAACTTCCTTCAAAGGTTAATTGAAGAAATTCAGGATCACAGCAAATGAATTGGCAGCTTCCAAAGGAAGCTGTTCTGTTCTAGACCAAAAGGCTTTATCTTGTGTTAGACAAGACAAGACTTTCTTCTTCATGTCTCCCAACTCCCCCTCCAAATCCTAAAACTACTTCAGAATGTTCTCTAAACTTCAGAGCAACTGGGGTGGGAAAACGTGTCATGATGTCATCATGTATAAAGGCAAATCAGAATCTTAAAATAAATGGCAAAATATATAGTATGCGGAAAACTGAGCATAAATGTATAAATTCTTGCAGTTCTTCTAATGTAACAAACAGTATTCTCTATATACACAGCTCATTGTTAATATGCTACATCATCTTTTTGCCCTGATTTTCATTATATTATTTTGACAGGCTATGTTTGATTGGGTGGATATTGCTGGTAGTAAATTAGCTTCAATGTCACCAGTTGGAACAGACCTAGAAACAGTAAAACAGCAAACAGAAGAAATGAAGGTATGAAACATAACTTTCTCTTTTAAATCTTCTTGTGAGGGATGGTATCTTGGATCATGTTGCAACTACTTTGTACTGTATAAATTGAATTCCTGTCTGTCTTGTGAGTATGACATAAAATGAAATTCTTTTTTTTTTTGCAAAAGATAAATCACGAGGGGTATTTTTAATACAAGGTTATTTCTTCTCGCTGCATTGTTTCCTTAAGCACCCCATGTCCCCTTTAAAATGTGTGAAACTCCTTCATTTTGGATACCATGGATTATTCTTAAATTTTCAGAATTCATTCCATTTCCAGCCTTCTGGTGTTTGAAACAGAAAGCCCCAGTGAATTCCAGAAGACGGTTTAGAATGAAAAGATGACTCATTCTGTTCATAATACCTGGATACTGTTGTGCATTTTACACAGGAAATGGAGATAATATGAGATATCCTGTTTTGCAGCACCGTTTTAGACTAGATGATCCAGTCTTAACTCTGTTTTTGCCTGTGCAAAGCTGAAGTGGACAAGTTGTAAAAATAAACAGGAAACCATCAGCCAAAATAAGCTTTGCACAGTGGTTTGATACTGAAAATTTAGGATTCCATAATTTCTATTAGAATGGAAAGCAAGGATTAAGAAATCATTAGGGACTGAGCCAGACAATTATAGTGATACATCACCCTGGCTTAGCAGAATGTGAAAGATTTCTGCATGTCTCTGCTTCATTCTTGTAATCACTGCATAACTCACCCAGATGCACCTCTCAATATCTTTACTAGAGAGACAATTGGAGCCACAGAACCCAAGTCAAGGTTTTTTTTAATGCTTGTCAAAGAAGTGGGGGGAAGGTGGAAAAAGTCCATGGTATCATAAGTTTTGTTGGAACAGAAAGCAGTACCCAATGGGATCCTTCTCACATGGCTCTTTGGAAAAGCTGCCTTGCCCCTGTACGTCTAGATCAAATTGTGTTATGTGATACATATCTGTTCTTTGGTCTGATAACGTTTATTAAAAAGGACTTTAAAGCTTTGAAGCAATGGCTTTTAATAAAATGGGAACATAATGGCTCATAAATCCCCAGAACTTGAAATACAATACAAAAACTAGGCTGTGTGTTGTTCCCCCCTCCCCACAACTATGCATCTAGAAAAAGCTCTCTGATTTATTTTACTTCCTCCTGTCATATGCCTGGGTTGAAAAAAAATAGGAAGATATATTTTGCAAAAGAGAATGCAGTGAATATGTCCACATGATAGTCATCTACTTCGAATCTATTCCAGGCAGAAAGGAGATGAAGGGTTGCAGAGTTTTGAACTTGTCAAAGCTTTGCATTGTAAGATACCCAGGAGTCCAAAATGTTTAGTCGCAGAGCAGTATGCTCCGCTTGTGTGTGATATATTACTATGGATTCCCTCCCTTCAGTTAATTCCTTCTGGGGATGGATCCCTGCACCAGGTGTAATTGGGTTCAGTCACTTCCAGTGCAGAGCCGCATCAACATTATCTTCGCTTTGAGGAAGCTTTGAAAGACTTCCTGTTTTATGGACTAAATTGAGTGTGAAACATTTCAGATACAGGAACGATGAAGTATGCTGTCCATTTATATTTCAGAAAAAAAGTGTGCTTTGGTCGTCTTAACTTGTGAAGAATACTAGATTAGAAAGTTCTGTAGATTGAATTCTGTTCCCAGAAAGGTTTTTCATTCAAAACAGGCTTCCCCTAGAACAGGGATGTCAAACTCGCAATGTCGCGTGACGTGTCGCGACGTATCGTGACTTTTTTGCCATTGTCAGCAACGGTGTGGGCACGGTTTCGCTATGATGCATCCGGCCTCTGGGCTGGCAGTTTGACACCCCTGCCCTAGAAGAAGAAGAAAAAGATCTCCAACATTTTATAGTAATTTTTTTTAGAGACATCAGGCTTCTTTTAGCACTTTTTTTTTTGCTAAAAGATAAGTTTTCCTTAAGCAGAAAATTGCTCAGGGAAAGTCTGACACTAAATTTCACAATAAACTAACAAGGTGGTATTTCCCTTTGATGTTTGTGTTCTTGACTTTCTACAGCAATTTAAAAAAGAAGCCTACCAACAACAGATAGAAATGGAACGACTGAACCATCAGGCTGAACTGTTGTTGAAAAAAGTCACAGAGGAAAGTGAGAAGCATACTGTTCAAGATCCTTTGTCTGAACTCAAGTTATTATGGGAATGTCTGGAGGATAAAATCATTAGCCGCCAGGTAAATTGAACTTGGCTGAAAGCCTACTTTACGTAGCAGCATATCTTCTGAAAGTGTAATGGAATATTTGAACGAAGGCATATTAAGATCTCTGTATTTCAAATAGCAATCATGTCATTTGTTGCAATTAATACATAATGATATATAAGCAATTATGAGTATTGGATATTGGTCAAATACATATTTGGTCATCCTATTTCCTTTGAGTATTTTTAAACAATATATAACAAACTGAAAAGAAAATGGCATAACGTCCCCAGCACATTTCTAAACTTCCTTGTTTCCCACCAGGAGATTAATAGTAATAGATTTCTTATTAATTTTCTTTTTCCTAATTTCTTTTCCCCTCCTTATGATCAGACATACTATAATGTTTGTTATAGTTTACTAATACAATTTTTAAAAATTAAAAACAATATATTGCAACAAG
Organism: Vipera ursinii; assembly: GCF_947247035.1. Lineage (NCBI taxonomy): Eukaryota > Metazoa > Chordata > Lepidosauria > Squamata > Viperidae > Vipera > Vipera ursinii. Next base: position 228,979,563 of record NC_139512.1, on the reverse strand, counting down.
ATGTGAGGTTCACAGTGTGCACTTTCTTGGACTTTGATATATTAAGATTTAAATACCAAACCTGTCATGGAGTTTTAAAGTCACTGACTTGCACGTTAACCGCTCATAAGGTAAATGAGGTAAACGTAAGCCACTCAAGAATTCTTAAATAATTACAATAAAATATGTTATTTGCTTTAAATGTTCTTCTCTAGTCTGGTTTTCAGATTTTATATGTAAAATAAATTTTGGGTGGCACTTCTAGGTGTTCATGTTAGTTTTCAATACATACTGAAACGCTTGAAGATTTTTAGCATTTGTGTCATGGTTTTCAATTTTTATGTTCTTGTTTTTGAACAGCATAAACTGGAAGGTGCTTTATTAGCTTTGGGGCAGTTCCAGCATGCTCTGGATGAGTTGTTGACATGGCTGACACACACTGAAGACCTGTTGAATGAACAGAGGCCAGTGGGAGGCGACCCCAAGGCTATTGAAATTGAGCTGGCCAAACATCATGTATGTCTGGGCTTTATTGTTAGATATAATTGCTGAATGGAAATAACTGCTCCATATTAACAGTTGAAATAGGTCAAATATTGAAAAACGGTCCTTATGTGAGCTCAAATCTCAACAGAGTGCGTGAATGCAGAACTCAGGAAAAAGCAAGCATATTTCGGAAGCCAAACTTCTGTGCAGACAAATCCAAAAATAAGAGCCAAGTTAATCATGTGCCAGTCCACAATCAGTCAGGAAACCAGAAGGAACACATATTCAGGAACTCAGATCCAAGGCTTGAAAGTTCCTAACTAAAGACTGGCTCCCAAGCCCCTATAGCACTGTCTCCTGCATGCCTATTTTCTTGAGTCACGCCTCTTTTGTATTGCTCACTTTATTTTATTTATCTATCAAATTCATATCTCATAAGAAATGACTCTGGGCAGGAAGCAGCAAAAATGTATAAAACAATAAACATATCAAACACAGTCACATTACAAAGGATTTTTTTGCTTGTGCACAGGAAAGAGAACTTCTTCTCAGATTGTAGGTTAGGTGACTCCAACTTGCTCCTATACTTTTGGAACAGGTATCTGATTTCCTGCTGGTTACACGATAATTACACATAGTGTGTTTTATGTTCAGTTTTCAAAAAATAATGTCCAAACAAATAAAATGTAAATTAAATGAAATACTGTATACAAGTGGAATCAAAACAACTGGAGATTGAATGAGTGCTGGAATAACATTGGTTTCATTGTGCATTAAAATTAACATATGTGTATGCATGTTTTACAATTATACACTTAGATAGGGATGATCTGAACAATTGAGCATATTGAAAGCATTTTTTTAGCTTTAAAACCTTAGAAGGAAAAAATGTACAGTGAGAAAATAAAATAAAAAAAATAGAAAAAAGCTTCCAATTTTCTCTTCAGCAAATATGATTACAAAATTATCTCTTGCTCTAGGACTACAAAAAAGCTCACTTTTTTTTTACTTTTTTTTTTTACTCTTCCCCCCCCCAATCATTAAAACCACAAGTCATAAGTGCAGTGGTGTAGTGCAGGGCTTTTCAACCTTTTCACCCATTGTACCACTTTTAGGATATGGCAACATCTGAGTACCACCAGTTGCCTAGCAAGGTGTCAAAAACTTGATGACACCCCCCCAAAAGATGAAGTACAGGTAGTCTTCGACTTACAACAGTTCGCTTAGTGACTGTTCGAAGTTACAATGGCATTGAAAAAAGTGCCCCCCAAGCTACAGCCGAGGAAGACACCTGCCTGCCTGCCCGGTGGCGCTCTTCCTCCTGTCCAAGGTTTTCATTGTTGTGAGCATTTCTGTTGAGGATTGGCGGGGATGGGTGGGGTGGGGTGTGTTTGGTTTTTATTCCTGCTGTCTGCTGGGTGGTTGCAGCAGGTTTTGGTCACTTCACATGACCCTGGGACACTGTGACCGTCATAAATATGAATCAGTTGCCAGGCATCTGTAAATCACAAGACCCTGGGGCTGCAACATTCCAGCTGATCGGCGCTTCTTCTGGGCTCAGAAGCACCAGGATCAGTGCCAGGATCAGTGCCGAGCTCCAGCTGGACCCTGGCGCTGATCCTGGTTCTTCCACTGAGCCCTGACAGCCCCAAAGAAGCAGTGATCCTGGCGCTTTCACTGAGCCCTGACAGCCCTGCAGCTCCAGCCATCTCTCACTCAGGCTTGTGTGGTGGTGTCACCTGTTCATCTCATTCCCCTCCCCTGCAACCACTTTTCTAGGATGGTTGTGTACCACCTGCCAGGTGCCAATGTACCACAGGTTGGTACCCGTACCACTGGTTGAAAAACCCTGGTGTAGTGGTTAGAATGCAGTATTGCTGGCTAATTTTGCCCACAGCCAGGAGTTCAGTCCTAAGCGGTTCAAGGTTGACTCAGCCTTCCATCCTTCTGAGGTCAGTAAAATAAGGACCCAGATTGTTGGTGGAGGGGGGGTGACTCTGTAAAACTGCCTAGAGAGGGCTGTAAAGCACTCTGAAGTGATATATAAGTCTAAAAGCTATTGCTATTGACTCTCTAGAGTAGTGTTTCTCAACGTTGGCAACTTTAAGATTTGTGGATCTGAACTCCTGGAATTCCCAGCTGCTCTAGAATATCCCAAAGAAGTAAGAATTGCTTTTATAAGCCTTTATATCTCAAAGGATTTGCTCAATTATGCAAAACTTCTAATTTGTACTGCGGTATTTCTAAAAATTAGATTTTATTGAAATCATGATGTTACAGAGGGTAATTGAATGAAATGAATGACTTTTTAAACAAAAAACCACAGAAAGGAATTGCAAGCTTTTGTTCCTTCAGGTGCTGCAAAATGATGTCTTGGCTCACCAATCTACTGTGGAAACAGTTAAAAAAGCGGGAAATGACCTGATTCAATCAAGTGCTGTGGAAGAAGCTAGCAATCTACAAAGCAAACTTGAGCTGCTGAATCAACGATGGCAAAATGTCTTGGAAAAAACAGAAAAAAGGAAACAGCAGCTGGACAGTGCTCTGATCCAGGTGTGTATGAGAAGTTGTGTAAAAGATCATCCAGGTGTATTGAGTTAAATTTGGGCCCATTGAAGCCAAAGGTAGGCACTTTAAAATTCTCCTTAGTTTGCTATCTCTCTGCAATATTAAAACATTGGAACGTACTTTTTATAAATTACTAATAACTTGAAATAATTAGAAATCTTAAATTGGACAGATTGTTCTGTGTGTATTTTTAGCTTCCAAGTGGAAATTCCCAGTCATAAATTGGGATTTGAACTGTAAATCAGCAATACATTTTATATAATTGGTATAAGGTTACTTAGTTTTTTCCTTTCTTTTTTTCCTCTCACTCAATAACGTTTCACTGTATGTATAATTTTTGTTTTAACCTTTTGTTTTAAAACTTATTTTTTTTTGTTTAGGGAATTCTTAATTTAACGGTATTTCCTTTTAGGTCTGTAGACTTTTAAAAATTCCGTGATTAGCTGTGTTTAACAGTTGCAGTGCCTTAGCTTAGCTGATGATACAGCAAGCCTTTGTAATGAAATATGCTCTGAAGTGTTATGATGACATTTTGTTTAGGCCCAGGGTTTCCATGGTGATGTTGAAGACTTACAACAATGGCTGACAGAAACTGAGCGTCACCTTTTGGCATCAAAGCCTGTTGGTGGCTTACCAGAGACTGCAAGAGAGCAGCTTAATACCCATATGGTAAGGATCTTAGTAGTGCAAATGGCCCAAATTTGGAAACTAAATTTTTGTGGCTGTTTGGAATGAAAAATGTGCAAATTCTGCACAGGAAAATAACTCTTAAAGACATTAATTTTGTAAATTACCATAGGTGAACAATCCTCACATTAGTTTAGAGAAAAAAAACAATTTTAAGGAAATAACGGTCTCTGGTTATCTGCTATAAAGTTGTATATATAATTTATGTTCTTCGTATCCACTTGTCCTAATACCAAACTCTTAATTTCCTCCAAGTTCTCCAAATAGAGAACTTGCCATTATGTGTGTTAATCTCTCAACTTTATTGTCCATTTATTATTTCTTGATCCATCCAACTCCAGTTGCCAGCGTATAAAGACAGAATCTATTTTTTCTGTGTCAAGACAGCACAATTGGATTACTTTATTTTCAGTGAGTTGAAGGCTCATTAAAATATGCCTATCTCCAGGACTTGGAATATAACATGCCCAGGGCCAGTTTTACTTGCATATTCATAACTTATAGTTAGTGGTTTGGTAAGCATTGCCAAGATTCCAGTCTAGGTCTGAAACTGAAAGATGTGATTGAGAATGCCTCTCTCTTGGGTAGGTTTTTTTAAAATGACTTTCTTTGCATCTGAGTAATAGATCAGATTTTCCTGGGTTATTTTTCAGTTGCAGAAATGCTTTGCTAAAGTAAAAGGCATTTTTATTCCAGAAAAAAATTCTTTCTGAACGATAACCATTCACTTTTAATGGGGGATTGTTAAAGATAAAATGTATGATAAAACTTTTCAATAAAAAAAACCCATTCACTAAATACGGTAATAAAGTTTTTCTGAATTTGGAATTTGCATATTCTTTGTTGTGGATTGAAATCTCTACAGATGAAATTGTAGAAATGTCTTTGGTCTCGCATGATCCCAGAATTCTGCAAGGCCAGTTGTGCAAAATAACCATGAAGATTACTTAACAAATAACATTAAAATATTTGCTCAAATATTTATTCAAAGTAGAAAACAAACAGAATGCCTATAAAGACTTACGAAACTCATGCATTTGACTAACTTTTTAAAATTGTTGATTCATTTTAACCAAAGAATGCAAACAATTCGGTATGCAGTTATGGGCACATTCCTAGTGACATCTGGTGAATGTTTCATATTATCCAAAATGTGTATTTTTTTTAACTCACACAATCTTTCCCCACAAAAATAAAGCCCACAGTCATAGAACAATTCCCTACAACTGCTTTAGAGGTTAATAGTTTAGAATCAACATTTATTGTAAATGATTTAGCTATTTTCTCTCTGTCTCTCTAGGAACTTTGTGTTGCCTTTGAAACTAAGGAAGAAACATACAAATGTCTGATGCAGAAGGGCCTACAGATGCTTGCAAGATGCCCAGAGTCAAAGGAAACTAATGTTGAGCAGGATATAAATAATCTTAAAGAAAAATGGGAATCAGTAGAGACCAAACTCAGCGAAAGAAAAGTATGTTACAGAATGAATATGAGAAATTTGTCTATGCATTTAGGAATCTTCATGTTAGATTATTTCAGTGTAGGAGTGTCAAAAATGGTTATAAGTCATTTTTTTCAGTGCCAATGTAATTTTGAAAGGTTGTAAGTTGAGGACTAGTGTAGTAGAAATTAACAGACTGGTTCAGTAATGCAGCTTTTAGCTAGAAGCACTTAGTCACATCTGGGAGGTTCACTTCCTTGCATGTGCTGTCACTTAGGATGTAGATAAGCTTTCCTTCACAAAGTGCTTTTAAGATACCTTGGGATCGTCACATCTCCCAAAATTTGGAGCTATTGTGATTATGGGCCAATTTGTTCTATGAATACTAGGAGCCACGGTTTGTAAGTGTCGTTTGTGATATGTGTTCCCTGGAAGACAGCAGGGGCAGTTTTTCTTTTTGTGCAGTTTTTGTTTTTGAGCTAGGCTGCTAATTGACTCAGGAGGACCTTTATTCTGCAGCAAGAAACAGTCTTCTGTGCAAATTATAAGGCTTAAGCTAGATTAACTTCACCCAATGGTTTTCTGAGCCATTCTTGATACCCTTCATACAGTACTGAGCACATGGTCCTATTTGTGCAAGAAAGATCGAACCTAGAAAGCAAGTGAATTTCTCTCTAAATGCTTCTTGGTCTTATCATTGAACATGGAAGAATGATTTGTTTTTGTTTTAAGAGGTCAGTATGTGACATGAGATGCTTTCTTTTTGCTCAGTCCCCATTTTTCCCCCTTCTTTTCCTACTTAACCATTGCGCAGCAATATTTTATCCAGATAGCGTTTTAGAACAAAATGCATGTTAATATTAGCTTAGAAAAATGAATAGGGGGAAAAAGCCAACAGCAATGGGCCTCCTCCAAATTATATTCAACCGTAATGTGATTTACTATTCTGTAATGCTTCCACTGTGGTTAATTATGTTGTGTTCTTACAGATCAAGCTGGAAGAAGCTCTCAGTTTGGCAATGGAGTTCCACAATTCGTTGCAGGATTTTATCAACTGGCTTACTCAAGCTGAGCAAACTTTGACAGTGGCATCTCGGCCAAGTCTTATTTTAGACACTGTCCTATTTCAGATTGATGAACACAAGGTATGAAAGAAAGGAGCAGAATTATAACTTTCCACCCTAGATGCATTGGGCTGAGTTGTACATAAATCAGCTCAGTAACACTTAGCTTCTTAAGATCGGTTTCTAAGTAACATCATATATTTTCTCTGCCGATACGATGGGCAGCTTTACATTTTGAGATATTTTTCAAATTTCACTATTACCTTTTTCCTTTGGAAGGTCTTTGCCAATGAAGTAAATGCTCATCGTGACCGGATTATCCAGCTAGACAAAACTGGAACTCATTTGAAGTACTTCAGCCAGAAACAGGATGTTGTCCTCATTAAGAATCTTCTCATTAGTGTCCAGAGCAGGTGGGAAAAAGTAGTTCAGCGTTTAGTAGAAAGAGGAAGAGCCTTGGATGATGCAAGAAAGCGTGCCAAACAGGTAACATGGCAATGTGCCATCTCAATTTTAAAGACTATATCTCAGATCAACACACACTTTGCCCCCTTTCTCAACTTGTTTGTAGTCTGAAATGAGATATATATTGTTATGCTGAGATTTTTTTTTTTGTTCTAACTACACAAGAGCCTAAAAGGGGATGGGGACAAGTGACTCAGGATCATTTCCTACACATAGTATTAATTCAGCATGGCTCTGCTGAATGCATGTAAGGGGAGCTTAGGCATGAATGAAAGAAGCAATTAAAAAATTCAAATGTTTCCCTTAGAGATATATGCACTAATTGTCAGTTGGGTTATTTTTAAAGAAATAAGTAAAAATGGTTACTTGTTCTTGTCTTTGTATAGTAAAATTGATAGCTGATACCTGTTTTTGAGAAATATTAGTAATATTAGTAATTAACAGGCAAATGATGGAGCAATTATGAAGAAAACATTCCTTAGCCCTTTTTTTTCAGATGGGCATACTGTCATATACTTATCAGGTTTCTGCCATCATCTCCCATGTTTTGACCAGAAGGCACATCCGCGGCTTCTTGGAAAAAAACTGAATAACTAGAAGTCCCCCACTCCTTTTTTCTTTTCATTTTCCCGTAAGCCTAAAGTTCAGGTAAATGGTGGGCAGTCTTTAGCAATCTGTTCACACGGTAGCTGAAGAGATATTGCCAGAATTACTTGGCTTAAACGATCATTTCCAGCGCTCTGATTCTATGACTCCATTGTACTGTTGACTTTACCTGAGGTCTGACATTATCATCTGTGCAATGAATCCAATAAAATAGTAGATGAAAATACTTTTTAAATTCACATTAGATATAGTGAGGTTTATTCATATGCATTAATGCATCATCAAGTGCATTAATTATCCATCAGTGACATTTGTATTATATCAACCTTTCTGGAAGAATTAGAATAAGAAAGAACAAATATCTATTGTAAAATAATTTGCAAATCAAAAAGGCTGTTTGAAAGAAAAACAAGCCATTCTTTCCAATATATTGTCCAGGCTCATTTTTAATTCCCTGATTTTGATTATTATATTTTTCACATTTAATATTTTGAGATGCAATGTTTACTGATAGTCTGTTGCTGGAAAAACACAAGTGCACCTCTTGTTTTTCTGCAGTTCCATGAAGCTTGGATCAAACTTACTGAATGGCTGGATGATTCAGAAAAGACTTTAGATGCAGAATTGGAAATTGCAAATGATCCAGACAAAATTAAGATGCAGCTTGCCCAGCATAAGGTGAGTCACTAATAATGGAATGTAGAGCCTGTCTGATCTGTTGGCTGGACATCATGATGTAACGGGCAGGAGGAGAGCAATTTATTGGTCACAAGTTGGAATGCTTGCTACTATCAAATCCCATCTTATAAAAGAAATAGAAATTGGCAGGCTTCTCTATAGAAACCTCTATTCTTGTAGAAGGGAACCATATGTGATCATGAAAGACCATGCTAAAGGGTAAGATGAGCCAGTGAGTTACCCAGTCTGAACTCAGTGCTATCATATATGCAGTCAGCTTAGTTTGATGATAGGATTCACAAGAGGCTAATTGATATTTTGGGTTTGAACTGCTTTCATATTGTGGGGAATCGCCTTTAAATACAATCATTGTTATTCAGAATTTTGATATTTTAATTACTTTAGTAAAATTATCTCCATCCTCTCCCCATTTGAAAAAAAACATGGATTTTTTTCCCCCTCTATAGCTTTCTGGAAAAGGACATAGTGTTAATGTTAATTGTTATTAATAATTATAACAATAGATAAGTGAATAAAAATGCCAAATTCAGTGTGAACCTCTGGCTGACTAAGCAGCCAACCAATAGTTAGATTTGCATATGCTTGACTTCAAACACGGGTCTTCACTTGCATAATCTTGCTTGTCAATGGAATGATAGCATTTTGTCTTGCCGCTTTTAGAAATGTCTCCGAATACTTCCTTTCCCTCCGTTGTATTGTTTTCCTGTCGTGCTAACGATTAGAAATTTCAGCTTCTCATCCATAGGAGGTGAAGTCTCGTACCATAACAATATTCCAACTAGCTCAATTTTGTGCAGTGGGCATTCTGGTAAGCCGTTCCAAGTGGTATAGTCATAGCACTTCTGGGGAACATCAAGTTGTGAAAGGCTTAACGATTCAGAACACAGTTGTTACGCTGGGATGGAAAGACGAGGGGCTTCTTTCTGGGGCCCATGTGACTCCATGACAATCTATTGCCTCTCTGTAACAGTCCTTCTATGGACCAGAGTTACGAATGGGAAAGGGGAGAAGGGAGGAAATGTATGATTGGATTGTTACAATCTGATCTATTTAGCATTTGCTCTATTAAGATAGTTTTCTACTTATAATAGTTCATTTAGTGACTGTTCAACATTTACAGCGGCACTGAAAAAAAGTGACTGATGACCGTTTTTCACAGTTACGACCTTTGAAGCATCCCCACGATCATGTGATCAAAATTCAGATGCTTGGCAGCCGGTTCATACTTAAACGACCGTTGCTGTGTCCCAAGGTCATGTGATCCCCTTTTGCGACTTTTTGACAAGCAACGTCAGCGGGGAAGCCAGATTCACTTGGCAACCAGATTACTAACTTGTCAACTGCAGTGATTCACTTAACAACAGTAGCAAGGGAGGTTGTAGAATGGGGCAAAACTCATTTAACAAATGTGCAAGGGAAATTTTGGGCTCAATTGTGGTGGTAGTGCCTGTGTAGCATTTTGAACCAGCTGTAGCTGTCCTGGTTGCATTGACACATATGATAACATCTACATGGGTTGCCATTTGGCTTCTGAATGCAATTAAAGGTTCTGGTTGCTTTCTCTGAAGCCCTCTGTCACTTAGTGCCAGGACATCTTTGAGAGTGCCTCTCCAGCTGGAACCTCCTCCTGTTGGAGGGAAAGCATGGTGTGAGTCTATTTCCAACACCATGGGGATGTTTCAAAGGTCGTTAACTGTGAAAAATGGTCATAAGTCATTTTTTGTGCCGTTGTAACTTTCAGTGGTCACTAAATGCATTGTTGTAAGTCGAGGACTACCTGTACTTTTCTGAAGAGCAGTGAAAGTGTGTCTCTTCTGCAGGGCTCCGGGGAATGAAAAGAAGTTATGATTATAATGAGGGGAGTAGCAGCATGTTTTGAATCAGTTGTCTAGGTAGCCCAAAGTATTTTGTAAGATTAACTGAGTCTATAACATATTTGGTAGGATCTGAAGTTGTCAGCTCACATCATTTTAAATCAGCTCACAGAAGATGACTCAAGAGACATCTTTACTAGCATAATTAATTTAGTTTAAAATGATCAACGTCTCATTCCCAGTGCAAGAGCATCCACAATCCTGGCAAATCTGTTTTATCAAATTGTTTGCCTGTGGTCTGTTCATATTGCTGTAATCTTCTGTTTCCTCGAAACTTGCATTATGAAGTAAACCACAAAATTACGATTGAAAGTTTCATTGGTTTTAGTATCTTGCATCAACATAAAAGCAAGATATCTGTAATACCCAGAATTACTTGGATTTATTCCGTGAAAGTTGCCTTTGCCAAAAGTAGAAAGAAACCAAAATTTTTAAAAAGATGTCTGTCTCATATTTGTGCCAAAATAAGGCACATTCATTGCTTTCTTATCAGTTTTTGTCTCCATTGGTATCTTTAAATGTAAAATAACAGAAAACATTGTTCATGCAGTCCATATCCCAGGATTTTTTTTTAAAAAAATAATATTTAAAAGTGCTTTAGCAATTAGGTGCTGTATTATTGGCTTATCACAGTTTATTTTATATGCAGAATTGCTAGGATATACTATTTTTACTGATCGTTGGCATCCTGGACATAAACTGTTTCAACTTCCTCTCTCAAGATGATGCTATAGGCTAGGGGTGTCCAACCTTGGCAACTTTAAGACCCGTGGACTTCAACTCCCAGAATTCCCCAGGCTGGCTGGGGAATTCTGGGAATTGAAGTCCACGAGTCTTAAAAGTTGCCAAGGTTGGAGACCCTTGCTATAGGCCATTGGGCACCATAACAACCAGATACAAAGACATTTTTTCTTCCCTGCCATCACTCTGCTAAACAACTAATTCCCACAACACTGTCTTATGCCCTGAGATGTCAAACCACCTAGTAGGGCTGTATTACTATTAGTATTATCCTTCTCATCTTTCCTATTACTTATTTCCTTATCTTCTTATGACTATAACTTTGTTGTTTGTATCTCTTGATTTACTTCATTTGCTTTTGTTTAGTATCCTATTGGTTGATTATTTTGTATCCTGTGACTATCACTGAGTATTGTATCTTATGGATTATGATGACTGTGATTATGATCATGATATATCACGTTGTACACTTGTATGTATGCTGAGAGCTTATGAACCAGAGACAAAGTCCTTGTGTTTCCAATCACACTTGGCCAATAAAGGATTCTGTTCTATAAAGAATTCTATTCAATTGTTTATGATTTTCTAGGGAATTTATTTTAGAGCTGGGGTCACCCAGCCAATGTTGATTAGTAAGTGAATGTGTCTCTCTAGACAGAAGACAAAAGTATGATTGGATTGATAGTGAACATTGTGGGTGCTAGAGAAGTTGGCAGGGAACATTTCCTACCTAGGCGTTCACTAGCAGATATTTCTTTTATGGAAAATCATGGCAGTTACTGCATATAATTTTGCCTACACATCTGTACAAGACAAACATTATCAGGAAAAAGGGAATAGTTTAAAAGTAGCTAATTTTAATTACAAACTGGAAAATAAACACTTCTAATTCATAAAATTGAAATATGAATCAAATTATACATGTAATATATAGAATTGGAGATCAAATTCATATTTACAAGAAATGTATTCTAAATTTTATTTATCTTAGAGTATAAATTAATTCAGATTTAGAATTGCACTGGCTAAGATAAGCAGAATACTGCCTAGAATACAGAGTTAACTGTTCTTTTTTTTTCGTGCTTATTCTGCGAAAACGTGGCGCATATTTAGGGCTCCATGACAAAAGCTCTGGTGCAGCTTTGATCAAAGACTTGCATCAGATAACTTTTGATATTTATTGCATAAAAGGCTCTTTGAGGTTTAAAGTGTTGAATGATCAAGAAGTAAGTGTTGTTAAAATCAAGCACATGCAATTTAAATATACTTTATTTCCCTTTGTCATTGAAGCTGATCTTACTAAAGCCTTAAACTTATAACTTACAATTTGATTTAAATAATATTTGTTTCTGAAAGACTACATGAAGAGATTGATAGTGCTGTCTCTCGTGGTAAATTGTTAAGGAGTTCTTTAGCCATATGGAGAATGTCTACAATCCTAAGGGCTGCCGTGTTAATTTTTTAACAGCAAGAAATGGAAAGCAATTTGCACCTTCAGAAGTCAACTAAACCAGACATTGTTTGGTACTCATACAGTTCTGATCCATTTAAATTTAAAAGAATAGTAATAGTTTTGTTTATGTTAATCCCAAATCGATGGGCTGTTACACCATACTGAAGAGCTTGGTTCTTCTGCCAGTTCTTTCAGATGACATCTTTTTATTGCTCAGTTAAATTCAGTTGATTTTCTAATGTTTTAATTTTGTTGTTACAAGCCAAATGGTTCTGGTTTCTTGCTATCTCAATGAAATTTTATGACTTTTCTTCCCTAAATACAGCTTGTATTCAAATTGTAGCCATTGTGATCTATGCCAAATAGCACAAAATAAGTTTTGTCCTATAGTTTACGTGCCCTGCTTGTTTCCTGTGACAGTTTTTCCTCTTCTTATTTTTGCACAGGAGTTCCAAAAAGCTCTTGGAGCCAAACATTCTGTGTATGACACCACGAACAGGAGTGGACGCTCTTTAAAAGAAAAAACTTCTCTTGCTGATGACAGTCTGAAATTGGACGATATGTTGAGCGAGCTTAGAGACAAATGGGATACGGTCTGTGGAAAATCTGTAGAAAGGTAGAACCTAAAGCTACGCATCACATTTAAAAGATGACCCATAAAACATAGTACTAGGCGGAAAGGACTCTGTTTTCTTTTTTATATCATTGGCTTTTCTCTTAATTTATTGCCAATATCTGACCTTGATAAGTCTAATCTCACAAGAGGCCACTCTGAGCCACAGGATGGAGTTCTTGGCTGCACGCGCAGCCTTGGAAATGTTTAAATAAAACTGCTTAAATCTCAGCCAGCTGTAGTTTAAGCATATGGTTTGTTTTTTATCAGTGTGATGAAATGAGATCTGCTCTTTCTCAACCAGTTTCTGTGGAATGGCATAGGGATCTGTGTCTAACCACGGGAAGTAGATGGCTGCAGATGTGCATGTTTTTTCCCTTTGTGCATCTGTTAGGCCTGGGATTGAGGATCTTGTTTTCCTAGAGGAACGAATTTTGACCCAATATCTGTAGTATTCTCTTGAAGCTAACATTGACAAACATACATAAACCCCAGTATCTCAGTGTTGTATTAATCCATCTGAAAACAAGCATAACATTTTGTCAAAGTTCAGGGAAGGTTGGGGTTGGCATCGGGGTGCTGTGAGGGCATGTAGCCACCCTGAAGATGGATGAGTAGGGGATTGTGTAGGGGGTAGGAAGTGGCGTACTAACAGAAATATCATATCTTTATTCGGATAAAGACTTAGGTAGAAGAACTGCAGCAACTGCTTTGCAGTCTCAAATTCTGGATTACTTATTCATCAATCAGTCAAATTGGTTTAGCCACCCATCTCACCAGAAGTGACTCTGAGCAACAGATGAACAGTTCGACAAAACCCACAAATATAGAAACATCAGGTGTAAAACAAATATAGAAATCTAAATAAATTGTATAAAAAAACCCAAATATATAAACTGCTAGGCAAAGAGGGGATAAAAATGGCCACCTTGACAGTGGAGCCATCTGAGCAAATCTCCAGTTCTCTAGGAGCTGCAGGCCTGATAACGTGACCAGGTCCTGAGGGCCTTCTGCAATGTCAAAAGGGATGGAACTCCTCGTATCTTAAGACAAAGCATGCTCCCTAAATTGGGCATTATTACCACCATTACGCTGTTTAATCTATAGAGTGGATAAATGTAAATCCAAAAGTTGGTTTACGTAGGAGAAAGAACAGCTGAATTTATTCAGTGCTTCTTCTACTGCATGTCCATTGGAAAGCAACACAGAGATGCTCCTGTATCACTGCTGCAATAAAGGAGCGGTTTTAGTTGGCTATGACTACTGATAAGAATATATATACTGTATATATTTTAATCTTTTTACCATTTTTACCTTTTCTTCTATTTTATTAAAAACAAATAAATTTTGGTTCTTTCCTTTATCGATATAGTATTTTTCCTAATGAATGTACACGAAAGGACGTTTTTTAAAGTGTATTTAAAAAGCGTCTTTATCTTCTTTCTTCAGACAAAACAAACTGGAAGAAGCTCTCCTGTTTTCTGGACAATTTACTGATGCTCTTCAGGCTCTGATAGATTGGCTTTACAAAGTAGAACCGCAGCTGGCCGAAGACCAGCCTGTGCACGGAGACATTGATTTAGTGATGAATTTGATAGATAATCACAAAGTAATGACCGTATTACAGTAACGTTTGTATTCTTTTTTTAAGTCTGACTCTACAAATTGTTTGGATTGGGTGACCGCGATATCAATTTATTCTTTGTCAGAAAGACTCGTGAAACTATTTAATAAATTAAAACCCCTACACTGCAGGTTTTCTATAAAAAAATTCTTAGGAAAAACTGTGGTGATTTGGTTGGCTCGAAAATTTGTTTTGGAATCTGTGCTACGTTATAAAACTTAAGTTATTTTAATTGATTACTTCAAGATGTTTGCACTTTGTAAATTGCCTGCGGGTAAGGCAATATTCTCTTGACCTCAAATAATATAAGGAAGTTTTATTTTTTAAATCATAAAATAATCATGGTTTACTGGGTTGGGATTTGGCCTAGCTTATTTCCAATTCACAGAGTGCCTGTTCCCTTTTCTCCTTGCTACGGCCATGAAAACTAAATTAAAAGTATCCAGTGTAGATTAGCATTGCATTTGGATCCTGAATTGTCTAATTATAATTGATTGAGAAATAGTTTAATAAGCCATAGGATTTAGTTGGTTTCAACAAGCCATATTAATGAGTAATTATATCAGATTGCGGTAATATAGTAGACTTCAGTTAATGAACCAACAAACATTTCCAACTCTCAGTGGTCCTACAGACCAGAGAGCTCCTAAAAACATTCCCATTAGAAGAACCCATTTTCTAAATAAAGTTTGAATATATCCATTCTGCCTTTTGTTGTAGAAGGCATGGTTAGGATGCTGCTGATCAAGAGCAAAGCAAGAAGAAATAAACCTATGTTAGAAAACGTAAAGAATAAGTGCAGCAGAAGACGCCATTAAAATTTTGAAATGAAAGCATTTAGCCTTACTTAACTTTAAAAAAAAATTAAGAAAATGCAATCTATGCTTTTAAAACCAGTTGTGCTCAAGAGGGGTTTTTTTATATAGGAAAAAAAAGTCATGTTGCATGTAAGTCATAAAAATGCTTAACAGTTTATTTAACAGAGGGTCTTTTTTAATTTCCTTTGCTCAGGGCTTTCAAAAGGAACTGGGGAAAAGGACCAGTAGCGTTCAGGCCCTGAAACGCTCTGCTCGAGAGCTGATAGATGGTAGCCGTGACGATTCCTCTTGGGTTAAGGTTCAAATGCAGGAGCTTGGGACTCGCTGGGAGACTGTCTGTGCGCTCTCGGTCTCCAAGCAAACTCGACTGGAACAGGCCCTTCATCAGGTGAGAGGCAAAAGCATTACACTGAACTCCATCTGTGTAAGGAATCATCACAACCTGATCCACGTGTGGTATCAAGACAGGGAATTTGTTTTTTAAAACAAATGAACAAGCCATTGCGGGCAGATTCGTACATTATTGCCCTGTTCACCGCCCTGAGTCCCCTGGGAGAAGGGAGGTATATAAATTAAATAAATAAATAAATAAATAAATTATCCCACGTAATGGTCTGCAGATGCTTCGATTTCCCAGAAATTTTTCCAGTCTTGTTCAAACTGTCTGGAAATGTTTGGAACTGAAAATAACCTGTACAAAAGTAGTAGTTGCTTCTGCAGACCAAATTGAATTTTAAGCAACATTTCTGATTCCCAACTACATCCCGTGTATATATACCATAATTATATATAGTTTGAAAGAGATAGAGAGATAAATAATAGGCAGGCAGGCAGGCAGGCAGAGAGAGATTTAAATGACTATGAAATGTCTCCACCACTTGCTCCAAAGTGTATACGAACCCGAAATTACTGTTGAAAGTTGTGTCAGTCATTATGCTCATCACCGTGTGACCCACCTGATTCTACAACCATATTCGCAATAGTCGTTAAGTGAATCACTGCAGGCTTTTAAGCACTTTTTGGCAGAAACTAGAAGTAAATGCCAGTTCGTGGCAAAAAAAATATGTTATAAATCACATGTGACTTTGGGATGCTGCAGATGGTTATATACATGAACCGGTTGCAAGCTCCCAAAATGCGATCATGTAATCCCAGAGGGATTGACCACCCCCCCATCAGAATTTGGGTCACACGTAGCTTTGGGGAGGTCCATCAATAAATTCAAACACTTGCTAAGCAATTGGTTGTAAGCCAAGAACTATCTGTACACGCACGTTTGGGAAGACCCTGTTTCCCTGTCTGTTCAGGATTTTGTAAAACCGTGTTATAATTTGGAAAACTAAGGCTCGTACAGAACCTGAGGGAAAAGGGAAGCTCTGTCACCAGAAAGCACTATCTCAGGAGCAGCGTTGCTTTCAACTCTCAGAGAGAAAGTGGGATCTATACACAGCTTTAATTAACTTCCCCCTTTCTTCCCTCAGACTAACTGATGTTCATTAGCATGGCTCCAGCTCGTAGACTTAAGCATTGTTTTTGTAATCTGTAGGCAGGATAGCAAATTGCTCACACAACTTTCATGTGTAGCATAAACCTTATAGTACATTTAAAAGCACTCATTATTGGAGTCTCTTCAGATTTTTTTTTAAAGGGTTTGACATTTTACAGTCAGGGATAGCAAAGGGGTTTTAAATCAGATTTCTTACTTGAAAGTTAACGTGATTTCGTTGCTGAATGGTAAGTAAGTGCCATTCTGAGCCCATTGTTTTCATACATATTTGTTCGGCCTTCCTTGACACACAAACACCCACACCTCCATTTGTGCAGGCAGAGGAATTCCACTCGGTTGTCCATGTGCTTCTGGAGTGGCTGGCTGAAGCTGAGCAGACCCTGCGTTTCCATGGGATCCTTCCAGATGACGAAGAAGCTCTGTGCATGCTAATAGATCAGCATAGGGTGAGTTGGATTGCGCAGGGGCCAGGGGCCAATTCCGCGAAGAGAGGTTTTTCTGTGGACTGGAGGGGGAATGGTTTTGTGTGTTTGCCTGCATACCGCAAATGGGGCTTCGCTTGTTTGCAGAGGCCGGTTTCTGGCATGCCGCAGCCCAGTAACAGCCCAGGGACTGGGGATTGAGGACCCCTGGGATAATGGACCAGTTCTCAAAATTAGATTTATAGAAACGTGACGGTAAAATAAAAGTACTCCTGGTATTTATATCTAGCAAAGAAAATGTGTTTTTTCCGTTCTAGAAATGAGGTCTTATTAAGCAAAGCAGTTGCTACAGACTGAAATCCTCTTGTTTACGTAACTGATACTTTTGATAATACTGTAAATGTAAATTCAACTGGCATATCTACTTAATGGAGGTGTTATTATTAGACAGCAGTGCACTTTGTCATTCTTACAGATAATGTAAAGCTTGGAAGGGGCCATTGGCTCATTGATTCCGACTCCCTGCTCATTACAGGATTCTACTCTCAGCAACCCCAACAAAAAAGACCACTCAGCCCTTTATTTAAATACTTCCAGCAGGCAGTCCTATATTTCCAGAGGCATTCTGCTTCCTTGTTAATCAATGAATTCTTAAATGGCACTTGATTGATTGATTGATTGTGTATCATCATGCTGGTGTCAATTCTAATGACCACATAGATTTTAATAATAATAATAATAATAATAATAATAATAATAATAATAATAAGAAGAAGAAGAAGAAGAAGAAGAAGAAGAAGAAGAAGAAGAAGAAGAAGAAGAAGAAGAAGAAGAAGAAGAAGAAGAAGAAGAAGAAGGCGGCAAGTTGGAAGAGACCTTGGAGGTCATCTAGTCCAACCCCCTGCTCAGGCTGGAAACCCTATACCATTTCAGGCAAATGGCTGTCCAGTCTTCTCTTAAAAACTTCCAGTGTTGGAGCATTCACCACTTCTGCTGGCAGGTTGTTCCACTGGTTAATTGTTCTAACTGTCAGGAAGTTTCTCCTTAAGCTGGTCCTTCAGGTATTCCAGTGCTGCAACTGCAGTTAATTTATTTTATTTATTTTATTTTATTGCATTTATATACCGCCCTTTCCCTGAGGACTCAGGGTGGTTTACAGGGAGTTAAAAATCAACCATACAAAAGTTAAAAAACCAATTTAAAAAAGATTAAACCAACCCTATACAATTAAAAACCCCAATTAAAATAAATTTCCCCTCAGCCTGGGCCCGAGAGCTCAAAGAGCCAGGTCTTCAGGCCCCGGCGGAATGATTGGAGGTCGGGGGCTCTCCTCAGCTCCACTGGCAGCTGGTTCCAGAGGGCAGGCGCCCCCACTGAGAAGGCCCTATCCCTGGGTGTCACCCGCCAGCAATCTCTTACCGGCGGGACCCTGAGCAGACCCTCCCTGTGGGAGCGCACTGGGCGAAGGGCACTTGATGCCGGCAGCAGGTGTTCCCTCAAATACCCCGGACCCAGGCCATGTAGGGCTTTATAGGTGATAACCAGCACCTTGAATTTCACCCGGAGGGCAACCGGAAGCCAATGCAGCTCGCGGAGTAGAGGTGTTACATGGGAGTATCGGGAGACCCCCATTACAACTCGCGCGGCCGCATTCTGCACCAGTTGAAGCCTCCGAGTGGTCTTCAAGGGCAGCCCCATGTAGAGAGCGTTACAGTAGTCCAAACGGGAGGTCACAAGCGCATGAGTAACTGTGCGTAGGGCGTCTCGGTCCAGATAGGGACGCAACTGGCACACCAGGCGAACCTGTGCAAAAGCCCCCCTGGTCACGGCTCCTATGTGATCTTCAAAATTGAGTCGTGAATCCAGGAGGACGCCCAAGTTGCGAGCCCTATCAACGGGGGGTAACACCTCACCACCCATCGTTAGAGGTGGGATAACCTGGTTAGCCCGAGATGCCGATATGCACAGCCACTCAGTCTTGGCGGGATTGAGACGAAGCCTGTTTCTCCCCATCCAGACCTGAACCGCCTCCAGGCAACGGGACATCACGGCGAGGGCATCACTGGGTTGGTTCGGGGTGGAAAGAAAAAGTTGGGTATCATCAGCGTACTGATGATACCCCACCCCGAAACCACGAATGAGCTCACCCAGCGGCTTCATGTAGATTTTGTACAGGAGGGGAGAGAGAACCGACCCCTGAGGGACTCCACAAACGAGAAGCCTCGGGCGGATCTCTGCCCTCCCGTCAACACCGACTGCGAGCGGCCCTGGAGGTAGGAGGAGAACCACCGTAAAACGGTGCCTCCCACTCCCAACCCCCTGAGACGCCGCAGCAGGATACCATGGTCAATGGTATCGAAAGCCGCTGAGAGATCTAATAGGACCAGGACAGAGGAGCAACCCCTGTCCCTTGCCCTCCAGAGATCATTCACCAGCGCGACCAATGCCGTCTCCGTGCTGTGTCCGGGCCTGAAACCCGATTGGTACGGGTCCAGATAATCAGTTTCCTCCAGGAACAGAGGGAGCTGATGCGCCACCACACTCTCAACAACCTTCGCCAAAAAGCGAAGGTTGGAGACTGGACAATAGTTGTTTAAAGCAGCCGGGTCCAAAGCAGGCTTCTTGAGAAGGGGTCTCACCACCGCCTCCTTCAAGGCGGCAGGGAAGACACCCTCCTTCAAAGAAGCAGTTATTACTGCATGGAACCAGCCTCGTGTTCCCTCCCGAGCCACATAAGCTAGCCAGGAGGGGCATGGATCCAACAAACAGGTGGTGGTGCTCAGTCTCCCCATGATCCTGTCCACATCATCAGGGGAAACAGGGTCGAACTCAGTCCAGATAACGTGCTCAAAACCGCCCGATTCCTCCACATCAGACTCTGCCCAGTCAGAGTCCAGGCCGGTCCGGATCTGAGCGATTTTGTCCGCCAGATGCTGACTAAACTCCTCGGCTCGTCCCCGCAAGGGATCCTCTCTCACCTCCTGGTTAAGGAGGGAGCGAGTCACCCTAAACAGGGTGGCCGGGCAATTATCTGCGGACGCAAAAAGGGCGGCAAAGTAGTTAGACTTCGCCGTCCTTATCGCTGCAAGATAAGACCTTATAAAGGTTCTTAACTGCAATCGGTCGGATTCGGATCGGCTGGATCTCCAACTGTTCTCTAGACCTCGTCTCCGACGCTTCATCTCCCGGAGCTCCACAGAGAACCATGGGGCCCAACGGGATCTGCGACGGGTCAGAGGTCGCATGGGTACAACGCAGTCAAGTGCCCTGGCGGCAGCCGTTTCCCAGGCCTCCACCAGAGCATCGACTGGGCTGTGGGTAAGGGTGATAGGTATAATCTTGTTGAGGTCATCCTCTTATTCCTTATTCCTTATTCCTTCCTTGAGCATTTACAGCTCCAGCCCTGCTTTTTTTTCTGCTTCTTTTGGAAACCAGCTCACCTAAAGCAGGCAGCTGTTCTCAGGCTTCACCTTGCCAGTCTCCTCCCACCAATCTTCCTTTCTCTTCCAGGTATTCTTTTTAGCTTGGCTTTGTCCCAGGTGATCTGCCTCCTTTCCCTTCTCCCAGCAGGCTTGTAGAAATGCCGCCTCCTCGTTTCCCCTTGGCTCAAAGGTTTTTAACCCTGTAGGCCGGGTTGAGGGATTTCCTTTCTGCCTAAACAAGTCTGGACTTTCCTGCCCATGTCTTCCCAGTCGTGCTATCTTGTCCTTGAAAGTATTATGAATTCTCTTGATTGCCTGGTGTCTGGGACGTGTGCACTGGATGAATGGGAGCTCGCCTAAATACAGCATATGCTGCAAGGAATGTGGAAAAAGCGTGGCCTGGTCTGGCCTTGCCTTTCTTTGGATTTTATCCTAGAATACAGGAAGGCTCAGTAAAATAAGTGTCTTACTCACATTTGAAGTATAATGCACGGATAATACTGCTTTTTAAAAGAGAAGCTGTAAAAAAAAATATCCCATGCCATTAAATGCCAGTGGTATTATTTTTTTGTGTGTTCTTCAAGCTGCAGATAAAGGGCACTTGGGTAATAGTCTGTCTTAACCCTACTAGCCTTACGACGATAGATTAGAAATGTTGTCTTGTCTCAGGACTTATTCTGACTGAAAAGGAATTCAAGATCTCATAATAATCATCTATTGTGTTGTGCATTATAAGCATCTCTTCTTCTCCCGAGTTCCTTTCTGTCCAGTAGTAAGAAAATACTCCAAAAGAGGCTCCAAATCCTGCAAGGTGAAACTTGTTTCGGCCAGGTGATTTGTTTCTACAGAATTGAATCTCTACTTTAAGGATTAAAAAATACAGTCTGTCCTGCTTACTTAAATTCTTGCTGAGTATTTTAATAAAGCAGATATTAACCCACAAAATTAAAGTTGCTGGAGCAACGGAAATTTGTTTTCCTGACTCATCAGAAACAAGCAGTAAGATCTGAATAGTATTGTATTGTGAAAGATGTGTATATGTTAAATGGCAGCATGCTCAAGGTACCTACAGATATATGTCTTTCTTTAAGGTTATAGTGATTATTAGTTTGCCCACTTTATTCCAATATTAATGATTTGCAGACTGAAATAGGCTATTATGACTTTTTTAGTTCAGTTGGTGCAACTGTTCAACTCTTTATTTCAGAACTTTTATTTTAGAATGTTGGACTTTGCCGCTCTTTCCTTCTGTTCTCTGTTCTCCCAGTGCTTCATGTGGAAGTCCTGGTGATTCAGTTAAGCACTTGCCTCTTTGACCTTACCAGCAAAGTCTGAAATTACTTGAGTTTTCCCTTTGAATTGGTGCCAACATCTCATGGAAATCACTGTTTCTGCCTTAGGAATTCATGAAGAAACTGGAAGAAAAAAAGATTGAGCTAAGTAAAGCTACAGGTATGGGAGAAGCCATCTTGGCTATTTGCCATCCAGATTCGATCACTACCATTAAGCACTGGATAACCATCATCCGAGCAAGATTTGAAGAGGTCAGTCCAATGCAAGCAGTCCTATGTAGTCACAGTCAATCCTTGACATCCAGCAATTTGCAAGGCCACGTTATGAGGAAATGTTCCAACTGTTGAGAGCAAAATGTTTAACGTATCTGTGCTGTCTTGAGTACTAGATCTTGCTTTAGACTTTTTTTACGGTTATATCAGGAGAAATACAGCAGAACGGAAACTTCTATCCATTTACATTTGGATCAGTTTCTCACTCCACCTAGAAAATGGGATCTGAGCATAAAACATAGCTTTGAAACAGGAATGGACAACCCAAATATTTCCAAATATTGTTGGACTGTAATTGGCACAGGAAGTGCAGTCTGACGTTTAGGGGACTCTGTGGTATTCATCCCTGCTTTAAATGGATGACCCAACAGAAACCAATCATCAGTTCTTTGCAGTAATCAAGTTAAGTAATAGGTGAGCTTGTTTCTTGAACTGTCGATGAAAACTCTTGTCTAAGGCACATGGAAGTTCCATTAAAAGTAATTAAAAGTTATATAGCGATGGCCCGTCTACCTGAAACTTAAGAATTGGCCGTCGCCTCTGTTCCTTCTTACCCTGAAGATTTCTTGCAAGAAGGGAGTGGAAGGCAAAGCCCTTGGGTTAACTCTGTGAACGAAGAACAACAACAATGGGGAAATCATAACGTAAAGCTCTTTGAGCTTTCTGGCCTGGACTGAGAGTATTAATTGGGGTTTTAATTGGATTCTAATTGGGGTTTTTATATTTATTCAAGGTCTAAATGTAATCATTTTAATTGTTTTTAATTTTTGTAATTGTATTGTTTTTTTTAAAAAAAACCTTGTGAACCGCCCTGAGTCCTACAGGAGAAGGGCGGTATATAAGTTTAATAAATAATAACAATAATAATCATAACATATTGCTGCTCCTTCTTTTTAAGGTGGTAGCATGGGCAAAGCAACATCAGCAGAGATTGGCAGGAGCCCTGGCTGCCCTTATTGCTAACCAGGAGTTATTGGAAGCATTATTATCCTGGCTGCAGTGGGCAGAGACAACGCTGACGGAAAAAGATAAAGAAGTCCTTCCTCAGGAGATGGATGATGTCAAGGCACTCATAGCAGAGCATCAGGTAAGAGAACCGTGGCTCTGTCCTAAAGCTCTTTCTCACCCTGGGTGGGAGGAGGTAGCGCTTCGAGCAGGCCAAACATTTACAAAAACTGAAAACCCTACATTGCTCACATGTCTGACCAAAACAAATACATTCCTTAAAAATGTTATGTATCTGTTTGTTGCACATTGTGACTTTTGTGCTTAAAGCAAATAGGCAGCACAAGAGAATAAAAAGAGTTCTTCGAAATGACGTCGGCAAGAAAACACGTTAGTGGAACATGACTTTTAAGCTTTTCTTTTGTTCTTGCAGAGGGCAGACTAGCCAGTATTTCAACAGTGCAGTGGGTTGCTGCCTGAGGGACTAAAAGTCTTGGGAGACAAAACAAAAGTAACCCAGAGTATGTATGTGCTAGGTTAGGGTGCCTTTGTTTCAAACATGACGTTCTGTGCTGCGTCTGGAAACGGAGAGCATGTCTTTCCTTCATTTCAAAAAAAGAAGGGAAAGGGAAATAGTTTTAGCAGAGGATAAGCAGCGTTTCTTCTCTTCTCTGTAGCCTGCCCCCAAGGTCTGCAGAAAGTTTCTTTTAAACAAGTCAGACCTCCAAAGGAGATTGTGAGGCCTGGGAACTAAAAGAAGAAACAGAAGGACTGTTTGGTAAATAGAACTGACTCATGCAAACATTAGGTTTGTCCTAAAAAAAAATCTTTTCGTAATACGAGTTTGTCTCTGTTGGACAAAACCTAGTTTTCTGTCCATTTAGGTGATAGTACAAGTATTTTATTTTCATATGAATTAGAAAGATGATGGCTTCGTTGTCTTCCTCATCCACTCACAGCGAGATCAATGCATCCTGTTACACTTCTGGTGTTAGAAAGTTTGCAGTACAGGTAGTCCTTGATTTATGACCACAGTTGAGGCCAGAAATTTTGTTGCTAGGTGAAAAATTTGCTAAGTCAGTTTTGCCCCGTTTTACGAGTTTTCTTGCTACATTTGTTAAGTGAATCACTGCAGCTGTTAAATGAATAACCTGGGTTGTTAAGTGAATCTGGCTTCCCCATTGGCTTTGCTTGTCAGAAGGTTGCAAAAGTTGATCACAGGACCCCGGGGCACTGCAACCGTCATAAATATGAACCCTTGTCAAGCGTCTGAATGTAAATCACATGGCCATGGGGATGCTGCAACAGTCGTAAGTGTGAAAAATTGGTCATGAGTTCCTCTTCCCAGGCTCTTTGTAACATTGAACCATCACTAAACAAACTGTTGTAAGTCAGGGACTACCTGTATTGATACAGACCTTAAAGTAAATACTGAAAAAGTCATATGTGATGCAGATGCATTATGTACGTCTGATAGGCCCCATAGACTTCTGCACCAAAGCTGCTGTTTCGCTGAGTATTTTTCAGGCTATTTTGATGCAATGTTAGTCAAAGTAATTGCCGTTTAATTGCAGACATTCATGGAAGAAATGACCAGAAAACAGCCCGATGTGGATAAAGTTACAAAGACACATAAAAGAAAAGCAGCTGAAACTAGCCCAATCCAATCTCATATTCCTGTATTGGATAAGGGAAGAGGAGGAAGTAAGTAATGCTCTATTGTGAGGCATGGAGAGTATCATATTTCAACATTACTTGGCTATTTATAGATTGCAGCAGTAATTCACCCTTGTTTTTATTGCCTAGAGTTGTTCTAAGCTCTCTTTTTTTTCTCATTTAAAGAATGAGAATAAACTAGGAGTTGGTAACTTGTACTCCTGTGGCCCATTGTAATAATAATAATAATAATAATAATAATAATAATAATAATAATAATAATAATAATAATAATAATAATAATAATAATAATAATAATAATAAAGTTGGAAGGGACCTTGGAGGTCATCTAGTCCAACCCCCTGCTCAGGCAGGAAACCTTGTACCATTTCAGGCAAATGGCTGTCCAGTCTCTTCTTAAAAGCCTCCAGTGTTGGAGCATTCACCACCTCTGGAGGCACTGACTCCTGCCATCTGGGTTTATAGCTGCCCTCCATAAACAGAACCGAGTATTATTTGCAACCAAACAAGCCTATGAGTCATATTATCTTTCTTCTAAATTGCTTTGAAAGGTGTACTTTTGATGCACAGTTTTATGATGCATATGCAATTGTCTTTAACAGGAAAACGTTCTCCAGTCCCGAGCATATACCCTTCAGGGGCTCCGACCCAAATTGAGACGAAGAATCCACGGATTAACCTCTTGCTCAGCAAATGGCAACAAGTCTGGCTCCTGGCCCTGGAGAGACGAAGGAAACTTAATGATGCCTTAGACCGATTAGAAGAAGTTAGTAACAGTAGTTAAAATAACCACCCCAGGGCCTTAAATGAAGTTCTGTTTCATGCATGAGTGGTAGTGGCATTCCTCTTGGGCAGGGGGAACCAACCATTAGTCACCTCTGACACTCAGAAGGTATGTGGTTAGCCCTTGATCGTCAGTGCAGTTTCTCTTCTGAATGTTTGGAGAGAAAGTATGTGGCCGTACAATGAGTACCCAGCACACTCCATGGAAGGACAGGGCACCCAATATGCTTCTGTCATGCACCAACAGGAAGGACATGACAAGTGGCACATGTGACAGAGAAAATGTGTATGGATCAGCATTGCCCCTAGACGAGATGGGTGGCACACAAAATAATGATCGATCGATTGATTGAATGAATGTTTGTGTGCCACCGAATCATTTTCCATTCCCAGCAATCAAATAAGGTTTTACATCAAAAATAGGAACCAAAGGAACTGTAGAGTTACGCATTGGTTTGTCAAATGGTAAAACTGGAAGGCAAGCACCAGTAGTCTCTTCAAAAGATGGTTTCCCACTCTGTTAGTCAAAATTTAAAGTTATTTTTGTATTAGGAGTATTCATGTTGAATGCTAACCATCTTTTTAATAACCGGAAATAATTTTAAACCTTATTTTCAAATGACTGATGAAGTTAGCTTCTGCATATTCTTCGTGCTGAGTGGATATATAGCTTGGGAACCATATTGTAAATATCGTTGAACTGCAGTTTGAAGGAGTCTTCCGGCTCATATACCTTGGCCAAGGCAGCTGAGAATCCAAGATCAGAGACCTAGGCAAGGAAATAGAAAGGACTAGCTTGATTTTTCACATTAATTTGATTTTTCACATTGCTGAGGAAAGCAAGGTTCAGTTCTGTCCCAAATCTTAGCATCGTGGATATTGGGTACCGTAAGCAATTCATCTCTTCAATCATTTTCATGATATATTTTTTTCCAGCTGAGGGAATTTGCCAATTTCGATTTTGATATTTGGCGGAAGAAGTACATGCGATGGATGAACCACAAGAAATCTCGAGTAATGGACTTCTTTAGGAGGATAGATAAAGATCAGGATGGAAAGATAACAAGACAGGAATTTATTGATGGGATTCTCTCTTCAAGTAAGTTTGAAAACGAACCATTATTCTCAAGGAGGGTCCCCCCAAGATCCTTTCAGGGATCTGTGAAGTGAAAGTTATTTACCAGCCATGGAAGATATTTGCAAAAAATTAAAACAATGTCACTGTTCTCATTTTTGTGAAAACTATTTGATGTTAATATATAATAGGCTCAATATTGTTATAACGATTCAACAAATGTTTTACGAATGCATCCGTTTAATATTTAATGTTGATAAATATAACCCATATATACAAAAGGTCTTTTGACCTTATCCATAATTTTTTAAAATGATAAGAAATACTGAGCCGGAAGATTGCTCAACTCTTGTTCCATTCATTCATAGAGTAGATGGCCATCTTTGCCAGATCCTCTCATTTCGGCCTTCCCATGTCAAGCAGAGGAGTAGACTAGAAAGCCCTGCAAATTTTTTTTTAATTCTGTGATTCTAGAAGTAATCTCTTTCTAAAACTTTGTAATTCTAATGTTCAGTATCATTTTCTTTTCCATAGAATTTCCTACGAGTCGCCTGGAAATGAGTGCAGTAGCAGATATTTTTGACAGAGATGGCGATGGCTATATTGACTATTATGAATTTGTAGCAGCACTTCATCCAAACAAGGATGCATACAAACCTCTGACAGATGCAGACAAAATTGAAGATGAGGTATTATTCTTCTATTCACCTCTTATTATGAGTATTGTCCATTAGAATTCCATAAAGTTTGTCATACTCTACAATTTACCAATGATACAGAATGGCTGAAAAATCTAATACAGTATTTCTGGTTATCATATTGACAGGTGACAAGGCAAGTAGCAAAATGTAAATGTGCAAAGCGGTTCCAGGTGGAGCAGATTGGTGAAAATAAATACAGAGTAAGTCTAAAAAATACATTCATGTCATCTATTGATTGATACCTAGCTACTCTGAAAAGAACCTGAAGATTTGAGTTATTAAACTAAATTTAGACAGCATGAATTCTGTGAATTTAGTATTAAAAACCTATTACAACCTTACTAACACAATAATAATCACAACATAGACAAAGTAATAGAAAATGAAGAAGCTCTAATGTAATATTTATATGGATATTATGCGACCAATGTTTAGGATCTTTTATTGGACTATTCATTAATATTTAAATGGTATTCTTTCCAACATGCTTAGAATTCAAAGATATTTGAATAATATATCTCACTATCATCCTGTTTTCATAAAAAAGGATATGTCCCAGTTTTATTAGTTAGGAAATGTGTTGGGCATTTTTTTGGGGGGGAGGGGGATTTAAATAGATACGAAGGAAGTCTTTGTCAAAGGGTAGAAGAAATTTGATCAAAGATGATGCAAGGAAGCCACAGATAACTTAGAATTCCATTCTCCATCGTTTACAGTCCAAACATTTGATGTTACCTGTACGTATGAAAAGTACATATTATATTTAGCTATTTGGAATATGTGTGCCCTTTCATAGTGTGTTCTAGAGTCATGTAGAACATTTCCTGTTAAACTAATTGTGTTTTTTCCCATTTTCCATCTCTTGTCAGTTCTTCCTGGGAAGTCAGGTATAAACAGTGGAATGTACATGGAGTTTCTAGTACTCTTTTAATACATTATCATTTCAGCTTGCAGTGATTTGTCCTCCCACTTCCTTTCACCCTGAGCTAATTCCTTGTTTGCTCAGCTTTGGTGCCTTAACAGGTGTCTTTACACTGAGAATTGTCTCTTTGCCTGTCGCTGCCTCATAATTAAGATTACTTTAAGGGAACCAGATAATAGTGCAAAATGCTCTTCAGGTGCAAATGCCTTCAGCTACTGTCTCTGTAATTTGCACTTGAAAACTGTAGTTAAGATTGTGCTATGATTGCTATATGGAATGGCTTTTAGGTTTCCATGCTGCATCCTACTGTGAGGTAATTTCCATCACACTTTTTTTTTTAGGGAAAAGCCAGGGTACTCAGAAGCAAAGCATTAGCATGCAACCAAGCCCCCTTCAGACTGTATCAATCAAAAAAGGGAATTTGGTTTATTTTGTCCAATATACCCTTGTTTCTCTGCTTACTATTAGCTTTTTTTTAGCATAGCAGTGTTATATCATTCAAAACAAGAAAAGAAAGAAAAAAAACATTTGGGAGTGAGCTGGTTTCATTTGGTGGAAAGTGGCCCCAGATTTCAGCCAGGATATAATGAATGAACATGGACTCCACTAAGTTTGATGCCAGAGGCAGAGAATCTTCAATTCTTTTTAAAA
Source organism: Vipera ursinii (assembly GCF_947247035.1). Lineage (NCBI taxonomy): Eukaryota > Metazoa > Chordata > Lepidosauria > Squamata > Viperidae > Vipera > Vipera ursinii. The sequence continues at coordinate 228,950,775 of NC_139512.1, read as the reverse complement.
GCCCATCTTCCTGTGGTTCTTTTTATACAGTTATATGTATTAAAAAGGAATTTGTATACATAAGGATAATACAATATTATTGTTATGAAACTATGGTTTTAATAATGGACATCGCTTAGGTTTTTTTTTTTAATATAAAGCAGTATTAATAAAATTCTGGGATAGGATTTCCTATCTCCTCCTAACCTAACGGAGCTCACTCAGTATTTGAGGACAATCAGGCACATTCTGAGTTGAATCTGTGCTTAGACCGTTACTATGATGAGCATTAAATGAAGGGTATTGTCGGATATGCTGTCTTGAAGGTTTAATAGAAATGATACAATATAAGACAGTGTGAAGCAAATCAAACTGTTGAAGGAACTGATGCTTCTGGAGAGAAAGGCAGGTAAAAGAAACAATAGCTGGGCATTCTTATCAAAGGAGAGGAGTTCTCTTGTGTGCAATCCCAGATTACCTAAGCGAAATATAGTAGACTTACTTGCCCATTTTGTTTTGTTTTGTTTACATTTTTGAAAGGCATGATCAGGAACATTAAGCATCTAGATACAGGTCTGTAATAATGTTGATATTTTAGCCACTCCAGATAATTATGACAGGTTGTGTTTATTATAAGGATTTTGGAAAAACGCAACAAGAGTAAAGGGTAACGAACCCTGCAAACAGAGGAGACTCCTCAAACAACTTCCTAGGTTTTATTGGTTGGAAAGAAAATTAAATTGTGTCTGGTCCCTCTTGATTTACTGCTAGAGCTTCTGGACAATGAAACATGAATATTACAGCTTGGAACCAAGGTAGACTGCTCCAAAAAAAAAAAAAATCTAGGAAGCAGGAAGGGGATAGTCTTCCCTGATTCATCTATATGTGATCATGACTTCCCACTCTGCTTTAGGAAAATAACTACAGTCAGCATTTGGATGAAGTTGTGGCTGTAGGAGGGCCTGGGTGAATGTCTCATGTTACAGCTCCAATTTCTCCGGCTAATTCTTCCCAGAAGTATTTAAGCAAAGTCCATTTTCCAAAGGGCTCGTATGAAAAGCAGTTGCTGCAGCATAAAACCTTATAAGAAGAAAGGAAAAAGTCTTCATTGCTATGTTTATTTCCATAATTTCACACAGTGCACATTCCAAACTGGTATTTTGCATACTTCTAAAATAACGTTTTGTTCCTGGCATAGTGATCTTTATCTGATTTACTATTACTTGGTTCCTAAGAAGTAATATGCTCCCCCCCCCCCCCGTTTGCTTAAGCTGTATCTCAAGTTACATTAAAAGGTAAGCTCGGTTGTATGATTTAGCAATGAAAGATTTACCAGACAAACAACGTTTGCTTGAATTTTGAAAGAGAATGTTTGGCCTCTTATTCCAGTTGGACCTTTGGGGATTCGTGCCCTCACGAAAGCTCAGGCATTCAATATTAGAGAAGTTCTGAATTTCTTCTCATGGCAGAAACTTAACGGCAAAATGATTTGCAGCACAAGCCACAAGGATAGATCATACAGAAAGTTTTTTTTTAATTAGGCAGAAATTGGGATGGAAGTGTTTAAACTTAGTGAACTTCATTATTAATTTAATGAAAAGTTAACTAGTTGTGGCTTCCTGAACTTTTTCTTCTTGGTCTTGTCTGTCCTCTCACCTAGTTCTTGCAACGATCAGGAATGCAAATATGCTGCAGAGCAAAATGAGGGGAGAGAATAACAATCAGAGGAAATAGAATGGGAAGTATGTTCTTCCTCTAGTAGGGAGCTTAAAAGTACAGTACAAATCTCTAGATTGGAACAGCCTTTGACTTTACAATGCTCATTCAGTGTTCCCATAACATAGGGGTCTGCACCTGGCCATTATGATCCCAAAATGACAAAACAGTGTCCTTTTGCCTATTGGCCCAATACAAATAATTCTGCATTGGTTTCATGTCATGAGGTGCTCCCGCAGCTCTTTTTTCTTCATTTTCCTTTCCTGATGTGCTGTAATAAATAAAACGGAAGCCTTGGATTCTCTGTTGAGACTCAACTAGGAGACTATTAAGATTTTGAATAACAAATTCAGCTAAGTTGGCTACCTGCCATGTTCCAGATCTGCTAACCATTGTTTCCTTGTTTGGACATGATAAGAAATTGTTCCTTATTACAGCAGACCAAGAAAAAAAAAGGAGCTGAGTAAAAACTAGACTCAAACAATAGATAAAACTTCTATATATGCTTAAGCATAAAGTAGTAAGTTTCATGATTACTTAAATCAGGGATGAAGAAAAAATATTTTTATTTTATTTTAATATTATTATACCTAAGCCCACTTCTCTAAATAAATGTTTGAATTCATATGGAATTACACATTAGAGGTTTCAAACCTTTGATTTGGAGAACTAACGCTGATTGAATTAAATCTCCAAATCGAGTATTTGACTCGGAAGGTTTATACAAAAGCTGTTTCTTCAGAATTGATTTGGACAATCAAAGCATCAAATGAGTTCAGCTCTCAGAACTGATGATTCAGTTCTGACCAAGCTGATTTACATATTCCTGTTACATATGCTTACTTGAATTGAATTGTATTGTTGTAGTCCTAACACTTCTGCAGTCCATCAGTCTGGAGAGGTTTTCATTTTGATCTTTGAGGACAACCAACTCCTGCCTTCATGGTTTTTTTTAATTTCTTTGCTTGGTTGTCTGCTTAGTTTACATTAACACTAACAGGTGGGCAAGACCAGTAGCAAAACTATTAACGCTTTTGTGGTTGCTGTATGAAAAAGGAAGCTTTCAAGTAGATACAGTCACTGAGGAATGGTAGATATGTAACGGGTTTTATTGAACCTTTAACAATTTAAAAAAAAAAAGAATAGAAAGATAGATTAAATACAATTATCTGAAATAGTAGCAGGACATATGATCAGAACATAGCAGTGCAAATAGTAGGTAGGAGAAGAGAGAAATCATAAGCTGTTTACCTCCCAGTTATGAGAAAATCTACAAAAGAAGAAAAGGTAACTGAATCGTACCATGCAATACATTAGCTATACAAAGGGGAAGGCTTTCCTGAAAGCAAGAAAGTGAATGGAGCTTCATGTCATGAGTAAAATTACTTTTCTTCTTTCCCAGGACAAAACATTTTGAGTTTTCTCCATTTTATTTTTAATTATTTCTGTCAGGAAAGCTCAGGGAGAGTTTTTGTAACAAAGGACCAAGTTGTATGATGTAAGAATATTATATTTCCCTTAGTATTTTTTTCTCCTTTGAAAGAAATATAAGAAACAATTACATGATTTTTTTGCAAATTTTGTGTAAAATGAAACCAGCATTTGATCTTTGTGTTCCGCTTCTACCTGACTCTACCCCAATCTCATTGCTAGCTTGTGGGTTAATGCATTCAATCTGACAACAGCTTTGATCATCTTATGCTTAATGAAAATATCTTGGGTAATAATTCTACTAATGATTTAAAGCAATCTATCTGTGGCTAATTTTCACCTGCTTAGCCTGGAGAAACATTGCCGTTTAGAATATATAGGAAAGCTTTAGCTTATTTTCCTTCCTTCGGCACAGTTTGGTGATTCCCAGCAGCTTCGTCTCGTCCGTATCCTGCGGAGCACCGTTATGGTTCGTGTTGGAGGTGGTTGGATGGCCCTAGATGAGTTCTTGGTGAAAAATGATCCCTGCAGAGGTATGTAATAAAAATAGCTTGGACGTCACACTCGCTACTTGTGTCTTAATTCGATAGCGTCATTCAATCCTAATTCACTTATAAAGCTATACTTTTACACATATTAATATGTAAAAGCACTGCATACCGAACAGTCTGGGGCAGAGGTGAGCAGACAAATGGTCTTCAAATGTTTTGGATTTCTATGTCTGCAAGGCAGATAACATGGATAATGCCAGGTAGAGGGTGGGTATGGCATTCTAGGATAATCGTGGAACCCTCCTTTTGGCTAAGATACCACCACTTATGTGCTCACAAGCTACAGGTGGTCCTTGACTTACAAACATTCATTCAGGGACTGTTCAGACTTACAGTGGCGCTCAGAAAGGTGACTTTCGAGCAGTTCTTGCATTTACAACTGTTATAACATCCCCACGGACACGTGATCAAAAGCTGGGCACTTGTGAACCGGCACATATTTATGAAAGTTGCAATAACCGCCATTTGTGATCTTCCCACCTGGCTTAAAGATAAAGGTAAAGGTTCCCCCGCACATGCGTGCTAGTCATTTCCGACTCTAGGTGCCGGTGCTCATCTCCGTTTCAAAGCCGAAGAGCCAGCGCTTGTCCGAGGACGTCTCCGTGGTCATGTGGCCAGCATGACTAGATGCCAAAGGCGCACGGAACGCTGTTACCTTCCCACCATAGTGGTCCCTATTTTTCTACTTGCATTTTTAGGTGCTTTCGAACTGCTAGGTTGGCAGAAGCTGGGACGAGTAACAGGCGCTCACTCTGTTACGCGGCACTCAGGATTCGACCCGCCAAACTGCCGACCTTCTGATCGACAAGCTCAGTGTCCTAACCCACTGAGCCACCTGGCTTACAACAATCAAAATCAGTGGGGAAAACTGGGTTTCCTTAATGACCGTATGATTCACCTAACAACGGCATGATTTGCTTTAACATCCACGACAGAAAGATCCATAAAATCAGGCATGACTCACCAACTTCCTTGCTTTAGCAGTGGTCGTTAATTGAGGACTACCCGTACTGAAGATATACCTTCAGTCAGGGCTTTTTTTGTCATAGAATGCTCAGAACGGCATTCCGGCACCTTTTTTTTTTTTTTTTTGCAAAAAAAAACAAAAACAACTGCCTCTATTGGCTTTGGAAAGCCTATTGCAATCTTGGCTCTTTTTTATGACCCGTGGACTTCAACTCCCAGAAATCCTCAGCCAGCCACGCTGAGGGGAAAGAGAGAGGTTTCCAAGCTGAGCCATGCTGGCTCAGGAATTCTGGGAGTTGAAGTCCTTGAGTCATAAAAGAGCCAGGTTTGCCTACCCTGCACTAGACGACATTAAAATTATTTACAAGGTTACTTCTTTAGGAACTAAACTTTTAGAATCTAAAACAGCTAATGCAAAAAAGCCAACAGAAATGAACCTCACATTTTTCATCTGCTCCTGTCTTTTGGAGGGTAAAATTAGATAACAAAATAATCTATTTCCTATGTTAACATCTCTTCAATGAAATCAATAAATCAATAAGGAAAGAAATAAACATTTTTCTCAATGTAATATGTCTAATTTAGCTGATGCTAGAAAAAATAGTATCTTTTGTAAATACTCTTGAAAACTTTTGAATCTATAACCATCTATTACAATAAACCACTTTAAATTAAACAATTCTTAAGAATGAATGCGCCCGCCAAGATAGGAGTTCCGGCACCTTTTTTTTTTTTAGAAAAAAAGCCCTGCCTTCAGTAAAGAAAGAAAGCTGTTACTCTACTTTATATATTATTTCCCCTTTTCTCCTTTCTAAGAATCTAATTTGACTTTAGAGCTGGGAGGAGCAGAGTTTATTTTTCTGAATTCTCACAATAAGCAGAAGAGGAATAAAAGACCTCACATTTCTGGACGGCACTAAAATGGGATGATGATAGTACTAAGATGGGGTATTAGAGTCCTTACCTCCTTGATAGAGACAAGAATTTTCAGCACTTGTTTGGCCTTTTGTTGTCACTATTCTCAGTTGGACTTTTACAGGTAACATTTCTTTTTCCCAGGCTTTACCTCCTTAGCTTGACAAGGAAAATGGGAATGTCCATAAGCAATTGTAGCTAGATTGTAGCTATGTTATTCTCTACTGAGAATGTGAATTACCATTGCATGTATTTTCTGTTCCACGAATTGCAAATCAATTTGACGTATTTTGGCCAGTGCCACAACACAAGCAGTGTTTTATTCCCAAATCGGTTCATGTTGTTCTATACAAGCTGTGATCTCTAACCTGGAGCCTGACTTGCCAATTAGCGTATTATTGCCCATATGGAACATGCTAAGAACATCAGGACTTAAAACTTATTTTACAACATTAATGGATCGTCCTCAGATTACAAAATGAGTCTTCATCTCTATTTACAAACCACTCTCTCCTGCCAAAACTTAACATTTCTGTGTACACATCCTCCTTTTTTTTCCAGCAGAAAGAAAAGACAGGGTGGAGGGAACAAGATAGACTCAGAATAAGGGCAAGGGATTGTTGCGTGGGGAAAGGAAGAAGAAAGAAAGGAGGAAGTAGACATTTGGTGAGGTGGCAGGAAGAAATGACCAGAAAGGCAAAAGAGAGACTATAGTAAGTTGTTTCAAAGGGGTTAAACCAGGGGTCCTCAAACTTGGCCACTTTAAGACTTGTGGACTTCATCTCTCAGAATTCCCCAGCCAGCATGCTGAATTAGCAGCTGCTACTACTATCCAAATTAGCAGCTACTACTCAGCTGCGATCAAACCGGTCAGTCCTAGAGGAGATCAACCCTGACTGCTCTTTAGAAGGCCAGATCCTGAAGCTAAAACTCAAATACTTTGGCCACCTAATGAGGAGGAAGGACTCACTGGAGAAGAGCCTAATGCTGGGAAAGATTGAGGGCAATAGAAGAAGGGGACGACAGAGAATGAGGTGGCTGGATGGAGTCACTGAAGCAGTAGGCGTGAGCTTAAATGGACTCCAGAAGATGGTAGAGGACAGGAAAGCCTGGAGGAACATTGTCCATAGGGTCGCGATGGGTCGGACACGACTTCGCAACTAACAACAACAACAACTCAGCTGCTACTACTATCCAAATTAGCAGCTACTACTCAGCTGCTACTACTATCCAAATTAGCAGCTACTACTCAGGCTAACAAAGGCATTCTAGTTTTTGAAGCAGCTGGCAGCTTCTACAAATAGGGGTTGAATAAGGAGACACTATGCTCATTTTTTTGGACTGAACACTGATATTTTGTAACACAACCAGATTTTCTTCATTTTTCCATACAATTCAAGAGAGGGATTCCTATTGTACTGTGTTTTGTGTTGTCGTAAGCAAGCTTCACCTTGCAAGAATAAAAATTCTTTTAAATACCAGTGTATAGAAGTATGGAAAGTTTTGAATGTTTTTTTGTTTTGTGGTTCGCTGAAATAAATTTCAATATCCCTGAATAGGAATCTAAAATTGATTTTTTTAATTTTCCAAAAAGAGTTTTGCAAAGTTATGATGAGGTATTTCATCCACAATAGTCCAGACTAGCCAAGCATGATCTAGTTAACTGAAGAGACTCGAGTTCAAGTCTATCCTCAGCCACAGAAACTCCCTGGGTGACTTTAGGCCAGCCACTCTCAACCCATTCATACTCATAGGGTTGCTGTTGCAGAAAAAAGTGCTTTGGGGAGGGAGTGCTTTGTAAGGCAATTGGAACTCCTGGAGAAAAGATTGAAAATAAATTAACAAATAAATAACTGAAATTTATTTCCAAACAGAATAGAATTTTTAAGACTTAAGGAGGAGAGGAACAAGATTTCAATCTTCTGAAAGTCTATAATAAAAACAACAAAACACAGCCCTGTGTTTAGAAAGATAAAATGTGAATAGTAGTGATGATTTAAATACTGTGTGATATTTTGTCTTCTTTTTCAGGTTGGCATGGTTTGTCCCATTCCTTTTTTGTTGTTGTTGTTACATTTCTTCATTTTGACAGAGAAGTGTTGTTTTTGTTTTTTATGACAGATGGCATTGGAAGTATTTGCTCTTGAAATCATTCTAGGAGTCTTTATTATTTCCTGGGAGGCTTGATCTTGGTTAGGAAGAGCTAGCAAAAAGTTGCATCAGATTCTCTTTCTTGCTCTTCAGCTTTGAGTCTCTTGCATATCTGCTGTGATTGATTCTTCTCCTGCTAACAATTTTCTTTTTAATATGACCCATGTCCTGTGTCATTTTTTCTAGTTCATCATCATGGGAGTAAAATGTTACGTTCGGAATCAAACTCTTCAATTACCACTCAGCCTACTATAGGTGGGCAAATCCCTCTCTTTGTCTCTCCTGTTCTTATTTTCTTTTCAATTTTCTTCTCGCTCTGCTTCAATATATATCAAAATCTGTTTTAACCAAATGCTTCACGTATTACAGTCTTTAGCTTAACCCTTGCTGCATTGGGCTGGTGCTTGAGAGCTTGCCTCTAAATTTAAATAATGACTTTGAGAAAGTGTCTCAAAAGCCATTGCTGCTAACCCAGAGAGGCATCAAACACTAAACATGTTTACGTGTCTGATCCTTGTGCGCTGTTCTTTCATATTATAACAGCATTCTGTTGGTATTTAACATCCAAACCCTTCCTTAGAGTTTGGGAGTGTCTATTTGCGTTGCATGTTGCCAAACTGTATGATTTCTAGTTTAGAATTAATACGGTTTATCCTTTGCTCTCTCTCTCTTGTCTGCTTATCATAGCCAACATCTGTTTCTGAATCACCCAAGAAGCAGTAGCATTAGTTGAGTGGGTCCTCAGGTTGTGTCTGTGCCTCAATAACCAAATAGCATGTTGAGCCATTCCATTATCATGCTGATTTATGTTGACCGTGGTTCATCTTTGCTGGCCTAGAACTTTAGATGCGCACATTTTACCAGTGAACACTTTTCAAACACATTACTAATGTGTTTGACTTGTTTGGCTTATTTGTTGAGACTTGGCAAGGCAATGGTGTGGAAGAGGAATGGGAGGCAAATGATCAGATTCCTAATTTATCGTTTTTACTCACTGTAGCAAAAGGAAGGACAAACATGGAGCTCCGAGAGAAGTTCATGTTAGCAGATGGGCCTTCCCAAAGTATGGCTGCCTTCCGATCAAGAGGACGTAGATCACGGCCCTCTTCAAGGGGCGCTTCTCCCAACAGATCCATGTCTGTATCCAATCAACCTGCCCAAGGAACTCCAGTTTCAGCTCTTGCTGCTAGTACACCCAAGGTACAGTTTGAGTAATCTTTGATGGACTTGATATACATTACAACAATCTTTAATGTTACTTAATAGGACTGAGCCCAACCAACAGCAGTTAAAAGCAGTAAAGCTGCCCTAAAACCAATAGGGAGATTTTAGTTATTTTTTTCTTCCAAAGACACTAACCACGTTTTTTGTTGTTTCCTCCTCTCCCCTGCCTTACAATACGCAGCGGTCATGCAAGACTGGGAAAAAACATGTAAGCCAATTAGACCACAGAACCAAGTTGTTCAAGGAGAAAAACATTGACCCCCCTCCCTCCCCACCACCACCACCACCACTGCATTTTAGAAAACACACATAATCCTTTTTTTCATACAGAATGCTTGTCATCACTTGGTCCTGCTCGGTTTTGATGTTTTGTTTTGGACTTTTACTGTGAAATTCCTTCTTCATAACCTGACTGTTCCATTTCATGACATTGTTTTCCAACAACTGTTCTTCATATTGTGATTTGCCATTGTTTCACACAGACACCCCATCTTTTAACACGCAACTATGGTAAACCATGGTTGATAAACAGCAAAACGTCATCTCCTTGTAAGCCATCAGAGTGCTCTGAATATCAAGTATCATCCACAGAGGTACAGTAATGGACAGATTTTTTTTTAGTCTAACCACATTTCCTTCACTAAAACTATCCTGTTAGCTAACAGTAATTTCCATTCCTTATCAACTGTGCTGCACCTTCCATATTAATGCGCTCGTATTTGTTTTCACTCTTCTGTCCATCAATTTTATATTTTTCTCTTTTTTAAACTTGTAAATTAATCAATTGTTTGAAGTTTGTTTGACTCTTCTTTGGGCCTTGTTGAGCATGTAGTCCTTGTCAGAATGATAAATCTATTTTATACAAATGAAATTTATAGATCTCTAAAAATTTATAGATTTCTATAAATCTCTATATAAAATCTTTGTTAACAGACACACACAAATAACATATCTTCATTCCTATGTTGACAGTAAGTTAAATATAATTTTATTTGATTATATCATTGATATAAAGACTAATTGGCCCTTATTCATAAATTAGCTTGCAGTCTAATGTTATTTTGCTCATTGTTTAGTTATGGTTTTCATGTAATTTAACCTATCCGACACTTAGGTTTAAGTCAGGAAGTTTATTAAATTAAAAAATGCCTGGTAAAATCTATTAACAATATAATTTGCAAAACTCTAAAATGTGCAGTGATAAATTTAAATTTGAGGTGTTTTAGCCTCAAATCTTGCATATACTTAACTGGCCTCCGGCTATCCTTCCTCAACCTGACACTCTCCTGATGAGCTGGAAATTAACTCGCATCCTCTTTCTGCTGAATGCACATTACAGGATTTATAATCATTACGTGGCACCAATTTGGGAGATTATTGTTAGTGTGTCACTCCAGAAAAAAGGATTTGCCTTCAGGGTAATGTTTCAATTCCCAGGAGCTCTTGCTATAACACTAAGTGAATTGGAGTGGCATGCCATGAATGGGCACATGGGATACAAAGAGTCCTTGTTCGTACAACATGAAATTTTCCATCTCAGTTGTATCATTCCAAAGGGGAACAAGAATGGGGAGGAAATCTACAATTCCCCGTTTTTTGCTCTGATAGTGATGAGTGGGAACTTAATGAGTGGCTGTTCATCTGCCAACAGTTCTTGATTTACCAATAGGCATGTTGAAGAAGGATCTCATTTTGGCACTTTAGTGACTGAAATGTGTTAGGGATTTAAATAATTACGTACTTCAAATTAGGTAGAATATATTACTTTAAACCATTTAATTTCTACTAAATAGAATATCATACAATAATCATATTTCTGTATACAGTATTACAGCAATTAGAACAGAAAAAATACCAGATTACTTCTGCTACTTAAGTATAAAACTATATGGAGTATGAATTATTGTCAGTTTTTAAATGCAGGCGGTGTCGTTGACTTTTAGCAACCGTTCAAAATTACAGTGGCTCTGAAATAAGTGACTTTCAACCACTCCTCACGCTTGCAACCAGGGCAACATCCCCATGGTTCACATGCTAAACATTCAGTCACTTGGCAACCGGCATGCACTCACAGCAGTTGCAGCATCACAGCATCATTTGCGATCGCCATTTGTGACCTTCCCAGCTGGCTTCTGCCAAGTAAAGTCAGTGGGAGAAGCCGGCTTGTCAGCCACATGATTGATTCACTTAACTGCAGTGATTCACTTAGCAACTCTGGCGAATCACTACTTGAAAATTCTGGTCCCAACTATGGTCATAAATTGAGGAATACCTGTATTCCATTCTATTTAGTCCTGTTCTTAGCCAATAGCTAACTATAACAAAAAACTTACTTCGGCAGATTGAACTCTTTGGAAAGCTTTTATTGGCAAATATTACCACTATTACTGACAAACTAAGTTGAATTTTGTACTCAGGACAGAAGAGGGATGCTGCAAAAATTAAGAATTCTAAACATTGGTGAAATTGAGCATTCAATTGTGACATTGTTACATCGAAAAGTATTTACATCACCTTCAATATTGTTATGTTCACGTCACATTAAGCCATAATACTTTGGAATACAAATGAACAAAATACAGTACATCCTTCTATCAACTGGAGTGTTTAAATAAACCATGGAAGAAATTTCCGTGATTTATTTAGCCTGGGGTCCATATTAGGAAGTCTGGCTTCTATTTATTCCTTCACTAAAAGACAAGAAGGTTCCTTTGAATTCCATCAATTTAGGCATCTTGCTTCTTGATGCTGAACATTAAGAAGAGAGTTTATGAAATCACGGTCCAACACTTTTTATACATAGACAGTAAGAATGTTGTACATAGTTCACCTTCTTTTCGGTCTCCAAGCAGAAAGACACAGTTGGTACATTATGTCATGACCCCGTGTACAAGGTTTTGCACCACCACCAACAGCAGCAGCAGCGTGTTGGAGGGGATGGGGATTTCAATTTTTACAGTCTTTTGAGTTACACTGGCCAGAACATAATATGATGCCTGCTGGTGGACAGTGGAACTATTTTTCCTCCATAAAAAATAACATTTCAGATTATTTTAATTACTGTTCATGGACAGTATCTGCAGCCTAATCATTTTTAGAGTAAACCCATTAATATCAATGCAACTTTTAAGTCATTCACAATTAATCAGGTCCCACTGATTTCAATATATATAAGTCTTGATCCAATGAAATGTATTGGCGTTTTTGTAGATGTTAATTAAATACGTTCACTAGAAATAAATCTGAAAGGTGCTATGTTTATCCATATTTATTAGTACAGGTAGTCCTCGACTTAACAACCATTCGTTTAGAGACCATTCAAAGTTACATCGTGACTGAAAACGGGTAACCCATGGCTGTTTTCACACTTAGGACCAGTGCCGTATCCCCAGGGTCACGTGATTCTCCGGTCTTTGGGCCACATGCAGGACATACACATTATCAAGGGGCTACTCCATGTAAAGAAGTGGGCCCAGGTTGTAAAGGCTCAGAGGGTTTCTCTGAAGGACTTTTGAAACCTCCAGTCTTCCATCTTACGGGCTCAGTTACGCAGCTATATGGTGGTTTGTGACAGGAAAAAAAACAAACCACAGCTGCACCATAAACAATAATATACATAAATACACTATGAGCTTTCAAGGGCTGTAATCCACTTCTCTGAAATCTGATCCTAAATTGGTAACTATATACAATATATATCTTGACATGTAAGGTTTATTTGTTCAGATACCATATGCTGTATAATGTCCAGTATACATATATGCTGTAGTCCCATCAGTGTATACAGTACCTTGCTACACTGCGCAGACAACAACAGACAAGTCTCTACCTCAAGAAGGCAGCCATAAATACAGTCTCTGTTTGTTTTTCCTGTTGACCTGCTTTTAAACTATCCGGTCAATTTCGGGCAAAGCATTTTTCTTGTGATCTGGTAGAGTTCCAAGTTCAGCCCTGTTCAATGCCCATGCTTCACTCGGTACTCTTATATCCCACAGGGAACGCCAATACAAGGGAGTAAACTTAGACTTCCAGGATACCTTTCTGGGAAAGTTTTTCATTCTGGAGAAAAGAATGGCCTAATTTCAACAGCAGCCACAAGAGCCCGAGCACACTTTGCAGGTGAGTATTGGATTTGCTGGGATGGGCCACGCGCATCCTTGTGGACATCCCACTTGCAGAAGTTGAAAGTATCTGTCTCTCCTTAGCCTTCAGTCTGTAACTCAGTCTCTCTTTATTTTCAACCACTATATAAATCTTCTTATAATCAAGACCTGTCTTTTCAGCCTGGAATGCTAGGAAGCGGTAGAAGGAGCCAGTTGCCTTTACCTTGAGTCAGGTTTCAAGTATGTGAGAAGGCCCTCCTTCAGAGGCAGCCTCCGTTTGCTCTCTGTTCCACTAACCGTGGATGTCTTTCATTTTGTCTTGCAGAAACTAGAAAAACACCAAGCAGGCCTGGAAGTCGTGCTGGAAGTAAAGCCGGGAGTAGAGCAAGCAGCCGCCGGGGCAGCGATGCCTCTGACTTCGACATTTCAGAAATCCAGTCCGTGTGCTCAGACCTGTCAGAAACTGTTCATACCCCGATCAGACCCACACCCCGACCGAATTCTCGGTCCGCCTCGGGAAAGCTTTCCAAAATTCCAACTCCCCAAAAACGTTTGCCGGTCAGCAAATTAGACAAGTCCTCCAAGAGATAATGCAGTTGGCTCCTCAAAAGTATTTTCTTTTCTCCTGTGCGTTAACTATTTAAGTTTCTAAGATGTAAATTATCCTGTAGAAATTATTGTGAAATATGACGAGAGTTGGATTTTTAATTTTGCAGATGGCCTTATTTGTGTATCAGTCTTGTTATTTTATGTGTATAGATTTTGTCGACTTTTCTTTTGTTTATGCCATATTTTATGTGAATAGGAGAACATTTTTTAATGTAAACTAACAGTTGTTTGCAGTAACATATAGAGAAGTCACTAAAAGCTGTTACCGCTAACTCTTTGCATCATACATCCGCCTGGCCTGTTGCTTCAACATTTACAGTAAAGGATACCTCAGAACCTGATCTTCATACAAATGACAAAAACCTAAATAATATATTTTGAACTAACAACATGGACGTTAATGACATGTGACCGAAACTTAAACAACAATGTGAAGACAACAGTTCTTTTTTGCCATTATATCAATTAAGCAATTTCTTTCAGTAAATTCATAAAGATTGCAATATAGTCCCATGGTTTTCAGTGTGCTGTTGCTTTAAAAGACGGCAGAAACAATCTTGGTTCCGGGGTGGGGTTTAACACTAGCATTAGAACGTCAGCATAACCTGCATTCATTGTAATGTGAGGTTTTCTTTTGCTTGAGTGGATGATAGCTTTGTATCATTGGACTCATTTTATATCAAAGCAGTTTTGCTTGCAGAAAGAAAAAAAAATCTACAAAATAAATCTTGTCCCCTTCTCTTTATTGCTGTGGTTTTCCTTTCATCCCAGGGAAAGAGATATTCTTCATCATGCTTGCCTTGTGTCTGCTCTGAAAAATGCAAGCCGTTTCTTCAAGACAAAAGCTGCCTACTTGTTTTATATTTAAAGGCATCCTGCCTCAAAAAAATAACAACCCCCCCCAAAAAAAAACCATCAATATTATTTGTTTCTCATCTGAGATCCTGGCCCTCTCCGTTTCTTTCTGTTTTATCTGCAAATACAAGTTTCTCCATTTCTTTAAAGTTCCTGATGTTTCACATACTATTGTATCCAGCTGTTCACGTAGTGCTTTTACAGTTATTCTTTACTATTTGTGGAAAGGCTCTTGATCAAGAGACACCTCTGCTAACAAAAAGATATTCTGTATGCTTTCAGATGTCTTTGTACCAGAATGCTGGAAAGCAGCCAATACAAGACTGGTTTTTAAAAAGGACTTGAGTGTAGGAGGTGTAATCTGAAAAAACGGCAGGCTGATCAACTTAAGGTCTATGCCAAATAAATTATCCAAAGCCAAACTTTAGTTGAAGCATCAAGCCATAGCTTTAGCAAAATTTTAAGTTTTCTCACTTTAAACCTACATTGGGAGTGCCAGGGGTTATAAGTGATGTTTTATTTCTACGGTGTGGTGCCTTTTGATGAAATTCCTTATTGGAGTCACTGAATAAAAAAGGCTTGTCTCATGGATTGGTAAAAGAACATAAAATAGAAAATAGGATAAATGGCTGGCGTATATTATGAAAGAATGAAAGCCACTGTTCTACAATGGGACAGTATTGTTTCAACTGCCTGGAAGATGAGAGATGACCAGGTTTGCAATTGACTCCAAAATTATCAACAGGTTTACAATGCAAAAAAGTTCAAAATGTAACTAAGGAGCCTGGGGAAGCAGTGTTAAGGTAATGAATGTAAGTTTAGCATAAGCAGGACTGAAATGATGTACATTGGTGCAAAAATTGCTACCTTATTAACAGACAACTTGTAGGATTTAGGCTGGAAGTTGACCAATGTTCAGAAGTAGCCCAGCTGAAAGATTGGTGAGGTAGGGGAGGAATGCAGGGTGAGGGAGGTTACATTCAGAAAATTGCTAGGTTCTGCCAGGTCATCATCCGCTTTACCAACCTGCCAGCCAGTCTGTTTTAGGACACAGCTTGATTAGTCTTCCAAAAGATTGGTAAATGGATTATTACTCTTCCTGTCACTTAGCTAGAAAATGGAACTAGCACAACTCTCTTAACGGTTTCACCCCAGCTCCCAAATATCCAAATTGGTAAGTATAGCAGAAAAATTATTTCCCTGTTTACATTGTCTATTAGACCTCGGATTTTTTTTAGCCTCTTGAAAGATCATTGAAACATATACAGTGGTACCTAGGTACTCAATTGTTTTGAAACTCATCAAATTTGGTACTTGAACACATTTTGACAAGAAAATGTTGTCCTGATACTTGTCATTTTTCTGGTACTCAACGCGCAAGCTAGAACTGGTGTTAGTTTCCTCATGCTATTCCTTATGGGAAAAATTTGATACTTATCATCTTTGGTACTCATCGCATCTCCCAGAACCAATTAACCAGTGCCAAAGTACCACTGTATTTAATAATAGGTGTGTTTTTCCAGAAGATCAATGTATATGCTGTTCTGCAAGCAGGTACAGGTAGTCCTTAGCTTACAACCACAACTGAGTCCAAAATTTCTGTTGCTAAGCAAAACAGTTAAGTGAGTTGTGCCCCATGTTAGGACCTTTTTTGCTACACTTGTTAAGTGAGTCATGGGATTGTTAAATGAATCTGTCTTCCTTCGTTGCCAGTCAGAAGCTGCTGGGAAAGTTTACAAATGATGATCACATGACTTTGGGACAGTGCAACTGTTGTAAATACATGCCAGTTGCCAAGCACCCAAATTTTGATTATGTGGCCATGGGGATGCTGCAATGGTTGTAAGTGGAAAAACCGGTCACAAGTCACTTTTTTCGGTTATGTGGTAACTTTGAACCGTCCCTGAGCAAATGGTTGTAAGTCAAGGACTATCTGTTTTTTAAGGGGATGCCACAAACTCCACAAACAATTGGAGCCTCTTTTAAAAAAATGGATCAACCTGCAGTCTGGCAGGGAATACTACTTGCTAGGAGAACAGCAGAAATGACATGAGGTTGACCGCCTCTGTAAGAAAGCTGAGCCTCTCATTGCATCAGCCAGGCTGCTCTGCAAATAAACAGGAAGGCAAGCTGGGTGCTGCTGAACCTTGAAGGTGAGTGAGGAGCAGGCTGAGCCCTATTAAGTCCCTGGGTTGGGCAGAGGAGAAGCAGATTGAGGCCTACAGCAGGGGTCCCCAAACCCCAGTCCATGGACCAGTACCGGGCCACGGCATGCCAGCAACCTGTCCACACCAACAAGCAAAGACCCATCCATGGGATGCAGGCAGCACACAAAACCACGCACACTCCAGTCCACGGAAAAACTTCTCCACAGAACTGGTCCCTGGTAATAACAACAACAACAACTTTATTGTCACTTTGAATGTACACCAATCGGCATACATCAAAATGAAATTTCATTGCCTACAGCTCTCAAAGGGTATACACTCCTTGTTCATGGTCAGGTCAAATTTCAGATCGTCCATTTTAGTCTCTAGGGAGCAAACAATGGCAAACAGGACAGATGGAAGTGGAGCACTATGTGGATTAGCTCTCAAATTAGCTTGTATTCCTGCACAACAACCTCGCCTCCTTTCCTTTTTCTGATCCTGACTCTTCCACCTTTTCCTTAAAGAGGCCTTGTTTCTTTTCTCCCCTGGAGCACGCTGTCACCACCACCAACTCCTCCAAAAGTCTCTCTCTCTTCCTCTGGGTTTGCCAACAGCCTCATCCACTTCCTTCGCTCCATAAGCCCCGGGACTTCTCCTCCTCTGCCTCCTTTGGAAACAGCCCTGATTTGCAATAGAATGCATCACTGGGCCAGCAGTCAGATCTTGCTGCTGGCAGAACAAATTCAAACAGCACCAACGACTTTTAACGGTCTCACCAACAGTTCTGAAACAGCTAGAAACTTGCCATGCCAGCAAAGATTGTCGGTCGTATGTTAACTTAGTTCCACCACATTGCTCAAACACATCAAAACCTTCCTGATCATGTGGCCCATATCCCTTAATATCCCTCCCAAAACTTTTCCGCAGAATTATATAATTATAATTCTGTTGTTCACTGTATTGTTGGTTTATTTCTTGGTGGGTTTGATTTTAAAATTTCTTGTAGCATTTGTGTTTAATTAGATCTAGTTTTCTATTTGCATTTTGCCTAGCAGCAAAATGGCAGGCAAAGTTGTCCATGAAACAAATGGTTATTCATCATTTATGTGCTATGGATCAATTGAGAACGCTCTGTTGTCTTTTTCAAGGTTAGTTTGTGCAGCTGCCTACAATTTTTAAATCCCTGACAAAATATAAGAGGTGCCCATTCACGAATACTGTTGATTACTTCTTAGCAGTATTCCTCTGATGGACTGCATTCAAAAATCATAAGAGAAAAAAGCCTGAGGTTGCTTGTACGGATTACTGCATACTGGGGGGGGGGGGTTGTCACAGGGATGCTCTCTCACACACATAATTCAACTAAATGGTCATCTGTATTAAGGAATTTGTTGTGCAGAGGTCTTCTTGTGCTACCAAAGAGTTGCACAGACAAGGAAAGTGTACTGAGAGCAGCAAGAGTCACACATGAGTACACTGAGTTGTAAAAGCAAAAAGTATTTTACTTTTGAGGTGGTGTAAAAACAAAAATGCACAGTCAAAAATAAACAGTCCAAGTAGCAATCCAAAATACAAAGTCGTCTTACCAGTCCAGAGGTCAATAACACAGTTCAGGTTTACAACAGTAGTAAACCAACAGCAGAGCAAAAACAGTAATAGTAGAGATCAGTGAATTCAGAGAGAGAGAGAAGCTACGTTCCTAGCTTCCTCTTATGGCTATGAGAACACTTACAAACCCATTGGCCAATTAACATCTTAAAGACATACCATGGTTAATATATTTTCAACCCAACATTGTAGGCTTAACACCATATGCCTAACAATCTGAATAGGTTAACCTGTGGAATGAAAAACTTGCTCACATACACTTCACACATTACCCTAAAAGGTTATTTAGTGAGTTTTTCCCAAGAAAAGAAAATGGTTGCTCATAAAGGATATATTTAATCTGCCTGTCCTTCTGTCTCCCACTTCTCCAAAAGCCCTGAAATTGGCAAAAAGGAAATTCATGGTTGAAACGCAACAAGAATCCCTAAAAGCATGCACTTTTTCTATTGTCAGGCAAGATCATTTTGTTCTCTTGCGAGGAAAGCAGCGTAGTATGATGAAGAATCTTTATAACATATAGTGTTTGCCTGACCTGGCAGTTCTGCACTGGTTTTTTACATTGGTTTTAGCCGGGACAATATTTGAGATGCATTGCTCTACAAAGCCAAATAGCATAATCTTTGAATTTATAATCCTAGACACTGTTCTTTCTGTTTCTAAAGTTTCCTTAGTGCATATGACTGCAACAAATTCAGCTCCCTTTTCATGCCTTTTCATGGCATTTTTTTTAAAAAATCTTCGGTTCCTTAGGCTACCTGTGGCCAATTTCACAAAACTGTGGATGTTATATACAAAAAAATGTTGAGCTGTTTGAAATCTTCAGCATTTTTACAGTCATTCCTGCTTTAAAATTGCTGGAAAGTGGCTGAGGCATAAATAGCTCCAGAATCAAATTTTAAGAGCCTTTTGCTTACTTTTGTAACAAAAATTAAGGATATAGCTTTTCAAAATAAAAACTAATATAATCTTAGTGGAAATTGTCTGGAGTTCCTGGATTTTCTTTCTTGTGTATGGATACTTCACAGGATACAAGTGACAGAATAACAAGAAATACATGTAAAAAAAATCAAGTTTATAAAAATAAAAACCAGAGTTGAAATTTAGGAATCTGAAACAGAAGACTAAGAAATAAGAAGAGATGGTAAAATCCACAAAAAGCCAAAAAAAGTTTTTGACTGCCAGGAACACAGTTCAAAAAACCTGCTCAAATATTCCTTTTGTTCACTCATTTTCCGCACATGTTCACTTCAATATCACCCATTAAAGTATGGACTATGGCAATGCCTTTGCAGCATGGAAAACATCATGGATTGGGCCAATTGACATGCCAGTATTTAGGACCAAGTGGAAAATTTGAAAAGGGGGTTGTGATTCAAAGCAACATGCACTTAACTAAAAAGCAGTGAGGCTTCCAAACTGAAATTAATCACTGGCAGGATATTTACTTCAAAGGGTTTTACAACTGAGCTGGAGAAGGGACCTGCGATCAAAGAACATACTATATTAATTACTTAGCATAGACCTGACTCTTTTGGCACTCATCTAAACTTTCTGTATTCTTTTTCCTCTGCTCCTACATATATCTAGGGAATGAGGTGAAATTTGAATCTTTTGGGGGAAAGCTGTCCAATATTGTTTAAAACCCCACACGTTTAACAGAAGCAAACAAATGTAGGGCCTTAACTGCATTGCTTGTAATTAATGTAACGTCTCTATTCCTGTAACGGCTTTGACTCATCTACTGACACACTCAAGTTTCCATAGTGGGCAACGGTACATGATCAGGCTAACTGGATCACGAATCCAGTGCTTGTGGGTGAGTGCAGTCCCTCTATATGAGGAGGGTTCCTTGTCTCCCATGAACTTTTCCAGCAAATAATGCCAGTGCCCTTTCATAACATCACTCACTTCTTCTGCATTGTCCAGACAAACATCATAAATTTAAATAAATAAATAAATGGAAGAGGAGGAAAAGGAGGAGGAAAAAATACCAAAGGAGGGAGGGGGGGGGAGTGAAGTGAAGGTCCAGAAATAGCAGCACTTAAATCCCCAATTCATTGCAAGTCTCTGTCCCACCCCTTGGCCCTTTGGACAAGCTGTATTCAAAGAGATGTTTACCAACCCCCTCCTCTTCACATCTCTTGCCCTTACCCCTCCCACCATTCCATCAGACTAGTAGTGCTCCAAAAATCAAACCATGATGTCCTTTGCAAGGAAAGCAAAGCTTTTCAAGAAGAAAGGGAAAGTGACATAAACTGCACTCAAATTGTAAAGACATTCACATGAAGGGGGAAAACAGAAGCGCCTAAAATTAATCTGGATCAGAACCTTGACATTCAGACCACCCAGATGAGTCACAGAAAGATGGCAGCCCCAATTCTACCCCCACCCCTAGTCATCCTCCCCAGGCATGCAGACAAGTGTGCCCATGAACTGTGCAGGCAGCAGCTGATCTCAGGAGCTCCTCACAAGCTTGAGATGGAAAGTGCTGCTCTACCACCCTCTGGATTGGCCCCATGATGAACACTCTCAAATGCCTGATAGGGGAACCCATAGTCAAATACCACAAAATCCAATTTGGTCCAAAGTTAGAATAACCCAGTATTTAGTTGAATTCTTGAATCAGCTATCAAAGCAGAACTTTTTTTGGTGGAAATCTGGGCATCATTGAATGCATCAGGCAACCATATTTCTGCAAGTTTGTCCCTGCTTCCCTGCCAGTTCAATTTCTTCATCTCATCAGAATGGCACAGGACAATTCTCAGTGGAAATACATTTGAATGTTGCTGAAGGCACTATGCTATGTAGAAAATATTAGCTTATTTAGCATCCACAAAACAATGCATTTAATTAGTGGAAGAGAATGGGGAAAAAGTCAACAAGTAACTTGGTAATTGGTAAGTAATAGCCAGTTTGGTGCATAAGGCATAAGGCTAGGACTTCCAGTTTTGCATCATAGTGACGCAGCTGAGGGATTACGGCTGATTTCGTCCTGCCAGGGGACACTAAATGAGTCTAAAGTGTTCCAGAAAGGTGATGAAGAGGGAGGGGCCCCCTTTCGATCATGGAAAGATGGCAGTCGAGCCGTTTGATCCAGGAGAAGCCCTCCAAACCGAAAGGAGAAAGGCTAGCTGCTACTGGCAGCTGAAGTCCAAAAGCACCAAACAGAACAGTGGTGAACAGTATGTTTGAAACTGGGCGAGAATACTGATCTTTTCTATCTTGCAACTGATTTCCTGGAAGAGATCCCCAAGAAGCAAAAATCCTCCGAAAGTGAAAAGGAAGGGGATTATTAGCGGCTCTAATTTTTATGGGGAACAGAAACATATTGAAATGGAATTTAATATAAATATATAGTCTGGACAAACCTGAAAATTGTTAAGATCTTCCCTTTGAAAGAGTATTGCTGAAACTGTAAGAAAATAATTTTTTGCTTGTTCTGGGCCCAGTGCTCTTCAATATCTTCATTAACGATTTGGATGAGGGGATAGATGGGGAACTCATCAAATTTGCAGATGACACCAAGCTGGCAGGAATAGCCAATACTCCAGAAGATAGGCTTAAGATACAGAAGGATCTGGACAGACTCGAACACTGGGCGCTATCTAACAAAATGAAATTCAATGGTGAAAAAAGTAAGGTTCTACATTTAGGCAGGAAAAATCAAATGCATAGGTATAGTATAGGTGATTCTTGCTCAATAGTAGTAACTGTGAGAGGGATCTCGGAGTCTTAGTAGACAATCACTTCAATATGAGCCAGCAGTGTGCTGCAGCTGCCAAAAAAGCCAACACAGTGCTAGGCTGCATTAACAGAGGGATAGAATCAAGATCAAGTGAAGTACTAATACCACTTTACAATGCTTTGGTAAGGCCACACCTGGAATACTGCATCCAGTTTTGGTCACCATGATGTAAAAAAGATGTCGAGACTCTAGAAAGGGTACAGAGAAGAGCAACAAAGATGATTAGGGGGCTGGAGGCTAAAACATATAGGGAACGGTTGCTGGAATTGGGTATGTGTAGTTTAATGAAGAGAAGGGTGAGGAGTGACATGATAGCAGTGTTCCAAGGGGCTACCACAAAGAAGAGGGAGTCAAGCTATTCTCCAAAGCACCTGAAAGCAGGACAAGAAGCAATGGATGGAAACTAGTCAAGGAGAGAAGCAACCTAGAACTAAGGAGAAACTTCCTGACAGTTAGAACAATTAACCAGTGGAACAACCTGCCTCCAGAGGTGGTGAATGCTCCAACACTGGAGGTTTTTAAGAAGAGACTGGACAGCCACTTGCTTTAAAAGTTAGAAAGTGAACAGTTACTGACATCTTGTGGTGGATTAGAGTGTAAAACTATAGCTGCTTTGGTTCAGAAACTGGCAAGACACCCAGAAACAGATAACAACCTGTCCCTTTGATCCTCAGTGACCCTTAAACTAAATAGAGAACAACTGGGAACAGAGGAGAGAAAATACATTGGGCTATCTACTATAGAGTGAGAAGTACAATTGTTATAAAAATTGCTGACCTTCTTGGATTATAAACACTTACTGAGCTATGACTTTCAGGGTCAAGAATTGTTTGCAGTGAAAGAAAAACCTTGACTTTTGGCTACTCCTCTAGGGAGGGAAGCTCCTGAATTGCTCTTACATGGTTGAATATTTTAGACTGCAACTTTTGGCTGATTGATAATTGTAGGATCCCTGAATAGAAGAACTGTTATAAAATATTGCTTTTAGTGGTGGATGGACAATTGGAAACACATTGGACTATAAAGACCACACATAAAGATAAGAACTATACAAGACTTTGTGGTTTGGACTCTAGGGAGGAGATAAAATGGATGTTGCATACCCAACTAAAAGTGGTAGGAAACCACACCCAAGACTCTTTTCTGAAGCTCTCAATCTGGAACGTCAGAGACCTATAGGAGTAAAACTTCAAGACAGGATAACTGACTTCCAGGAGGAAATGCATGTTCTGTTGCAACTAATTCAAATGACAATTGTTTCAAATCATGATGAGATGAAAAATAACTTAAATGACATAAATGAGCACATTTTTTAACCTAAGCTCATAACTAAAAAACTCTCAGAAAATGACAACATAGAATAATCAAGAATTAAACAATACCCCAATCAAGGAACTACCAAACAAGCTAACAGGAAACAGTCCAACCAAAGAACCACCCCCACCAACACCGACAGGGCAAGCCACTAGGATATAAACTGAAAGTAAACCCCACTCCTTACTAGCACTGATGATATTACCTAGTTTGGGTAATGAAACGTCTGCAAGAAAACCACCAAACTCAGGAAGCAACAAGGACCCGTCTTTTCAACCCTGAGCTACAAATATTCTTTTTATGGGTTACTTTCTTCTTCCTGCCTTTGCTGATTAATTCCTTATGCAAATTACTGTCAACCTGACATTACATCTACAAGAATCAAAACAGCTGCTCAATTCCTGGTGACTAAATGGATACATCTGCACATATTTTTGGTAACAATACAGTCATTTGCCATTGCTTTCTTCTGGGTTTATTTCTTCTTTTTCCTTTCCTTACTTCTCAGATTAGTCCATGGCCCTTAAAGTTCCTAGAAATCTCCCCTCCAAGTACTTGTCAGGACTGATCCAACTTAGTTTTTTTTTCAGCTCAATCAAAAATTAGAGCAAGCTACCATCTCCTTTGGCCGTATGTTCTATAGTATTACTTACTATAGCATCACATATGCTATGCCATGTTTGTAAAAGCATGTTTTTTTTGTCTAGACCATAATTGGACCAGCTTTTATAATATACTGGTGATTATCGTGGTTTAAAAACAAGAACTGAATCTTTATTTTCAAACTTTTGTTAATTAACATTTAAACCTTGAATAAACCAAATATATTAAACAAACCTTGAATAAACTAAGCATACTCTGATATTTGTGGAAGGCAATCAAGATATGCCATTATTATACATCTATTTTTTTTCAGCATGAAACGTCAGCATGTGTTTGTCTGGAACACTACATTTTCCCAGCAGATCTAAAAATAGCTGACGCATGAATCCTTTATAAGGCATTCCAACCCATGATAATATTGAAGGGGGAAAAATAACCCAGAAATTCAGTTGAATATAATTATTAAAATTTCCTTGGTTTCGTTGCATTGGTTTCCACCAACCTGAACTAAGAAAAGAACTTTTTAGAAGAGATTTTGCTCAGCGTGACTCGGGAGACTGTTGACAAGGAAGGAATGTATAAGCTGGGGGTTCTTCTTCCCAGCATGACTGAAACATAGGGACAAACACAATTGAAATAAAAGGTCACAGCAGCACACAAATCTCATAGACAGCTTCAATAAAAGCAGGGCCCAAAGGGACAGTTTCTCTTCAATTTCTCTCAGGGAAAGCCCCAAACTCTACCCCAATAAAACTAGAGGTGCCATCTGCTGACAATCTCATTAACACAGACATTCCCAGAAGGATGCCAGATGGTGTTTTGTAGCCACATTTGTTTGGCTACAATGTTCAGCTTCCTTTGGATAACCACTGAAGGCCTGGATGCCTTTTCATAGACTGAGGCCTCCGTAAGAAGGGAAGAGAACTTTTTTGGCTATCCACACTTTCAACTACAGTGTTCTCATACTTGTTTAGGAAACCTATTTTTACATTTGATAGTAGAGGGAGAATTTGTAGCTTGGTTCATATTATAGCAAGACACTAGACCCTATCCAAACTGTATTTGGAGAAGATCCTGATTTCTTCCTAAATCCATAAATAAATTCCTGATGGTACCCTAAATTTCCAGAGCAAATTTGAGAAAGGCATGGATTTATGGTGAGGCTAGAGAAAGTCAAAGCTATGACAAAACACTGGGAAAACCTGTGGGTACAACTCACAATTTGTCATGATCGCCTCAAATCTTTTTGATGTTAATTTTATGTAGAATTGTGTGGAATTAAGCCTGGCTTCAGTCCAAGACACTTCTACAGTCCCTGAACCAAACTCGAGATTAATCACAAGCCAGGTCAGCCTTTTGCAGAACTAGCTGGGAAAAGTCTCATCTAAGAGCTTGTAGTGAACCTATACATTAAAAGCTACAATATTTAATCTTATTGTATTTTCAGATTCTTGTTCCCAGCTATCTCCAGCAAGCAAGGGGTCACTGCCCCTCCCTTCACTAATTTTGTTGACATCCATCTTTCAGTAGTGTTTGTCTAAACAGATCAACCTAATAAAGCCGTCCATTGGCAAGCCTGCTGAGCAATTCAGCATGCCATTCAGTTCCCATTCCTTGACTTTATGAGAGGCTTTTTTCCACCCAAAGCCTCTCGTATGGTACAGGAGCCATAGTAACCATCAGACACAACAGGCATTTGCTGTTTCCCGGAATTTGAACAAGGTCAAAGTCTGAAGAATATTTATGCCTGTTCATTTTCCAGTTCCTTTGTCTACAGGAATTTGAAATCCTGCTGAGGTCCACATTGGAGAAAAAGATGAGAACAGGCTGAAGCAAGGGGGGGGCGGGGGGCGGGGAAGTAAAAGGAAGCCCACTTGATTACTAGGAACAAGGAAATACATGACAGAATCCAAGAAATAAGTTCTGTTCCTCCTGTTCACTGAGCCGTATGATTCATGTGTTGAACAAGGACTTACGGATATCCCATTCATCCTTTTGATTTGTGCAAGAAACTTCTAGGATGGTAGCTTCAGTATTTTTGTGATAAACGCTATAGTCTTTTGGTGTGGGCAAATGTAAGAGCTGAACTTTTTTTTTTTACCTGCTGCTTATTGTTTAATCACTGAAGGGATGATCTCCTCTAGGAATCTTTTACATCACAGAATGAAAGAATCCAAGTGTTTAGCCTCACAATACCAGGCTCACTTGTCCAGTTCAGGCTTGATAGGACAGCCTGGTCTTTAAGGCCTTATGAAAAGCCAACAGGGCCAGAGCCTTCTAAATCAGAGGTCCCCAACCTTTTGGGCACCAGGGACCAGTTATGTGGAAAAATAACCCATGCAGACCGGAGGAGGCATGGCTTTGTGTGCTGCCTGCATCCTATGGATGGGATTTTCCTTGTTTGTGTGGACCAGTTGCTGGCATGCCGCGGCCCAGTACTGGTCCACGGACTGGGGGTTGGGGACCCCTGTTCTAAATCTTAAGTGGAACTGTTCAAGGGGCAAT
The DNA here is from genome assembly GCF_947247035.1 of Vipera ursinii. Taxonomy (NCBI): domain Eukaryota; kingdom Metazoa; phylum Chordata; class Lepidosauria; order Squamata; family Viperidae; genus Vipera; species Vipera ursinii. The sequence continues at coordinate 228,924,350 of NC_139512.1, read as the reverse complement.
TGCCATGAGAGACAAAGCTCATTTCCTGGGCCCCATCAAATGTCATCACAGCCTGGAACAGGTCTGCCTGCCGAATCAGGTGGGACTGGAAGAGACCATTGTATATAGAAAGTGACACAGATAACCTGGTAGTATGCCATGGCTTTACTAGGTGATACGGTAATCAGCCCTTTGAAGTCCACTGGAAGCCAGTGCAGTTGACAAAGTCGTGGTTTCCCAGAGGCTATTGTAGTATGCTCAAAATTGCACTCACTGCTGCAATATGGACAAATCAAAGCTTCCAAATACTTTTCAAGGCAGCCCCATGAAAAGCATATAGCAAACAGGTGGTATCTAGGGTGTGAGGGAGCACGATAAGCAACTACAGGTGGTCCTCGACCTACAACCACAGTTGAGGCCAGAATTTATGTTTCTAAGTGAGTAGTGAGTTTTGCCCCATTTTATGACTTTTCTTGCCACATTTGTTAAGTGAATCACTGCAGTTGTTAAATTAGTAGCGTGGTTGTTAAGTGAATCTGACAACCCTATTGACTTTGCTTGTCAGAATATCGCAAAATATGATCATATGACCCTGGGACACTGCGACCGTCATAAATGTGAACCAGTTAGCAAGCATCTGAATGTAAATCATGTGACCATGGGGATGCTACAATGGTCGTAAGTGTGAAAAATGGTTATAAGTCACTCTTTTCAGTGCCATCGTACCTTTGAATGGTCACTAAACAAACTGTTGCAACTCGAAGACTACCTGTAGACATTTTTTTCTCCATAAGAGTGATGATGCCATAACAGGAGTCACAGATCCTCTCTGCTAATTTCCTCATCTCAGTTCATTTATGGGTGCATATCAGCTTTCAGACATTCAGCGCAATGCCTTCAGAATACTACAGTCTGGATGAGAAATATCATTTCTGTTCAAGCTGCAGGAATTGCAATGTTTTAAAAGACCAAAATAAATCGACCTACATCCAGAAAAAAAGCACGCAACTTAATCTGGCCTGATCTATTTCTAATATTCTTGGAAAGTGCAACCAAGCAAAGCAGTGAAGCGGTTATGTCTCTGCTCAAGGCTTTTTGACTCCAATCAGTCATGACCACTGTGTTCAAATCCATTTTTGTGGCAACATGCACCAAAAAGTATATATAAGAATCACAGAATGCTGAATAGTACAATCAGTCCGTGCTTCTCTATATAATCTTGCATGCGCAATGCCAACTCCATTCTGACTATCCGAAGGATGCCAAAAGCGATGAAAGAAATGCCATTTTTTTCCCCTCTTTTTGAATCATATCTGCTGCTCTGCAAATGTAATTCTTCCTTTGTGCAATGGAAGGAACTGATGTCATGGTCCTATATCTAGTACAATAAAGTTCACTGGGATTGCAGCCAGCACAATATTTCCTGCCAGCGTCTGCTCGCCCAATCAGCTTAATTATGAGCAATTGTTTGAGTTGCAGAGAAATATTAGAGAATGGAAAAAAGGAGCATACCTCAAGCCCACATTTTGTGACTGATTCATGCTTTGGCAGTAGTCACTAACTCGATTTTCTGCTCTACAGCTTAAGGATTGTATCCCAGCAGATTGGCCTGGCCATATAAGCACATATCCACCCTTTATTTTGACAAGCTTCTGGTCCAGGCATTTAGAAAATGAAGAAATCTCATCAGCCACAGGGCAGCTTTCTTTGCAAAACACATACCTCTAAAAGATCCAGGCGCTGCTATTGCTGGCACTTCCAGCTTCTATGCCCTGCTTGAGTGGTGACAATTTTTTTCTTCCTAGACCCTGACAAACATCCTAGTTGTCTCTATTTGAAGAACACACTGAACGTCATAGAAATGGGAACAGCTGCCATGCATCAAATTGTATTGCTGCTGTTGAACTTGAAACCTCTGTTGAAAAACCTTTCTTTAAAGGCACAATGTGTGTAGAAAATAATCTTATCAAGGAGAAATAGAAAATCCAGAAAGGTTAATCAGCCTCTTTGATCTACTTTAGGTCCCTTGTTGTTGTTGTTGTTGTTAGTTGCGAAGTCGTGTCTGACCCATCGCGACCCTATGGACAATGTTCCTCCAGGCCTTCCTGTCCTCTACCATCTTCTGGAGTCCATCTAAGCTCACGCCTACTGCTTCAATGACTCCATCCAGCCACCTCATTCTCTGTCGTCCCCTTCTTCTATTGCCCTCAATCTTTCCCAGCATTAGGCTCTTCTCCAGTGAGTCCTTCCTTCTCATTAGGTAGCCAAAGTATTTGAGTTTTAGCTTCAGGATCTGGCCTTCTAAAGAGCAGTCAGGGTTGATCTCCTCTAGGACTGACCGGTTTGATCGCCTTGCAGTCCAAGGAACTCGCAGGAGTCTTCTCCAGCACCAGAGTTCAAAGGCTTCAATTCTTTGGCGCTCAGCCTTTCTTATGGTCCAGCTTTCACTGCCATACATTGCAACTGGGAAGACCATAGCCTTGACTATACGCACTTTTGTTGACAGGGTGATGTCTCTGCTTTTTAGTGTGCTGTCTAGATTTGACATGGCTTTCCTCCCGAGGAGCAAGCGTCTTTTAATTTCTTGGCTACAGTCCCCATCTGCAGTGATCTTGGAGGTCCCTTAAACCTCCTCAAACATTTGTGCTGAGGGAAAAACATAAAATATGCTTCCATGTTATTTTGGACAAAATCTGATGGTAACCTTGGAACATGCCAAATCCTTGAGTTTTAGCTGGTTTTCTCATAGCACTTTTGCCTTCTCTAAGAATCTCTCTGATTTGCAGTTCAATTTGCTTTGGGTATCATTTCAGAATAGGCTGTGCCTGGGAGATGCTTCTTGAAGATGGAGTTTCATCTGTGACATTCAAACAAACATTCATCAATATTCTCCAGCTTAGATCCTCCAGTTCCCTTAATGAAGCATGCTGAAAATACTTGCTGAGCACTGGCCCCAATAGGTAGAAAGGATGGGTGTTGAAGTCTGAAAGCCCTTGAGGTCACTATACTGAGGAAACTCACTCTGTAGAATTGCTCTCCAAGTAAATTTTCCCCCTTCTTTTTGTGGCATCTTGACTGGTGAGTACAAAGGTACAAGGTTGAGTAATGGTTGGGAGAGGGACAAGATCAAAGCTATCATGACTAGGCAGACATAAACTGTTAGGCCACAATATATATCACGATTAATTTAGTTTATCTTATGGTGTGAATCCAGCCAGCATGATGACAGCCAGCAGCTTGTATAGAATATTAAACAGCATGGAAAATAAGATAGCACTGTGTAGACCAATAGCCAGCAGACAAGCCAAATTTAATAATCCATAAGAAGCAAAGTTCAAGCAAGCAAAAGGCAGCCTACATTTCTGCTTACAACTTTGATCTACAGTCCAAAACAGAGGGGGTCACTGCAAACATTTACTCAACAATCCCAATCCTAAAGTCGAAACCAAGATGGAACCAATCAATTTCCTAAAGAATGACGCACACTTCTCACCATGAGCCAACAACTGTTCTGGCTCTCATTGTCTAAAATGGCATCACCTTGATTCGGGGAACATGGACTGCTGACAAACTGCCTCTTGATGGAGGCAATTATCATTCATTTTCACTTAGGTCAGAACCATAGGTAAAGCACAGAAAACCCGTGGGCATCAACCTTATGAGGAGGAGTGTGCTTTTGAAACCCCCAACATGGGAAGCTGATGTGATGCTGGTCAGAGAGCCTGTGACAGAGACAGACAGTCAAAAGCCTGAACCTGCCAGTAAACCTTTCCTCTCTCACACTTTCTTCTTGGCCCCTGCCTCTTCTGGCACAGGAGACTGGTGCTGGTGGGCCATTTGATGATTAGGGCCTTGCAAATCCTAATGCATAATACAGAAATTGCATAAAATAGCTGGATTTCTATATAAAGCCCTAGAATAGATGATGGTTCATTACAGTGCCACTGGCTCCAATACTATTCTTATTTTTAGATCCATGTTGAACATAATATGCTGGGAATGAATTAATTATTGGATGAGCAGCTATGCATGCCAAAAAAGATTTCTAAGTCAGAAAAAAAATACCCAAACTCTTAATGGAGTCTCAGGTCAACAAGGAGAAAGAACTGTGAGGCAATGTTGTAAATTTCAGCTATATAGGAATAGCAACAGCACTCAGCTTTGTATACTACTCTATAGTGCTTTGTAGCACTCTCTGAGCAGTTTACAGTCAGCATATTGCCCCCAACAATCTGGGGGAAATTTACTGACCTTACAAGGATGGAACGCTGAGTCAACCTTGAGCCAGTCAGGATTGAACTGCTGGCAGTGAGCAGAGTTAACCTGCCATGCACATTCCACCAGGGTGCTATAATATTGCATACTTTCACAATCATCACACTCTGGTTTAGTTATTTCTTGCAGTAGATTCTTTAGTTTTATAGGAGAGATCTTCCTGGAAGGGAAAACAGGAGAGGATTTTTTTTTATTAGAGCAGAGATTTCTATACCCAGCTCTTTGAATTAATGAACGATAATAGGGCTTTTGTACTATAAATTTGTAATAAAGATTTTATTCTTTGCGATACATGGAGTTGACCAGTTAGAATCAGTATTATACACCATGCTTTTTAATACCAGCCCCCTAACAGTTTTAAAATAAAAATTATCAAACCTTGCAAGATTACCAAATCAGTGAGAATGACAAAACCCCATGAGTTTCTGATACTGTATCTTGGCATTAGATCACAGTGCACTTGTGCCGGCATTTGTGGGCTGAAAGGATTAGCTGATGACATCACCGTTGCCTGGAGGACGCCCATTTGGGGGCTTCTTTCATATTCCTGGCAGGAGCTGGAGCGAAGGATGGGAGCTCACCCACCAGAAGGCAGTACCCGGGTCTCAAACATGGGCTTGTTAACCTCCAACCCAGAGTTTTAACCATGCTAGCCACCATGCTCCTTGGGGATGAGACGACTGAAACCTTTTGAGCGGCAGGACCTTTGTGAAATTGTTGACAGTTTTTTAAATTAAAAAACAGAGATAGTACTCCACTGCACGCAAATAGATGCTGCCATTCTTCAGGGATATATCATGTATTACTGTTAGCTGAGGTTTATTCTCAAGCAGTCTTAATCTGCAGCCTTTCATGGCTGTTGTGACCAGAGAAAGAAGCCTCTATTTCTTGGCCTTGCTTAAACCAATACTTGAAAAAATTTAAATGTGAAAGCCACCAGTCAGAGTGGCTTTGGAGAAGAGGAATCAGAGAATACTTCATATGTTTGTAATTCCTGGGAATCTACTCAGGTTTCTGTTTACAAGATCTTGGACCAAAATAACGGCTGACGCATCAGTACTTATGCATCAAAAACTAAACTTATTCAAGAGGGCCTGCTAGGCTATTGTGGCTTTCTCTTGGAAAGCAAATTGAAAGGTTGCTTGGATTGTGCTGGTAAAACCTCAGTTGAACAATAGGACGACCATCTGCAACTCATCTTCATTTTTCTGCTGACAGAAAAAAAGGGCTGTTCTATTTCAAAATTGGAGTTTTTAAAAAAAATCCAAGATATATATATATAGAGAGAGATATAGATATAATTTCTGTTATTGCCATCATTTCATTTCATTTCATTTCATTTCATTTCATTTCATTTCATTTCATTTCATTTCATTTCATTTCATTTCATTTCATTTCATTGTTTTATATACCGTATATATATATATCTCACAATAGAGTTCAGAGAGCTTTTCTTTTTTAGGAAAAGCTTGATCGTGCTGACAGATGTCAAGATACCTCCACGCTGTTAAAATAATTTGCCGAAACATTAGAAATCTTAAACTTCTCAATGAGATTTCAGACACCTCCTGCCTGATCTGATGAGATTATCAGCGTTCTTGTAAAAACGTGTTTAAAGATGCAGCCATTTCTGATCAACTTCTGTTGGATAATATAATGCATTATGTTTTCAGAGTTATGAATGGTTACGTTTTACATTACAACTTTTTAATCAATCCATTATAATGTAATTGCAACCTGATTAGAGTCAACTGACCTTTCCAGCATGATAACGCTCATAATAAAAGAATAAACAAAATAAAACTTGCCAGTTTTTATATAAAATCTCACCAATTCTTACAGTAGTACTGTATAACAATGTGGCAAGCTACTTTCTTCTGAGTCAGATCAGTAGCCCATATTTGTCAGTATTGTCGATGGCTCTCCAGGAGATGGGGCAGGAGGCTTTGCCAGCTCTACTTAGTGATCCTGGGATCCCATGGGAGGTACAGGAATCCTTCCAAGAGGGTCAAAGCACTTCTTCCAAATTATTTTTGAGATCTGAAATTTCTGCAGCCTTATCCGTATCCTTCAAAAATCAAGAATCCTGCTTTTCTTACTGATTTTCCTACTGATTAAAAAAACTTATTTGTTTAATTTATTAATTTAACGTTGATGTTATTTGCTGAATTCCTGAAAAACATGTACATGTGTTAAGATGTTCAGATACAATGGATGCATTCGCATAATGGCACACCCAGAAGGTCACATTTTTGTTCAGGTTTTGGAATACCTAAACTAGAATGGGCTGCCAGTTTGTTAACTGGGGTTTTTCCACTCGGAGACAGAGGGAAGGGCGGGGGGTGGGGGGAGAGAGAGACAGCCTTTGGTTGCTGGACTGGAAAAACAAAGGCATCCTGTTTCATTTGTTTCTCTTTCCTTTCCTCTTTTTCTTTGGAACCCAGCTAGTAATTAATGCCACTTGCCCTCTTTTAGGTCTTCCTGCAGCTTTCTTGTACTTGGCATCCCATACGCAGCATCCAATTGCTGCTCTTGGTGTGGCTGCCATTATTCCTTTGCCCCAGCAGATGTGACCAGCCATTGGATCTTTCCACATCATCTCACCACCCTCCATAGTTGCAACAGTCAACTTTATCAGGTTCAGTTTTGAGCAAAAGCTTGCAATGATCTCTCCCGAATTTAGGAAAGGATTGTCCGCAATCCTCCACCTCCACCTCCTGATTTGACTGAATGGCACTGCGGGAATTGTTAAGGCAAGGAGAGTAGTAAACAGGAAGGCCATTTGCTATTCATTGGGATAAGGTCTCACAGAGGAGCCTCCATCTTTGTGCCGGCTCTCTGCTGAGGTAGGCTGAAGCTGAAGGTCAAAACGACTTTGTCAAATACCATCTCATTGAGCTGCATTTGTATTAAGCTCCAGATGGATGAATCTGTACATTTTATTAAACTGTAAAGCATGATTTACAAACTGCAAAAGCTGCCTTATGTGCCATGTTATGTCAGAATGAATGAAAGTATAGAAGGGCCTCAGTCCACTCATATGCTCAGTCAAAACAGGTGTGTTTTGCTGTTGGCCAGATCCCTGTTAATCAGGCTGGGAAAACTCCTCTAAGCCAAAGCCCAGGAATCAAGGAGGTCTCATTGTAATATGTGAATTTTTTTCTTGCTGCCAAGTAAGCGGTGTCAGGCCTGGTAGCTTTAAATCCCTTTGGTATGGCTCTAAGAGCTCCCATTATTATTGGTATTTGCATGGACTTTTTCTTTCAGCTAAATGTCTTTCAACCTCAATATGCAAATCCTGAGATTTTGTTACTTTTCTATGTGTGTTTTTTTTGCCAGTAAAACTGTCTTCTGATACTGCTACAGCTATGAACCATAGAAAAGCATGAAACTGTACTTTTTTCCTTTTCTTTTTACTAATAGGAGTGTCTGGTGTGTTGTGTTTCAAGAGTCTGCCAGAATATAGTTTACATTCCCATAAGATGTTAAACTCCTCCGTTTCTAAGACGTTTTTCAGGTGCGTGCTCCAAGAAATTATTATTGTTAACTGCAATCCAATTCTCTTCCAAAAATTTACAGAAATAACACCTACTATTAGATGGCCATAGAATCCTATAGTTTCATACAGGACTAACCATAGTCCTTTGCTGTCCTCTGTTAGTTATTGAGAATATTGCAGTCGGATAAAGCCTTCCTGCAGGAAAGAGGTGAGATGCCAGTGCCAGGATCCTTCTCCTTTCTGCTCATATATCTGCAGAGTTGCTCCCAAAAGCATTTTCAACATCAGCATCTATCTGCCTCAAATGCGACTGAACAATCCCACAAACCTCCTTCTTCAGAACATTTGTCCAGGAAAAGCCATGCATTAACAAAGGAAAATGTCTACTTTTACTACTATGCTCATATTGTTCCTTGCACAATACTTGGATGCCCTCTGTGGGCTGTTCTGAACAGAGCCTCAGCAAACAAAAGCAAACTTTGGGCCCTGCCTAATATCCAGGCAATTGCCTTGATGTTACTTATCCTCTTCACAATGTGTAACAGAAGTAACAGAATAACAAGAGTTGGAAGGGACCTTGGAAGTCTTCTAGTCCAACAGGACAAGCAGGAGATCCTACACCATTCTGGACAAATGACTGTCCAATATCTTCTTCAAAACCTCCAGTGATGGAGCACTCACAACTTCTGGAGGTAAGCCGTTCCACTGCTTAATGATTCTCGTGTGGTAAGCAGAGTGAGCTTAGGAACGCAGGTAATCCTTGACTTAAAATTATTCATTTAGTGACCATTTGAAGTTACAACAGCACTGAAAAAAGTGACTTAAGTTAGGACCATTTTCCACTCTTACGACTATCGCAGAATCCCCATGGTAGGTGATCAAAATTCAAATGCTTGGTAACTGGTTCATATTGATGATGATTGCAGTGTCCCAGGGCCATGTTATCTTTGGACAAGCAAAGTCAATGGGGAAGCCAGATTCATTTAACAAGCATTTGTTTTTGTTAGCTTCGAAGTCATGTCCGACCCATTGCGACCCCATGGACAATGTTCCTCCAGGCCTTCCTGTCCTCTACCATCTTCTGGAGTCCATTTAAACTCAGGCCTACTGCTTCAGTGACTCCATCCAGCCACCTCATTCTCTGTCATCCCCTTCTTCTCTTGCCCTCAATCTTTCCCAGCATTAGGACTCCAGTGAGTCCTTCCTTCTCATTAGGGGGTTAACAAGTGGTGGGATTCAAATATGCGAACAACCAGTTCTCTGTGTGGATGCTACTTCCAGTAGTCAGTTCTGGGCCCGGATAACAAAAAATTAGCTACGGGTTCTGCCAAACCAATGTGAACCTGCTGAATCCCACCACTGGGGTGAGGGCTAGGACAAGGGTTGGGGTTAGGTTTATAGTTATAGTTATGTGTCTGGGAATTCAGACAGTAAAACAGAGATTAGGAACAGATTCGTAAAGTAAAGGTATGTTTAGTATAACTGTAAGATTTCAAATATGTTTTATCCATAATTTCTGGTAAAACACATGGGAAAAAATCCCACAGAGGGAGAATTCCACTTGGATTTAGGGTTAGGCTTAGGGTTAGGGCTAGAGTTAGGATAAGGTTAGAGTTATGGCTAAATTATGTTTAGAGTTAGGTTTCAGGGTAGGTTTTGGGCTAAGGCTAGGATTGTGTTTATGATTAGGGATAGGGGTAGGGGTAGGTCTCCTTGGAGTCGAGACTGAAAACATGTCAGGGACAGATTCGTAGATGCTCTCTAAGGAAAGCAGAGGTGATAGCTTTTTGCCGGGACTTATTTGTGGATTAGAATAAAATACATGGGAAAACCCCATTGTCAAAGAAAATTGAATTAGGGCTAGGGTTAAAGTTAGAAGACAGGGTTAGGTCTCCTTGAAATCAGGGCTGAAAAATTATGTCAGGGATAGATTATTATAAATTCTGAAAGGAAAGCGGATGTTACAACTTTTCATCTGGACTTCTTTGTGGACCAGAGTAAAATACATAGGAAAATCCCATTGCTAATGAACATCAAACTAGGGTTAGGGTTAGGTTAGGGTTAGATCTCCTTGGAGTCAGGGCTGGAAGCTGATGTCAGAAACATATTAGTAGAGGTTCTGAAAGGAAAGCAGAGGTGACAGGTTTTGTCTGGAGTTATTTGTGTATTAGAGTAAAACACATGGGGAAATCCCACTGTCACAGAAAATTAAACAAGGGTTAGGTTTAGAGAAAGGGATGGGGATAGGGTCAGGATTATGGTTGACAGAGAAAGAGTCTTAGAGGTTCTCCAAGCAAAGAGGAGGTGACAATGTGCCATTTGGACTCATTTGTGGACTAGGGTAAAATACATAGCAAAATCCCATTGCCAATGAAAATTAAACTAGGGTTAGAGTTAGGTCTCCTTCGAGCCAGACCTGAAAACTAGTATCAGGGGCAGATTATTAGAGGTTCTGACCGGAAAGCAGAGGTGACAGTTTTTCATCTGGATTTATTTGTGAATTAGGATTAGGCATCCTTGGGGTCTTGCACTCCTTGCATATAGATCCACTTGGGGTGCATTGGTATTTCTTCCAGGCATACATTGTAAATAGCACTTCTGAAGTTCTGAATATAGTCACCAGTTTTCCCTAAGATTAAAACAACAGGTGTACTACAGAGTTCCTTGCAGCTACTATTCCACCCAGAGGCTGTCAAGAGATTTAAAAGGTTGGATCAAGGTGTCACCAGCCACTCAGTCCAAGATTGATCCATCAAGTAAGGTCATGCACAGATCATATTCCAAGTCAGATCACCCCACAAGTAACAATTTATAATATAAAATATGTGTGCCATTAGGGATTGAAGCAGTAGAGCATGCAAAATATGCTTTTCTTAAAATATTCTGTTGTACACTAACTGTTCAGAGCAAGCACATTAAACAATATTTTTGTACTGTGCCATGAAACTAAAAATTAACTAAAGGCTATATTTAAACATATAAGCCACAGTATGCATTTTGGATCAATTTATAGGTTTTTGATACACTTATTCCCAGTTTGCAAAGTTGCTGGTGGTGTTTCTCTGCAAAAGCTGAACAAGGATAGATTCTTCATGAATCCCCATTATTTTGATCCCTGTTGATTCTTTGTAGAAAAACCTTCAAGGTAGTCTTTTTTCCTCCCAATATTTAAATAGTTTAAATAGGTTTTTACTTGAAGAAGACTGTGAGTTACATATCCCTGCTAATTTTGAGCTTTTGGCCGCAGACCAGGAATGTTGGTCACCAGAATAAGCTAGATTTCCCATACTGTCCAAACATGGTGATGGGGACAGGTTGGAGAAAGGAATAAGCCAGGAGTTTTACATTTTTCATGGTGACACAAAGTTTTTTCATCTTTCTCTTACAAGAGCAGACAGTAGAAGGGAAAAGTGAGGGTGGGGAGAGGAAGGGAAAGAGGAAAAATAGATGACATAGCGTTAGCTCGGGGGCAATACTGTATAGCAACAAAAGGGAGTAGACAGTGTAACCAAGCCTATGATTTTTAATAAGTATGGTGGGAAACAAAAAGACTTACAGAATACAGAATAACAGAGTCAGAAGGGACGTCAGAGGTCTTCTAGTCCACCCCCTGCTAAAGCATGAGACCCTATACCATTCCAGCAAATGGTTGTCCAGTGTTGGAGCATCCACAACTTCTAGAGGCAAACCATTGCACTGATTAATTGTTCTCACTGTCAGGAAATTTCTCCTTAATCCCTTCCTTGATAATTCCTTTCTATCGGTTACTTCTTGTCCTGCCCTCAGGTGCTTTAGAGAATAGGTCAGCCCTCTCTACGATAGCCCCACAAATATTGCCAGACAGCTATCATGTCACCCCTAATCCTTTTGTTAGGCTAGACATATCTACTTTCCTTAACCAATAGTCAGTCATACAATTTACTGTATCCTCCAGCCCCCTAATCATCTTTGTGGCTCTTCTCTGCACTCTTTCCAGAGTCTCAACCACTTTTCTGCCTCATGGGGACCTGAACAGTGTGGTCTTTCTAGTGCAGTATAAATTATCTTGAGTCTGTCTTCTAAAGTGTTGGCTATTCTCCCCAGGTTGGTGTTGTCTGCAAATTTGATGCGTTCCCTTTCTATTCCCTCTTCTGAATCATTTGCAAAGGTTTTACAGAGTACTGGGCCTAAGTAGAACCTTGAGGTACCTGACTGCATACTTCCCTCCATTTAGATATAGTTACATTACTGTTGAGTGCGATTGGTCAGCCAGGAACAAGTCCATCTAGTGGTGATTTAATTTAATAATTTAATTTAATAATTTGATTTCTATACCGCCCTTCTCCCGAAGGACTCAGGGCGGTGAACAGGGCAATACACAATAAAAATCAAATACAAAAATTAAAAAACCATTAAAAAACATTAAACATCATGCCCATAGAATCAATACATATTAAGTTAAAAACTAATTTTAAAACTAATTTTAAAAACCTAACCCCATCCCGTCAGACCAGGCCAGCTTGTTCGAAAAAGAATGTTTTAAGATCGCGCCGGAAGGAGCAAAGGTCGGGGGCCGTCCGGAGCTCAACCGGTAAGCTGTTCCAAAGGTCTGGCGCGCCCACAGAGAACGCTCTCCCCCTGGGGGTCACCAATCGGCATTCTTTGATCGGCGGCACCCTGAGGAGGCCCTCTCTGTGGGAGCGCACTGGACGGAGGGAAATTGACGCCGGTCGCAGGTGTTGCCGTAGGTAATCCAGACCCATGCCATGAAGGGCTTTGTACGTCATAACTAACACCTTGAACCTCACCCGGAGAGCAACCGGTAGCCAACCGGTTGCTCTCCCACATTTTTCTACCTCACCAAGAAGTAGACTGTGGTTTACTTTATCAGTTCTGGTCTAATCGTTGTGTGGTGTATCAAAGAGAAGTATTGGGCTGATATGACAGCAGTCTATCAGGGGCTACTTGAGGGGCTGACAGAGAAGAGGCGGTCAATCTATTCCCCAAAGCACCCGAGAGCAGGAGAAGTAACAGATGGAAGATTAGGTAGGAGAGATTCAACCTAAAGAGAAATTTCCTGACAGTGAACACAATTTTAAGAACTGACTGGGCAGCTATTTGTCTGGAATGGCATAGGGTCTCCTGCTTCAGGGTTGGACTAAAAGACCTCCAGGATCCCTTCCAGCCTTATTATTCTATATTTTAGGTTCTAGGTTTTCACAGAATGGATACTTCAGAATAAAAACTATGCCATAGCTCTGCTGGCTTGTCTGCTGCCAATTCCTCCTGGTTTGTCTCTGCAGTCTGAGTTACTTCTGAGAAGGCTTTGATTTCTCTGCTCTGGGTAGACCTTTGCAGTTCTTCCAACTCTTCTTTGAATATTTTATAAATCAATGTTGCATTTCCTGTCTTGTTCCACACACAAAGCCATCTTCACATTTTAATGCATGTTTTCTTTCTTGTATTTATAAGCTGGCATTTTGCTCTATTAATCCCTTTGTTTTCTTCAATTCCCTTTTTCACAAGCTTCACGTTAAACTGACATGTTTCTTCTTGGATACATTTTCTTATGGTCTTGCAAAATTCAGGGTACTCCAGTTTATTGGTGAAACTTCTGGTATTCTTCGTCGGTTTTTCATTAACAATAGTTTCCTCAGAGATTTTTGACTGTACAAAGTGTGCTGGTGGTGCTATAGATGTAGCAGATTCAAGGATATTTTTGAGGGTTCATTTTGGTCCTTAATGTTAATCTCTTCCAAATCGTGAAATAGAGCAAAGTGATTTGATAGATTAATCTCAAAATTGATATCCTCCTCTAACAGCTTACCACTCTTTATTTTTATTTTTCATGATGTCTTTATCATTTTAATTCGCTCTTTTCGACAGTCTGTCTTCACTTTAACTCGTACCATTCTCTGATCACTTCCAACATTGAAACAATTGATGACAGTACAGTGGCAGAATATGGTTATCGTGGGCCCAATTGGCCAAAGAAAGCTCAGGACCGTATTGGTTGTTGTTTTTTCTAATTGGCTTCCTTTGTTTGTTGGATTTAAACATACAAATGACTCTGAATAAAGAATAAAAAGAACTAAAAGGTGAACAGGGCACAGCAGACGAAAGAGCCTTCCCTAATTCCCTTTTCCAGACCTTTGTAAGTTCACTTTTTTTTTAATGTTCTAACACAAGAGGGTCCAACTTTGTTAACTTTAAGACTTGTGGACCTCAACTCCCAGAATTCCCCAGCCATCATGGGGAATATATATATTCTTTGTGGGCTGCCACAAAGAAGAGGGAGTCAAGCTATTCTCCAAAGCACCTGAAAGCGTGACAAGAAGCAACAGATGGAAACTAGTCAAGGAGAGAAGCAACCTAGAACTAAGGAGAAACTTCCTGACAGTTAGAACAATTAATCAGTGGAACAATCTGCCTCCAGAAGTAGTGAATGCTCCAACACTGGAAGTTTTTAAGAAGAGACTGGACAGCCATTTGTCTGAAATGGTATAGGGTTTCCTGCCTTAGCAGGGGGTTGGACTAGATGACCTCCAAGGTGCCTTCCAACTTTTTATTATACACACACACACACACGCACACACATATACATGCACACATATATATACACATACACACACATATACATACATACATACATACACACACACATACATACACATACACATACATATGTATATTTAATATATTTAAAAACTGGAGTCCCAGGTGTAGACATTTGAAGTCAGTAAAAATAAAAACGATGAACTCCAGGATATAAGAAAAAATTCTTCTTTATTGCTGAGCTTTCGTCATTATTTCGTTATTACCATATAAGTGTATGTACTGACTCCCTTATCATTCAGCCCTTGCTCTGATGATGTCAACAGCTTGTTGATGAAAGCTCAGCAATAAAGAAGAATTTTTTCTTATATTACGGAGTTCATCGTTTTTATTTTTACTGACTTCAAAATATATACATATATATAATAAAAAGTTGGAAGGGACCAACCCCCTGCTCAGGCAGGAAACCCTATACCATTTCAGATGTTTTATATATATATATATGTTATGCGAATCCCGGGTATATTCATGTTGAGAAAAACAGTCGAACACCGGGATAATATAAAAAGACAACTGTTTAATAAACTTAGCTGTCGGCGGCTAACTGCCAACGTCATGAGAGTGGAATGCCGGAGGTTCAAAAGCCTAAGACTAACTGCTTCTGTGCTCTGCTCGTGGAATGCACCACTGGTCTACCCGCCCCCGCTAATCGTATTACTTCTAGTTGTCTCGCATCCGTCTGCATATTCGTGAGTTCAGGGATCTTCGCCTCTCCTGTTGTTGCTCTCTTTGCCCACTTTGGGCGTGGCTGGATACCTGTTGCCACGGGATGGTCTTCCAATGTTTCCTGTCTTATGGCCATCCCCCCCTGTTGTGTGTGTAGCATCCCACTTCCCATCATTAGTTCCTGCGCGAATCATATTGGTCGTAGTTCTTTGCTGTTGCATGGGCCCCTGGTTCTGATCTTGCGTGGGCTGTGTCCGTTGCACTCATCAGATAGCCATGCTTCCTTTAGCAACCAGCTGCCCTTGGTGACATCTTGGGCGAAGGCCTCCGCCCCAGCAAGGTCGAACACATGATTATTGCTCCAATGAGTGCTAAATCAATCGCCATAGAGTTGCTGCCTGCCTATCAGGCACTAAGGAAATGGGAACAACAGCAACACACATACACGCACACACAGAGACATAAATATACATATACACACATATATATATATATATAGATAGATAGATAGATAGATAGATAGAGAGAGAGAGAGAGAGAGAGAAATAGTCCATTGCACTTGTTGCAAGTTGTTGTGCTATCTATCTATCTATCTATCTATCTATCTATCTATCTATCTATCTATTTATCTATCTATCTATCTATCTATCTATCTATCTATCATCTATCTATCTAGATAGATATAGATAGATATACTGTAGATATATAGACACACACACACATATAGATATATAGATATACATATATATAGATATACAGATATATAAATAGATAGATATAGATAGATAGATAGATAGATAGATAGATAGATAGACAGATAGATAGATAGATAGATAGATAGATAGATAGATCTGTGTACACACACACTCACACACACAGACTAGTGGCCATAATTGTGGAAACCTTTTGAGAAAAGTGTATTTTTGAGGTTTGATGGCTAATAACACCACTTTTTTTGGGAATAGTACCATACTATTAGTACCTTGGTGGAGCAGTCGGCTAATGCCTCCTTAAGTAACACCAGCTGCCTGCAATTAGTGCAGGTTCGCATCCCACCAGGCTCAAGGTTGACTCAGCCTTCCATCCTTCCGAGGTAGGTAAAATGAGGACCCAGATTGTTGGGGGCAATTAAGCTGACTTTGTAATAATGCCGCTTGGGGGGGGCGCAAAAGCCCTAATAGGCAGGCATATACATAGAATGAAGGCTATTGCTAAGCACATTTGATTTGTGCTTAGATTGTAAGCCACCCTGAGTCTTCGGAGAAGGGCGGGATATAAATGGGATTAAAATAAAAAATAAAATAAATAAAAATAAAAAAATTATATATACAGTACTATCTGTACTGTATTCTATGAAAAGTTATAGCCAAATAACCAGAAAAAGGAAGCACAACTTGCTTAGGTTGATATCAGGTAGCTTTCCTTCATCTGATTGTAGCCAATGAGCATGAGCCAATCAGGTGTCATCTTGTTTTGGCAGTGAGCCAATCAGATCACAGTAGGATTCAGTTATTGATGTCATGTATTGAAGCTGAGAGGACGACATTTGTCACTGTATGCGATTGCTATCAAGTTGGTTGGGGTTTTTTGTGTTCTTTCATTTAGTGAGCTTGTAAAACATAATAAAATTAAAGTAACGGTGCAAAAAGTTGATTGGTTGCCCAGAAAGCAATGTAAAATAGTATTTATTTATTTTTTTTATTTTTTTTATTACATTTATATCCCGCCCTTCTCCGAAGACTCAGGGCGGCTTACAAGTTTAGCAATAGCCTTCATTCTATGCATATGCCTGCTTGTTAGGGCTTTCACACACACCCCAAGCGGCATTATTACAAAGTCAGCTTATTGCCCCCAACAATCTGGGGGCAAGGTTACAGTTATAAAGAAATTAGAAGAAAAATTGGTGGAAGCTTAACCAAAGGTGACATTTCTACTGTACACACACACACACACACACACACACACACACACACACACACACACACATGTGTTTAAAAACAATCAGTAATAATTAGTTTCTATATTTTAATAATCAATATGTTAGTTAATGATATGTTTCTTACATATTCACTTCACATGATATTCTTCTTACTAATACATGTTTAATGTTAGATAGTACACATCACATCCCTCTCTCTAACTCATTTTTCTACCATTGATAGAAATTGTCCCATGTTCTAAAGTATACTGAATCTCCTTTCTCTTTTATCTTCAATGTCAATCTGTCCATTTCTGCACAATCTAAGATTTTCTTAATTAATTCTTCCTCCGTGGGTAGGTTTTCATTTTTCCAATATTGAGCATTTATATTATCAAACGCCTTCTGTGCATCTAGAAATATTAATGCCATCTGTTTCCCTGGGTGGGTTTCACAGTATTCCAAAACATCAAGAATCATTCTTAAGTTTTTTTGTCTTTTAGATAAAAAACCATTTTGGTCTATATGTATAAATTCAGTCAAAAATTCCTTTAATCTTTCTGCTATTATTGAGGCAAAATTTTTTATAATCTACATTTAATAACGATATCGGTCTATAATTTTTTATTTGTGACAAGTCAGAATCTTCTTTAGGTATTAAAGTAATACTAGCTTCTGCCCATGTATTTGGTATTTTAGCCTCCAAAAGTATTTCATTACCCAGTTCTTTCATTATTGGGCTTAATATATCTTGCAAGGATTTGTAAAGTTCTGTAGGTAGTCCATCTAAGCCCAGGGTCTTATCATTTTTTGCCTTTTTATGGCCTCTGTTATCTCTATCAGTGATATTTTTCCATTTAATATGTTTTGAATATTCTCTGAAATTGTTGGTAGATCTGCTTTTTTTAAGTGCTGCTGTATTTTTTTCTTTTGAAGTTTCCTCTGTATCATAAAGTGTCTCATAAAAATCTCTGATGATTTTTTTATTGCATTATGAAACTGTAATTCACCTTTTGAAACTTGCAACTTGTTTATCAATTTTTCTTTTTCTTTTTTCAATTTATGTGGTAACCATCTCCCCAGTTTGTTAGCATTGTCAAAGAAGTTCTGTTTAGTCCTTTTAATTTGTTAAGCCATTGTTTCCACCTCTACAAGGTTTAATTTACGTTTTATTATTTCCATTTGCTTTTTAAGTGTTTTCTTTTGTGGGTCTATTTGTAATTCTAATTCTAATTTCCTAAATTCTTCCTTCAGCTTTAACTGTTGTTTTCTTTCTTTGTTTTTTAACAGTATAAGTTATAGCCAACCCTCTAAAATATGCTTTAGCTGTATCCCACACATTTTGAAGTGATGTCTCTTCTTTCTAATTTTTTAAAAAAATCCATTTCTTTTGTCGCTAGTTGTATAAATTCTTTTTCTTTCAATATAAATTTGTTCAAGGACCATCTTCATTTTTTCTTGGTTCCACTCCAAGTCATCTTTATTGGATAATAATCTGCCCAGATATTAGTTTCTATCTCTATTTCTTGTATCATAGTGTTAAGTTCAGAGGATAGCCATATCATATCAATTCTAGACCATGATTTGTGTCTACTTGAATAAAATGTATATTGCAATTTTTTTTTATTTTTTTTCTCTCCATATGTCTTAAATACAAATTTCTTCTGCCATTTTAGATAATCCTTTCTTCCCTATTTCAGTGTTTTTATCGACCAAAGTTCCATCAGCTATTGCATTAAAGTCTCCCATTATACAAAGATTTTGATATTCCAATTCTAATATTTTTAATGTAATTTTTGATAAAATTCTTCTTGTTTATCATTTGGTGCATATATTGCTACCATCGGTATCTGTTTTTGTTCCATCATTATTTCCACCATTAATATTCTCCCCTCTTCATCCGCATAAATTTGTTTAGGGTTCATTGTTTCTTTAACATACTGTATAAAGCTATTTCTCTTTTATTTTGTTCTGCTATTGCAAAATGGAGTTTGCCAAGTTTCGATTGCTCTAACAATTTATAGTGTTGTCTCTTGATATGTTTTTCTTGTAGATAAATTTTATCTAGGTATTTTTAATTTTTGTAGTCGTGTAAAAAAAATTTCCTTTCTGAGGGGGAGTTCAATCCATTTATATTCATTGAAAGGATCCCATTTTCTTTCTCCATCTCTTTCAATTATATCTAGGTCTTAATCTTCTAGTGCAGGGGTGTCAAACTCAATTTCATTGAGGGCCGCATCAGCATTGTGGTTGCCCTTGGGGGGCCGGTTGGGTATGGCCAGGGTGGGCGTGGCCTACTGGGTGGGTGTGGCTAGACTGTGTATGGCCTACTGGGTGGGCGTGGCCAGCTCTACATTGTTCGCATCAAGGGTGCCTATGGGGGCCTGGGCAGGAGTGGGACAGATCTGAGGGTCTCTGGCAGAAGGAGGGTCTCTGGGCCACGGCCAAGGCAGTGGGGGCCGTTCCCTCACTGTTTCCAGGATGGCTTTGGGGGCCACATGAAACCACTTCGCGGGCCGGATCTGGCCCCCGGGCCTTGTGTTTGACATGTCTGTTCTAGTCAATCTTATCTGTCTCTGTTCTCTAGGTCTTGCCCCTTCTTCTGTATATGTATTTTTAGTTTCCCCTTCTTCTCTTGGTTTGGCTGCTCCTTCCCTTCCTGTCTCTTTATTTGTCTCGTTGTACCAGATTCAAAGTCACCCCCTTCCATGAATGTTTTATGGTTGTCATACAATTCCATTGCTTTAAGTGGTGTGTCCAGTCTATATCTTTTTGTATCCCAATAAACTAAAATCCCTTCTGAGATCAGCCATCTAAAGTTGACTCCTTTTTCAATTAATTTTCTGGTTAAAAATTGATATTCTCTTTGGGACTCTCTTATTCTCCTAGGGATCTGTTTGAGGACTACAATTTCTTTTCCTTTGTATTTCAAAGGGTCATCTCTCACTCTTCTCAGGATCTCCTCTTATAGATCTTTTAAGAAATCTAAAGTTCTCCAGGAACTTTATTTCTTCTCGCGTAATTTGAGTTAACTCGGTATATCTGATCCAATTCTCCTTCCATTTCCTTTTTCCCCGATTTCTAATGCATCAGTCAGTAATTCCGTTATCAGGTCTACAAGGTCCTCTTCCTTGTTTTCCATAATGTTTTGAAATCTTAAAAAGTAAGAAGCCTTTTCCATTTCCATGACTGCTATTGAGTCCCTCTAATTCTCCACTTATTTGCATCAATTTCTAATTTTCATCTTTTAATTCTTCTAGTTTTTGGTTGACCTCTGTTGGTTTATCTTCTGTTTTTTTTGAATCCTTTGTTCATTTTTTGTGACCCTCTGCTTAAAACTTTCCAATTGACAGTCCATATTATTAAGTTTTTGGTTCATTTTTTCATGGTCAGTTTTTGTCTCCTCATGGTTTTTCATTGTAGCTGCCATATGAGTGGCAATTGCCTCTTGAATTGCTTGTAATGTTGCTTGTGTCTCTTTCTGGAAATTGTTAGCCTTTTCTTGTTGAAGCATTGTATCAATTGATCTCTGATAAACTGGACTTGCAGAAGCAGAGGAAGAGGCAGAGGGTACTTTTTTGCCAGCTTTAGTTAAATTCTGGACACTCATTTTGTTCCTCACCTTCAAATAATCCACCAAGAAGTTCAAAGTTGATAGTCCCTTTCCAATTTGAAATAAAAAAAGGAATCCAATAAGCTCTAATCAAATAGGAGAGATTTTTTAAAAAATCATTCTGTCTGAAGACAGCTTGTAAGATTCCAGGTCAAGCTGTATTTGTAATCCAAGGAAGTCAGATGACTTCAAAACAATTTGTACTTTTAATTATCACCCATCATGCAGAGAAAAGCAACCCAAGGAGATTCTTCTCTTTCCAGCCACAATCTGCAGGACTGTAGATTTCAAGGACATCAAAGAGTTTAGTCTGTAAGCAAAGTCTGGGGGTCTAGCCAAGTTCTGACAGTCCAGCCACAATATCCAGATAAGGTTAACAAGCAAGGCAAACTGTAGTTCTTAGGTTTTATCACTAGATGTCACTAGATCTCCATTTAGTCTTTTTCCAACCAAGTTTTACAAATTAACAAAGTTATAGTCTGAGGCTTTCCAATAAAAAAGTTTTTAAAAAGTTTATGAATATTAAAGCTCTCCAAAGTATTCTTCTTCCGTCCCACTCAATTATCACAATAGCGTTGTAAATTGCTTTGTTCCCCTCCCCCAGGCTTAAACCACCGCTTCTATTCAGGAGGAAGGAGTAAAAAAAAATCCCCCCTCCGTTTAGCTTTGGGGATTTTTTTGCTTTCGGAAGCTTTTTCCCAGAACAGAGCAGGAAAAGGAGGAGGAGGAGGAGAAGAAGAAATCAATCTTCTAGCTTCTGTTGTTATTTATGATCCTGGATGTTGTTGTTTCCAGAATTGGTGCATGTGTTTCAAATAACTTCTTTTTGTTGGGCTGGCTGTGCAACAACAGATCGTTTATTTCTTTGTAAGGGAAAGCATCTTTTCTTTCAGTGGTTTCGAGTAAAGCTGACTTTTGCAACTGAGCAATGGTGATTTTGTCAATGCCAGTGGAGTCCCAGAGGTGCTCCAGTTGTCCTGGGATTACACCCAAGGTGTCTCTTACTGTTGGTCCTACCTTTGCCTTCTTTTGCCACAGTTGTTCTGTTTCTGTTTGCAGATTTTTGCGTTTTGTTATCTTCTCCAGTTTTTCCTCTTCTAGTCTGCTGTTTCCAGTACTGCCCAGTCCACTGTCTAGACTTTTTTTGTCTTTCTTAGCGACAGTTGGCTTTTTATATGGCAGGCGCCTGTCTTTTTGGATCCTAAGCTCCCAGAACACTTTAGCTTCTTCACTTTCTATATTTTACGGTCCCACCAGTTCTTGCCTGCAGGCAAATGGTATTTCTTGTGGATCTTGCAATGCACCCGTGTGGCTACTTTGTTGTGCCATTCTTTGTAGTCGATTTGTGTGACCTTCTTTGGTTGGGCTGCTTACTGTTAGCTTGTTTGGCAGTTCCTTGAGTGGAACATTGTTTCCTCCTCGAGTGTTGGTTTGATGTTAATCTTGTTCATGTGAATGTTGATTGTTGATAGGGAGGTATTTTGATCATTTTGTTGCCTTCTTGTATTCTTAATTGAATTCTCAGGGGAAAAAAACTGGAAAAAACCAGAGCTCACCTCTTCTTCTTCCTCCTCCATTGCCTCCATCTCCTGTTGCCTCAGCCTCTCTAGTAATGTTGTGGTGTCAGGGGTCAGCTGGGCTAGCCCTGGGGGAAAAAATAATAAAACAACGGGCACTCGTGAATTTGTTAAACTTTGCATAAAGCCAATCACTCTCATTTTAAAAATGAAATTAAATTTAATTAAAATATACTCACTCTCTTCAGCTTCTCGGGGTTTCTTTTTAATCTCGTTGTTTTCCTCCACAATATGTGCTAGATGGCTGGCAAGCCCTTTATTTTCCTCTTCCAACTAAGACATAAAAATGACCAGAAGCATGCATCAGTCACAGAGTAGAACTAAGCAGACCAAAAGAGAAGCTTAAGACAGGCTTGTAAGGGAAATGACTGACTCACAGCGGTTATTCTGGCATTCTTTTCCGCCAGCTCCTCCTGATGCCTTGCTGTTATTTCATTCAGGTGTTCCCTCTGCTTTCTTTGTCGCTCTTGGTATTTCAAGAGACACACCAGCCAAAAGAAGACATTTTGAACCCTTTGAACAGAGGAGGCAAATTTACTAAGCAAATCATAGGGTGGTACCGTCTCAAGACTCCATTGCTATTAAAGAAAAAAAACTGCAAGAGCCTGTCCTGTCTTCCCTCAATCCTTCTCCAAGCTACACGGACCCAACTTGTAACGCTGTTTAACAGAATTTGGGCAGAGATTGATAATGATGGAGAGAGCTTCATTTGTGGCTGGAGTCAGATCCAGTCACGATGCACTTTGGCTGCGTCCTGACCTTTTGTTCTAAAGCACTTTGCAGCAGTTCTGGCAAAATGCTTGGGCTATAACGCCACATTTTGAAAAAAAAAGTTAAGTACATCAATCTATTATTAATCTTAACACTGTAACAGCTTCGTATCCTAGTTTTCAATGGCATTTATACATCCCTTCTCCTAAGCAAAATATTAATATTTGTAGTTAGGACAAAATAGGGTGAATTTAGATTTTTAGCAGCAACATTAAACAGGCTGATTAGCAATGAAGCTGCTGAGAATAATTACTCTCCTTTGTAAAAACCTTTAACTCTCACTAACCACTGTTAACCATTGTTAAGCAACAAACCTCATGACATCACCTGAATATTTGCCTCTAGCCAGCTGCAGGGACAGCTGAAGTGGCCCTTGAGCTGCTCTGCTGTTAAAGTGATGTTATAATGTTCCTCTTCTTCCAATATAAACCTTGCTGTGTGAACAATTGACAGTGCCTCCCAGATAGTGTTGATGACAGCATGGTCGGAGGCTGGGATCCTCCCATCTCTAGGTTAGGGTAAGGGGACTCTGAGCCTCCTGACGTAATCCGGAATTAGGGATTTGAGGGCTCTAGCCAGCCCCACCTTTTCTCTGCATCCCAAGCAAAGCCACAGAGCCATGTTTGCCACTCTTTCTGGAAGGCTGCACTGGGGATGTGTTTAAACTGAAGATATTGACACAGTTCACAAAGAAAGCGCCTGAAAGAAGATGTGCAACTATTTTTAAAATATTCTGCTTCAAAAGTTATTTTAAAAATTATTCTAAAATGTTTTTTGCTTGTTCCTAGATTCTTTTGATTCCTGTTTTACTTCATCATTCTCACTAATATCACTGTCATGTTATCTGTCACATTACCTCTTTCAATCCTACATCCTACAGTCAAACATACAAATTGACAAGCAAATAAATAAAACCAAAGATCTCTTACCTCAAACAGGAGTTTCCCTGCGCAATATAGGAATGTCTCCATTATGAATGAAATGTGTGAAACTAAGCTAAACTAAACCAATCCTAGCTAAACTAATTCAACAAATATATGAAATATGATAAACAAATAATAAACAGTATATGTAAATAGGTATATTAACTAAAATGAATAAACAAATAAATACTATAAAATAAAATAAACGACTAGCATGCATGTGCGGGGGAACCTTTACCTTTACCTTTTAAACTACATAAATACAATTAAATAAAAGCAGAAGAAAATATAAGCAACCAAGTAAAAGCAACTGAACCTAACTAAGCGCCCACACGAGCTAAAACTCTGTGTAAATAACTTTCAGTCAGCCAACCAAAAAGTTTTATTTATTTCTCCTTTGGGAGCTCATGGCCCCTGTCAGCACCATTATGAGGCATCACCTCAGAAGGGAGAAGCAGAGCAAACCGAGTGGCTGAATGAATGCTACTCAGGGTTTTATCTGTTTTTCAATATTGGTGGAAATGTAACTACAAAATCCTGCTGATGCGTTTGGTGCAATCAGGGGATGAGCTAAGAAGAAAAATAAAACACAGCTGAGAGTGAAAAAGGGCTGCAGTGGTGAATGAGCAGACCTGGAGGGATTTCTGTGCTTGGTAGAGTAAATTGCACTAGGATCTCACTTTAAAGAGCTTCCACGCATTGCTTCTTGTCCAGGTCTTAGGTGCTTTTGAGAATAAGTTAACTCCCTCATTTTTTTTTATTCCATTTATATCCCGCCCTTCTCCGAAGACTCAGGGCGGCTTACAAGCTTAGCAGTAGCCTTTATTCTATGTATCTGCCTGCTTATTAGGGTTTTCACACACACCCCCAAGTGGCATTATTACAAAGTCAGCTTATTGCCCCCAACAATCTGGGTCCTCATTTTACCTACCTCGGAAGGATGGAAGGCTGAGTCAACCTTGAGCCTGGTGGGATGCGAACCTGCACTAATTGCAGGCAGCTGGTGTTACTTAAGGAGGCATTAGCCCACTGCTCCACCAAGGCTCATCTGTATGGCTACCCCTCAATTACTGTAAGACAGCTGTCATGTCACCCCTAATCTTTCTCTTTGATAGGCTAGTTCCCTTAACCGATGGTTGTACAATTTATCCTCCAGACCTCTTATTATCTTAGTTGCTCTTCTCTGACTCTTAGCATCTTTTTTGTATTGTGGCAATTTTCCAAAAAGCCCTTAAGAAGACCAGGTCTGAGTGTGATGGAAAGTACACCTGAAGGAGCAGGGGGGAGAGATTTGGCAACATAAGAGTTCTCCCAGAAAGAGACCTGGATCAAGAGACTGCGCAGACCCGAGCTGGACGGGGGACCAGGAAAGAATTTTAGTGTAGATTGAATTCACACAAGATTCTCTCAGAGTATATCTAGTAAGTTAGAAGGTTATAGCTTGAATTTGGCAAGATTCTGTTGATTAGGTTTAAGCAAATAAAGGATTGAACTCAATTGGATTTTGCTGTGCCGTTCCTGGTCTTGGGCCTGACATTTCCTTCAACTATGGGATTTCTAGTTTTTTTTAGGATATCTATTTTTATGGACCTTTATATTTGTATTTGCTATTTTTCTCTCCCTAGTTTTTGAGAGGGTAAAAGTGAGGGATGGGAGGGATAGTTTCAGTGTGCTGTTAGAGCAAGTAAATTTGAGGAATTAAGAACTGTCCAGTTAAGGGATAGCCTTCTGGGAAATGTAGTTTTAAGTTGCTTGGTCACATCTGTGTTTCAAATTGGCCACTGGGTGGGACTTCCGTCTGGGATACCTGGTTTCCTGCTTATGTGCAGAGTGGCTGGCTCCTAATGAATTCCAGCCACAAGGACCACAGGGCTTTCTGCTCCATACAATATGGGGAAATTACCTTTCTTTTTTTTACACCACGTGATGGGTCAGCTTATAAAATGTACTTTGAAATGTGCCTCAGAAGAATCTCTGCAATAACTGTGAGTTAATGTTTAAAGAACTCCTGATGAATTAAATGATCAGCATGTAATCCTTTCCATGGAGTTTAACTGTCTGAGTCTTAGGCAAAAACAGCTGCCTTTATCCAGAACAGTAAAAAAAGAAAGAGATATTGCCTTCCCAACAGTATATTGCATCTTCACTCTAAGTTAAAAGAGATAAAATCACCTCCCAACAAAGAAAAGCTAATTACTTGCTCAAAGGGAGACTCTGCTTGCGTGACTAAGAGATTGCCCCAACTCTTGCTTATTTTCATGACAAACAGCTAGCCAGATCACTCTGCATGTGAAACAGTTTGCCTTGCATTGGAATGTTACAGGGGAGATAAATGAATCCAAGCCTATGTTTAACTGAAGCCATCAATCCAGCTGTTCCCTTGATTATCACTTAAGGAGAAATAATAAAGAAGCCAAACCGTTTTAAGAATTGGAAGGCATCTACAATCCAAATTGGGATTTCAACCTCAGGAGTCCAGAATCCTAGAAATTCCAGAAATGGAGAGTCAGCCTGGCAATCATCATCAGAAGGGAAACACAGCAACTATTGTTTCCAAGTGTAGTCTAGGTGCAGTGGCCTCTGGTGGCTAATCTGCAAACAACAGACTTGTATTTATGCTACCCGCATACAGCACACCCTGGTAGACAAAGAGTGAAATTCATTGAACTCCTTTAAAATGTACAGGAAATTCTCTGAGTCTTCCCTAGTCATGGCAGTCTTCTAATGGGCCAGAAGAGCTGGTCCAACCAACTAAACTTGACTTGTGTGCAAAACCTGATGTCCAAAATTTAGAAAAGGCAGAAACATCTCAAAAACCTTATGACCTGAGGCATCAAAGAAAGCCTACTGAAGCCATGCACTGGAGCCTGATGGAGAATTGGGATAGGTTCCATCAACGTCATGAAAAATCCTGGGAGAAGTGCAGAAACTCTTTGAAGCATCCAAAGACGAGCCTTCCCCTGAGCGCATTTGCTCATTGGAAGAGGATATGGAAGAACTTTATATACAATGGATAGGTTGGGAATGCCACCTCATAGACATCCAGTCGCAGCTAGGAGATCCAATACTCAAAGAGGAAATACAGTTCCTCAAGCTGATAAATAAAGAGCATGAGAACCTCCTACAAAGTAGTAAAGACTTTTTCCAAGCCGATCTTCAGGTGAAAGACACACCAATCAAGAGGCCTGAGTCTGAGGTGACTCATCATTTGCATGCACCATCCCAGTGATCACATCTATCTTCCTCTCACTCCTCTAAGAAACCCTCATCCTTTCATCCAAAGTCACAACACTCTGAGGCATGTACCAGCTGTCACAGCAATCTTCTGTTTCAGGCTCCTCCCGTCCTTCTAAAGCATCTGCTCACCATAGCCATTCATCTCTACAAAGTAGTAAAAACCTTTCCCAAGCTGATCTTCAGGCGAAGGACACACCGAGCGAGAAGGCCGATTCTGAAATAACTCATTGTTCACAGGCGCCATCCCAGCGGTCACATGTAACTTCCTCTCACTCCTCTAAGAAAGCCTCATCCTTTCATCCCAAGTCACAACTGTCTCAGGCGTGTACCAGCGTGTCACAGCAATCTTCTGTTTCAGGCTCCTCCCGTCCTTCTAAAGTATCTTCTTGCCACATCCATTCGTCCTGAGCCTCAAGTTCAGAGAGCCTTGCCGCTCAAGCTGCACAAGCATGAATTGAAGCTGCGGTGGCCAAAGCAGCTCTACATGTGGCAAAAACAGAGCAACTACAAAGGGAAGAAATGGCCAAAGCTCAGGCCACAGCAGCTCTACGTGTGGCAAAGGCAGAGCAACAGCAAAAGGAAGAAATGGCCAAAGCTCAGGTCAGCCTTGAGTTTTTACAGTGCAAATGGGAGGCATCAGAGATAGCAGCAAGGGCAGCAGCTTTACAGGTGGAGGCTGAAGGTGCTACCTTCCTGAACAATTTTGGAAGGACAGAAAGTGTAAGCTCGAACAGCCATGTCAAGGCCTACGTGGATGACCAGAACGTGCTGCGACATGAGCCGGAAGGAGCAATGCGGTTTGCCACAAATCTCCCGAAACCAAGTGAACAAGGAGGAAACTCACAACCACCAGATGTGCAAACCAGTCAGAAAGCTGACATCGTACCATCTGAATCACAAGACCTTCCCCTCGGATCTGTAAAACTCACCTCGACAAACCAAGAAGCAAGGAGTAATCGGATTAGCCCATCTGCAACAACGAAGCCTCCTCAGCAGTAAGCACACAAGAAGCTACGATTCCTAAGCTCAATGGAAAGGCAGAGGAATTCCAGTCAAACCTTCAAGGCGATTCGGAAATGGATTGGCAGCGAGAACAACCCCTAACTGGGTCATGGGAAGATGCCCTCATCAGTAAGTACTCTGAAGAAAACCATCAGCCATCTTCAGCACATGCCCCTACTCTTGGAATCAATGCCTATGAAGATCAACGACAAGCCACTAATCGTGCTCCTAATGACTATAACCCCTATACAGCACCAATGTATCCTCCAACATCCTGGATAAGAAGGTTGGATTTGGCATCCAGGGGTGTGCAGAAATTCTCTGACAAGCTGGGGAAGGAGTACTTATTATGGAAGCATATTTTCAAGAATACCATTTGTGATGAAGGATTGCAGCCAGCCGAAGAGCTCGGGCATATGATAGCATGGCTGGGACCAGAATCTACAGACATAGTGAAGGACATCTACTCATCCCAACTAGGTAACCCAGACACTGCCCTTGAGCAAGCTTGGGATATGCTCGATCAGCAGTATGGCACATCTACATTGACAGAGTCCTTGTTCTTGGATCGTATCAGTGAATTCCCTGACATCAGTATCAGTGAACCTTGCAAGCTGTGGAAATTCTCTGCCCTCCTTACACAGCTGCAGACAGCACAAAAAGATCCCACCTTGCTGGGACTTGTCTGTCTTGACCAGTTCAGGATGCAAAAGCCTATCATTCAAAAACTTCCACAGCAGTTAAGTGAAAAATGGATTGAGTTATCTGATGCTTACCAGGCAAGGAAACAAGGCAAAGACCCCACCCCACTTTGCTGTTCTTGTACAATTTGTTGCCCACCAAACGAAGCTGTGCAATAACCCTCGACACCTCGGCATCAGAGAAAAATTATTTTCCAGCTGCCAAAAAGGCCAGTCAGAACTCTGGCTCAACCAAGGGTCCATTGCAAACTGCAAAGGAAAAAACCCTTGTATCCGTGCATAAAACAGAGGTTGCTACCTTGCCCACAAAGAATTCAGATGAGCAACAGTTGAAGAAAGCTCAATCTAAACCTCTGCAAACAAATAAAGACGTGATCTGTCCACTACATAAATCCTCACATTCTCTGAACAAGTGCAGAGAATTTGGAAAGAAGTCCCTGAACGAAAGAAAAGCTTTGATCGGGAAGTACAAGATCTGTTACAAGTGATGTGAGTCTACAGAATACATGGCCAAAGCTTGTGCAACTAAGGTGAAATGCCACCTATGCAAGAGTGACAAACACCCAGGAGCCCTGCATCCAGACTCTGAGCAGCTACAACAAGCAACTTCTCCTTCAACCAAGTAGCTTCAGCATGGCTCCAAAGAGCACCAGAGGTGACCACCAACGTCAACTGCACGTCAGTATGTGGTGACTCACCATTCCCTCATTCATGCCACCACATCTATTTAGCTAAAGTCTACCCCACTGGACTCCCAGAAGAAGCCATGAAGATGTATGTAATAATAGATACACAAAGCAATCGCTCATTAGCTAGGTCAGCATTCTTCGACCTCTTTGATGTCTCAAGTCAAGAAACACCTTTCACAATATCAATGTGCACTGGGCCCCAGAGCACGGCAGGGAGGAAAGTCACTGGACTCTGCATAGAGTCGTTAGATGGGAGTCCATGGTTCCTACTGCCGCCATTGCTAGAATGGGACGCCTTACCAGATGATCGCAGTCAAATTCCAACATCAGAAGTAGCAAGCACCATACCTCACCTGATGCACATGGCTGATCACTTCCCTGCCCTAGATCCTGAAGCCGAAATCCTACTTATGTTGGGAGTAGACGCCCCTGACACCTTTGCTTATCAGGGAATAGTCAAAGGCCCATCAGGCACCCCAATTGCTCTTAAGACAGAACTTGGATGGGTCATCTCAGGAACAGTCTGTGTCGATCGGCTGCAAGCTCCAACCCAAGCAAACATATCAGCGACTTCCATTCTTAGTAACGGGAGAGCATCCCACCTGAAACCATGCCAAGAACACTTCACACTTTTGACAACCAAACCATTTTACGAGCAACAGTGTTCCAGACCAGCAAAGACGACAATGATTTGGCCTTGTCAATAGAGGACAAAGAATTTCTGCAGCTCATGAATAAGGAATTCCTACAGGATGCCACCGGGAGTTGGGTAACCCCACTACCCTTTCACATACCCAGGCAGTGCCTGCTGAACAACCATGAGCAAGCTTTCTCTCGCCTCAACAGTCTGAGGAGAATCCTGAACAGGAAGCCCAAAATGAAAGCTCATCTAATTTAATTTAATTTAATTTAATTTAATTTAATTTAATTTAATTTAATTTAATTTAATTTAATTTAATTTATTTAATTTAATTTAATTTAATTTAATTTAATTTAATTTAATTTAATTTAATTTAATTTAATTTAATTTAATTTAATTAATTTAATTTAATTTAATTATTTAATTTAATTTAATTTAATTTAATTTAATTTAATTTTGGGACTTATATGCTGCCCTATCTCCCAAAGGACTCAGGGCGGCTAACAACAATAAAAACAACAATAAAAACAATAAATACAAATATTAAAAGAAATTAAATTTTACAAAGCCCCACTAAAAACCAGTAAAAATTAAAAACATAATTAAAACCTCCAACGTTTTAACTAATGGAGTTCATGGAAAAGATGATCCAGAGCAAACATGCCGAGCTTGCCCCACCCCTGAAGAAAGATGAAGAGTGCTGGTATCTATCATTCTTTGGAGTGTACCACCCACAAAAGCCAGGTCAGATAAGAGTAGTCTTCAATGCCAGTGCACAGTTCCAAGGCATCTCTTTGAACAAAGTCCTTCTCACAGGGCCTGATCTCACCAATAGTCTGCTCGGCATGCTCATCTGCTTCAGAAAGGAAGCTGTAGCAGTCATGGCTGATATCCAGCAGATGTTTTATTCATTCTACGTCAGGGAAGATCATCGCAATTACCTGCGCTTCCTGTGGTTCAGCAATGAACAGCACAGCCAACAAATAACAGAATACAGAATGTGAGTGCACATCTTTGGGAATGGTTCTTCCCCTGCAATCGCTAACTATGGCCTGCAACACACCGCTCGTGTAGGTGAAGCCAAATATGGTGCAGACACCAGATGCTTCGTAGAATGGGATTTCTACGTCGATGATGGCCTAAAATCTGTACCCACTCCAGCAGAAGCCATATATCTAATAAAAAGGACATGCCAAATGTTAGCAGCAGCCAACCTTAGGCTGCACAGTGAAGAAGTGTTGGAAGCCTTCAATCCTGAAGACCATGCTAAGGGTCTGCAGGACCTCGATTTTGGCACAGATGCCCCTCTTAGCCAATGCAGTCTCATTCTGTGTTGGGACTTGAAGAAAGACATCTTCACCTTTAGAGATCCAGCACAGAACACCGTCTTCACAAGAAGAGGAGTTTTGTCAACAGTAAATAGCCTGTTCGACCCTCTAGGGTTTGCTGCACCTGTAACAGTCCAAGGGACGCTCCTTCTGTGCGCACTCTCCCAAAGCACCACAGACTGGGATGAACTGCTTCCGCAAGAACAGAAGCAAGACTGGGAGACGTGGCATAGATCCCTAAGTTGTCTCCAAAGCATCCGCGTGCAGTGCATGTATATTCCCATTTCACCTGCCGCTGCAATGAAGAAAGAGTTGCATGTTTTCTCAGATGCTTCAATGAAGGCAATAGCAGTAGTAGGATACATCCGAGTCTACGGCGGGGAGAGCAACATTTAAGTTGGTTTTGCTATGGGAAAGGTGAAACTGGCACCACAACAAGATCACACCATACCAAGGTTGGAACTCTGCAGTGCCGTTTTAGCTGTAGAACTCGTAGACCTGATAACACAAATGATAGACCTTGAGCTACAATCCATCACCTTCTATATGGACAGCAAGATGGTGTTGGGCTACATTCACAACCAAAGCAGATGCTTCTACGTCTACGTAAGCAATAGAGTGGAGAGGATCAGAAGATCTTCAAAACCTGAGCAGTGGTGAAATGTGCCAACAGACCAGAATCCATAGGACCAGGCTACATGGTCCATTCCTGCATCACAGTTGGCAGAATCAAGCTGGCTAAAGGGTCCTGAGTTCTTGGCTTGCCCAGAGATATCACAGAGACCAGAACATCAAGATTACGATGTTCGACCTCAGGTACCCAGCAAATTGCTCAGACAGAACGAGAAAATGACCATCCAGGCCATCTGCTTGTCTACAAGGATCAAGGAGACAGAGAAACTGCCTCATAATCATTCCCTAGAACCGGCTCGCTTCAAACACTTCTCCAGTGTTTGTAGCAGTGATTGTTCATTTTCTGCATGGCAAAATGAGCTTCCCAGACAGCTATCTCCAAGCCTAGAGAGGGATTCTACGAAGTGTGCAACAAGATGCATACCTGGTGGTATTTGAGTGTCTGGAAGCTAAGAAGCCTATCCTGGGGTCTAGTTCACTGCTGAAGCTGAATCCGTTCCTTGATAGTCATGACTTACTTCGAGT
Organism: Vipera ursinii; assembly: GCF_947247035.1. Classification (NCBI taxonomy): domain Eukaryota; kingdom Metazoa; phylum Chordata; class Lepidosauria; order Squamata; family Viperidae; genus Vipera; species Vipera ursinii. The sequence goes on along the minus strand of NC_139512.1, from coordinate 228,891,780 downwards.
AGGGGGGCATCTAGATAAGGCTAAAATAGCACCAAACATCAAGCACCCTGTTATCTTTCCCTCTTGTCAACACATCACGCACTGGTCCAACACTACCACAGAACCATCCACCATCAAGGCCGGCACTTCACAGAAGGTGCCATCAGAGCTGCTGGACTCTGGATCGTGGGAGCCAAAAGCTGTATTGCTACCATTTTGTACAGGTGCCTGCATTGTCGCAAACAACAGGGCACGACACCACACCAGTTGACCTGCCACCTGAGCACCTTAGTCCTGGACTGCCATTTATCAACCTAGGCCTAGACGTTTTTTGGCCTTGGTCCATGACTGTTCGTCGGACCAGAGGTGGTCAAGCTAACAGCAAACATTGGGCTGTCCTCTTCACATGTCTTAGCATTCGAGCTGTTCACATCGAAGTCATCGAATCCATGGACACTTCCTACTTCATCAACGTTCTAAGAAGGTTCCAAGCCTACAGCGGCCCAGTTAAGGTATTTAGATCTGACCGTGGAACTAACTTTGTAGGAGCCTGCAAGGAATTACAGATTGAAGAAGGCACTTGCCTTGATTCAGTAATTGACAAATATCTAAAGGCCCAAAACTGTGTATGGACTTTTAACCCTCCCCATGCATCCCATATGGGAGGAGCATAGGAACACATGATTGGCAACCTGCAAAATCCTGGATTCCATGTTGACAAAGACTCCCACACTGACACATGAGATCCTCACCACCCTCATGGCAGAAGTGGCAGCTATCATCAACACTCAACCTTTGGTTCCAGTTTCCTCGGATCCTGAAAATCCAACTATTCTCACCCTGGCCACCTTGCTAACCCAGAAGACAGGCGACTGGCCAGCACCATTAGGGAACTTTGTCCCCAAAGATATGTATAAACAACAATGGAGACAAGTTCAACTGCTCGCCAACATCTTTTGGAAGTGCTGGAAGCAAGAATATTTGTCTACTCTTCAGGATCGCCACAAATGAAAGACCAAAGAGCCTAACCTAGAAGAAGGAGACTGTGTCTTGCTGAGACACAAGGACACACATCAGAACTCGTGGCCCATGAGACTTGTGCACCAAGTTCTACCCAGCTCTGATGGACTAGTTCACCATGTTGAAGTCCAGATCACGAAGCCACAAGAGTCAGGTCGTGACTCACAGACTTTCGTTAAAAGGCTTTACACCAGACCGATCACCAACCTGGTACTGCTGTTGATGAAGACCGAACTTGAAGAATGAACCTCGAGCTATGCATATTTGTGTCTACATCATAATAGCATTTTGTTTGATGCTATGCCTTTGGTTATCTGAATTAATAGTTAGTTAATAGTGGAACTTTAAAATTCCAGGCAGGGAGTGTGCTGTTAGAGCAAGTAGTATTTGAGGAATTAAGAACTGTCCCCTTAAAGGATAGCCTTCTGGGAAAGTTGCTTGGTCACATCTGTGTTTTGGATTGGCCACTGGGTGGGACATTCATCTGGGATACCTGGTTTCCTGCTTACATGCAGAGGGGCTGGCTCCTAATGAATTCCAGCCACAAGGACCATGGGGCTTTCTGCTCTGTACAACATGGGGAAATTACTTTTCTTTTTTTATATCACATGATGGGACAGCTTATGAAATGTACTTTGAAATGTGCCTCAGAAGAATCTCCGCAATAATTGTGAGTTAATGTTTAGAGAATTCCTGATGAATTAAATGATCTGCATGTAATCCTTTCCGTGAAGTTTAACTGTCTGAGTCTCAGGCAAAAGCAGCTGCCTGTATCCAGAACATTCAGGCTTGCATGATTCTGTTAACTTAACCTCTAACATAGGTAGAACTAGCATTTCTGGTCCTGCTTCTTGTCTTGACACTAGAAATGTTACATTAATGTCAGGCCCATCGTACATTTTGCAAATCAATATAATGTCAGTTTTTGGTATTATATATTCTTATTGGAAAGACTATTTGATTTCCACCTTGGAAAAATCATTAAACAATCTAGGGAAATTTGTTTTGATGTACAGAATAATTTTCTACCTTACAAGTAAATCTGATGTAGAATCCAGTTCTCACTGGAAACCATCCTTGGAGTATAACTGAATACATGGATTCATGCCTCATCCAAAATTTAACAGAATAACGGAAGGGACCTTGGAGGTTTTCTAATCAAAACCCTTGCTCAGGCAGGAAACCCTATACGATTTCAGACAAATGGTTGTCCAGTCTCTTCTTAAAAACTTCCAGTGTTGGAGCATTCACAACTTCTGGAAGCAAGTCATTCGACTGATTGTTCTAACTGACAGGAAATTTCTCCTTAGCTCTAGGTTGCTTCAACATCATCTGCAAATCTGAAGTGGTTTAAATAGATGCCACTGATTTTTATTCCATCTTTTGCTGAGTCTAGTTTGTGAAATACTCCTTCAAGGCAGGCTGAGAAAAGGATAGATGATATTATATCACCTTGTCGTACACATGTCATATGTTGATTTCCACTTTAAGATCAGATTGTTGTTATTGTTTTTTTCATATATTGACTGTAGTAAGTTTATGTAAGCAGTCTCTACACCTTGGTTTTGCAATGCATTGATTGTTGCTTGCTGGAATACTGAGTCAAATGCATTTTCATAGTCAATGAAAGCCTTGCACAGAGGCAGAGTGTACTAATTGTGCCTTTTAATGACTTGCTGAACAACCTGGAGGTGATTCATTGTGCTGTAACCACTTCTGAACCTTGACTGCTCCTTTGGCTGGTTATCATTTAATGTTCTCAGTATTCTTTTTGCTATTATCTCGGTGAAAATCTTGAAGATGATTGAAAGAAGGCTTATTGGGTGATAATTCTTCAAATAATCTTGGGCCCCGTTCTTATCTATAAGAATCACTTCAACATTTTCCCATACATTGGGTATTTTTCCTTCTCTGAGGCATCGAGTATAGTTTTACTAGCATCTTATAGCAGAGATTTTTGACTGTACAGTGTTTTCCCAGTGGTGCTATAGATATGGCAGATTCAAGGACATTTTTGGCTATTTGTTCAATTTGGTCCATAATGTTTATCTCTTCCAAATCTTGCAATAGAGTGAAGCGGTTTGATAAATTAATCTCAAAATCTCTGCTTTTCTCTATCACTCTTTATTTTCATTTTTCATGACTTCCACATGGGCCAGTCACTTTTCCTCCAGTTATTGTTCTTCCTATTGTTGTATTAAGATCTCCCATTAGTATTTTGTATCGGCATTTTTCTTTCCCTTGAAGCTGGGCCACATCATTGTAAAACTCTTCGACCTCATCATCATTATAGCTTATCCAAGCATAAGCTTGGATGATTTGAAACTTGTATTGTTCAACTGAATGATGCATTGGACTATGCTGGTTGGCAGCTGCGATCCGTCATGGCCTGTTCACCTTGGGTGACCCTTATGGACACATACATGTTCGACGACATAGCCCACAATTTCACTTACCCACACAAGCCTCTTTGCCTCGTCAGGGCCCCAATCATAGAAGGAGCTTCGGGAGCGCATTTGATGGAGAATATTCATGATAAGAAGGTTGTCATCATGTTGCGACTTCATTTGGGACCAAATTGGGACTGATTGCCATTGCTGTTGTTAAGTGAAACGGGGTAAAGCACGATGTCCCCTCTCTTGGCCACAGCAATCCAGCCAGTTCTGGTGGTCCCTGATTGGGTCAAGCAAGAAGCGGAGGGAGTCCTCAACGAAAGGACTGCAGGTTTCTTGAATTAGAACTTTTCAACCCAGCGGTTCTGAAAGTGGAGGTGGTAGCTTTTCATCTGGATTTATTTGTGCACTAGAGCAAAATACATGGGAAAATCCCATTGCTGATGAAAATAAAACTAGGGTTATGGTTAGGATTAGGGTTAGGTCTCCTTGAAGTCAGGACTAAACATTGATGTCAGGGATAGATTACTAGAGATTCTGAAAGGAAAGTGGAGGTGACAGTTTTTTGTCCAGAATTATTTGTGGACTGGGGTAAAATACATGGGAAAATCCGATTGCTAATGAAATTAAACTAGGGTTAGGGTTAGGTTTCCTTGGAGCCAGGGCTAAAAACGTATGTTAGGGACAGATTATTAGATGTTCTGAAAGGAAAGCAGACGTGACAGTTTTTTGTCTGGAGTTATTTGTGGACTAAAGTAAAATACATGGGAACATCCTTTTGTCAATGAAAATTAAATTAGGGTTAGTGTACAGGTTAGGGTTAGGACTCCTTCATGTCGGAGCCCAAAACTGATGTCAGTAAAGATTGTTAGAGGTTTTCCAAAGAAAGTGAACATGACAGCTTTTCATTGAAGGGATCTTTCACAGAGGAGATAGTTGAACTGGATGAACAGAAGACTATTCTATTCTATTCTATTCTATTCTATTCTATTCTATTCTATTCTATTCTATTCTATTCTATTCTATTCTATTCTATTCTATTCTATTCTATTCTATTCTTATTCTATTCTATTCTATTCTATTCTATTCTATTCTATTCTATTCTATTCTATTCTATTCTTATTCTATTCTATTCTATTCTATTCTATTCTATTCTATTCTATTCTATTCTATTCTATTCTATTCTATTCTATTCTATTCTATTCTATTCTATTCTATTCTTGAAGTCCTTCAAGCCCACCACCATGTATAAAAAAGCATTGGAATCTTTGGTGCCATGAACATTGCCATCTGAAAGTCTTGAAAAGCCTACTCCTAGAATGTTTATTAAGCTTGTTTGTACTTCCAATATATTTGTCAACACTGCAAACACTGGATGTTTTTGGTCTGACAATATAAGAGGCAGCCTTTTTCTTTAAATTGTTTTGCTCTTAGAATTAGATGAAGCTGGGGAAAGGAGGGAGAATGTTTCTGTTAGATGTTTTTGTGCCAGCCATGGCAGTTCCCCAAATGGTCATCAGATGGGAGCAAAGAGACTCCTTTGCCCCCACTGGTGGGTCAGGGGACTCCGGCCCCTGCAGCCCCATTGGAGAGAGTTAATGGCCCTCCAGCCCCCTCACTCTCATTGGTAAGGGAGGGGCTGGGGACCCCCATAAAAACCTCTGCACAGGGGCTGCTCTTTAGCTCTTGTTCAAGCTCCCTTTGGGACTGATCCATGGGCTCAATCCAGGCATGGATGCCTCCATGCCAGGGAACTCTTTCTCTCTTCTTTACCTTTAAATAAAGCTTCACCTGATTGCATCCCTGCGTGCTGCCTTTTTCTTGGAAGCACCTCAACAAGCCATCGGTCTCATGAGGCCTCTCACAGTTTCCCCCGGTTGTTTTTAATAAGGTAAGAAATGGCGCGTTACAGAACGGAAGGGAAGCTTTGCCCTTCAAACTGATTGGATAATGTGTTTTATGACTGCTAATTGGAGGAGGGGAATTCAGATCTTAGCATCCCACCATGCTGTGCCAATGCTTTGTTCTCATTATTATAGACATTTTAGAATAAACAATGCCTGAAGGTTCTTTGAAGTGTTTCATTAGTCAGAACCATGACATTATGCTAAGATCTACTTTCTTTTCAAACTATCTGGAGTCCTGAGCTCCAGCCTCTGTCTCTAGGCTTGAGAGAAGCTGGCAAAGATTCAGGGGAAAATTTTCATCATGGGAAAAGAGAAACTGCTTGAAGACGGTGACCCGGCAGCTACTGCCCCCCTCCGGGGGGCGGGGGAAGAGCAACAGACACCATGCTGTGGGAAGGTAAGTTTTTGCAGGACTCTCAGATAGAGGCGGAACCCAAGCAGTTAGGAGAGCTTATCTGATCATCAGGCTGGAACCACCCCAGCGGAGACTCCAGATGCCTCAAACTGTCTTGCCGCCCTCAAAGACTTCAAAAGCAGAATGGTGGAGAGCTACCAGATCGTCTGCCACTGAGAATTTGGGTGAGTGGAAAATCCTGTCTGCAGACAAGACAGCCCTCCAGCCCCAGGAGTCCCCTGCCAGGCCCTCCAACTCCACACACACACACAGAGAGAACCCCAGCCTGGGGCCCCTGCAGCAATGGGAGGTTTGGGAACCCCCACAAGTGGAAGGCCAACAATCTCTGAGCTTGCCACAGCTAATAGAGGCCTTGCAACAGCTTGGGGTGGTGCAGAAGCCTGAAGATCAGCAGCTGGTGGGAGGACGCTTTCTTCTCATTATTACAGACTTTTTAGAATAAACAATGCCTGAAGGTTCTTTGAAGTATTTCATTAGTCAGAACCATGACAATATTCTAGTTACCTTTTCTTTGAAATGTCTCTCTTTTCCATGAGTTTTTCAGTTTAGATTTCAAAACAGATTATCACTCAAGTGAATGGCAGCCCCAGCACTTATTCATTTATCCTTCCATTATTGCCAGAAAGGATTGGTTCTCATTATAATTGTCACTCACATTGCCAAAATATAGGACTTAGATGTTAATCTAAATCAGCACACTAGTCCATTCAGCTCCGTATTGATTCCAACAGAGCATATTTCAGGTTGGGATGTCTATAGCTTCAAAATGGTGTGAACATCAATCAGTGTTCAACTCCCTTCTAATACACATCACACACAATGAAAAAAGGTGAGGCTTCAATTGCCTGGTCTTACCTGCCATTTTGGCACTGCTGACCTCTCTCCCATCCCATGATGTCCTGCTTCCAACCCTACTGAAGATCCAGGGGTTGAAACTAAGAACTTCTGCAAAGCCTGCACTTGTATACCTGAGTTAGTCTCCCTCCCTTGTTGTGGCTTTCTTTGAGTCAAAGGAAAAGTAGATTGGGAACATTTAAGAGAAAACAATAAATAGCACTCATATCGAGCACATGTGTGCACTCTTTATTGCAGCCCACTAAATGTCCTGATAATATACAGCAGAGTCCCAAGGTTAGGCGTTTGTTAATTACATTCTTCCATCTCCATCATCTGAGGATCATTGAACCTGATCTGTCTTACTCATGGAGTAAGGATACTTTTCCCCCCAGATCCAAATAATGGATATAAAACCCTTCCAGATCAGTTTGTTGTGTCCTAGCTTACACATAAGGATGGAAATCTCATAGCCCAACTTGGATTTTTGTTATTGTTAATAAAAGGCTTGGGAGAAAATTTAAGGAATTTGTAGGATAGAAACAATGGAATATTTTCTTTTCCCACAACCCAATTCTCATTTCTTCCCCAATTTCAAGTTTTTTTCTCTTAGATAGGGGGCAAAATGTATCAGCCCTCCAAGGTACTTCAGACAAGAAGCACCATCTATGAGTATTAACACTACTTATCTATTTAAAAATAAATTGAGTGCAATGGGAAGCGTGTGTTGCAAAACCAGCAAAAGACATAAGAATCAAGTAGGGCAGGGGTGTCAAACTGCCCCTTTTCGGCAATGGGAAAAAGTTCCGATACGTCACGCGACGTTATGTGACGTCGCGAGTTTGACATGCGTGAAGTAGGGCTAAACAAAGGTGGATCAGATACTAAAATGAGTGGCTGAATGCTTTGAGGAAAATCAAATGGGTTGAAAAGATGAAGATCCAGAAACTTGGTTAGGTTGAATCTGCAAGAAAAGAAAAGTGAGAAATTTTAAGAACAAAAAATGATATATATATAAAAAACATATGGATGTAATGGAAGTAAGTAATTAGACTTAGTTTTATTTCTTATCCTTTTCCTTATCTTAATTTTATTATTTTGTCTTAATAATTCTCCTTTTCTACAGTTTGAATAATGTTTATCCTAACAAAGTATTGGGTGATGAGTAAGTATGTCTATATGTAGTTTTCCCTACAATATCTACATTATTTCTTTTTCACTGAATAAAATGTAGGGTTAATTTAAGGTACAAGAAGACACACCAGAAAACCTACTAGTGACTCTCTGATTCGGCAGATAATGTCAAAGTCATTTTCTATTTTCTAAGTAATAAAAGGTTGCTGCCTATTCTTTATCTTTCTCCTATCTCCCAGGGTTTCTGCCAATATCGCCCAGATTTTCTTGGCACAAACTGGCTTTAAGCATGAATGTGGAGAGAATGCATGCAAAGTCAATACAATTCCTGAAAGTATTTACAGAGGATAATATCAACATCTTCTTCATCATCATTATCATCATCACCACCACCACCACCTTCATCATCGGATTAATTTTATACATGAAAGAAAGAGCACATTGGATAATTACTTGCAGAAAACCATTTGGGAATATCAGTGTGACTTTATATAAAGGTAAAGGTTCCCCCACACATGTGTGCTAGTCATTTCCGACTTTAGGGGCCAGTGCTCATCTCCGTTTCAAAGCCGAAGAGCCAGTGCTTGTCCGAGGATGTCTCCATGGTCATGTGGCCAGCATGACTAGATGCCAAAGATGCACGGAACGCTGTTACCTTCCCACCGTAGTGGTCCCTATTTTTCTATTTGCATTTTTATGTGCTTTCAAACTGCTAGGTTGGCAGAAGCTGGGATGAGTAACAGGCGCTCACTCTGTTACGTAGCACTCGGGATTCGACTTGCCAAACTGCCGACCTTCTGATCGACAAGCTCAGTGTCCTAACCCACTGAGCCACCGCCTTTATAGCAACTCTTAATTTTCCTTCCAAGCATTTTCTTGAAAGAGATTTATAGTTGCAGATTTTGGTGCCTTAGGAAATTTGTTCTCCATATTGTGCCCTGCATCACATGACAAATCATTTATTTTCCAAGCATTTAGGCAGCAGTCTTTCTGCAGAAAGCATGTCCGTCATTCTACCTTTTTTCTCTGATATAATTCAATAAGAAATGATGTGACCGCAGCATAATGTACAATGTGGTTCAGCTGTATCCTTTCTTATTGTTCGAGCACTCCCTCATGTGGCTACTATGTCGTTTTACAAACCTTGAGAAAAAGATCTACCCAACAAGCCTGAGGACTTACTTACAATACTTACTTACTTACCATAGACTGTTTGGATTCCCTAGGGCAGTGCTTTTCAATCCTGTTAGCTTTAAGATATGTAGATTTCAATTCACAAAATTTCTTAAGCAGCATAATGGCTGGGGTATTCTGTGAGCTGAAACCCACACATCTTAAAGTTGACAAGGTTGAAAAACTTTAGGAGCATTAGAACAATTATTATTAACTCTTTCCAAGATGAAGGTGTATCAGTTTCTGTCCACTAGACCTCCAAGAACAGGTGGAGAGCCAATAAAATGTGAATTCTTTGCAGTAAACCCGTTTTGAGCTAAGAAACTCTTAAATACTGTATGCTTCCATATTTTTTGTGCTTGTTGCATCTGTGTTTAGCTTTATGGATCCCTCCTAAAGCCCACTTGGATCACTCTGTTCCCAATATCTTGATTAATTTAATGGCTTGTTTCTAAATATTAATGCACAGGTAATCCTCATTTAGGAACCACAATCAGAGGGAAAGTTGATGATTTAAGTGAAGTGGTCACTAAGTGAAACCACAACTGTGTTTGATCTTACTTCAGCTTTCCTTTGCTTTACAAATCTGTAAAGGTTGTAAATGTAAGGATTGGTTGTAAAGTTATTTTATCACCATCATAACTGCAAAAGGTTGCTAAAAAAAGGCTGTGGTGAAACCAGGACTACCTGTACTTATTGTTTTCTTTGTATTATAATAACATTATTGTGTAATAATGCAACCTCCTCCTTCCAACACACCACTTATTTATTTGTTCATGTATTTGCAGCACTTACAGTATTTCCTACAACAATGCAAAAGAATTCTGGGCAACTTAAAAGGTTTTTTTAAAAAAACTTTTTGTTAAAAAAGAACTAGCAATGAATAATTAAATCTAGAACAGTATCAAAACCAAATATTAACTACAGAAAGTAAAAAAGAAAAGTTTTTTTAAAAAAACCAAACCCAAGAACAGAGTGGTCCTGAGAGGTATCTGAGACTGACAGTGCATCAAAAAGAAACACTTTTAACCTTTTTAAGGACTTAGAAGAATGTGATCTGTATGTATTTCTAGATTCATACTCAGAAGATTCATGAATGATATGTGTTCCAGGATAATGTTGCAGGATCCAATCTGGGTCAGTCACCAGGACCAGAGGGTTAGTCTTCTGAGCTTTCAGACTCATGCTGTTCTCTGACGATGGGTTCTAGCACGAGTACAAATGCTCGGATCAGAAGATTTATTTCAACCGTGGTGCATAACCTTTACAAAGAAAGAGGATTTTCAGCCAGCCCTTTGAATTAAAAGAGGCCTGCAAATGGTGCTTAAAGGCAGCCTTTTATAGAGAGCAGGGTGGATTTGATTTAAATCAAGGCAATTTAAATCATGATTTAAATCACTAGTAAAAAGGCTTGATTTAAATCAACTCGATTTAAATGATAATTTTTAAAGAGCAACTGTCATCTCTGTCCCACAGCGGCTCTTCCTCTGACCCGCTGTTGACTCACCAACAGTCCCATTCACTTTAATGGGATGGCTGGTGATGCAGGAGTGACACAACAAGGTGAGGGATGTGGCGGGCAGCAGGTGAGTGGATGCCCGCTAACGGGCTGCCATGATGGATCTGAAATGACAGGTGCTCTTTAAATGCAGGGACTCATTCTTGCTGGTAGTTAGAATCTTTAATATTATTATTTGCAAACAAAATGAAGGTTTCCTATTTAGCTGTCAGGTTAGTAAAACAGCGATATCAGAATCGATTTTAAGTTAATAGGTTAATCACACATACCAAATTTCCCAAAAAATTAGACCTACCCCTAAAATAAGAACTACCCTAATATAAGGTAGGGCCTAATATAAGCCCTACCCCCAAAATAAGCCTTAGTTAGGACCCTCCCCACTCGGTCCCACTTCGCTGCTGCAATGGGGCAGGAGGGCACATGTTGCGCTGCCACCACAACAAAGCAAGGAAGATGGGGAAGGGGGTGGAGCTGCCCCATGTGCCCCACACCTGCTTACTTCACCACCCCCCGGCCAGACCATTCCTTGCTTGGCGACCTTCCCTTTCACTCCCCACCTGAGCTGGACTACCATGCTACAGAGGATGGCCAGGGTAGGCCCGGTCCCACTCTGCCATATCGGAGCTGGGATGGGGGGAATGATGGTGAAAGGCTCTGTTGTAGCAGCGGTGTAATGTGCCATGTGGATTCCTGCTGTGAGTGGCCGCAGCAGAAGTGGGCTGACTGTTGTATGGGGCTGTTGGTGCTGCTACTGCGAGGCAAGGCAGGTGTCAAAAAAAATATAAGACATCCCCCCAAAATAAGATCTAATGACTCTTTTGGAGGCACGATAGTTGGAGAGCTACTCAAATTCTTTTATTTAATTAAAACACTTAGAGCCTGGTACAGATGCATTTTTCTTTAAATAATCATACAGTTTGTAGCGTACATAGATTTGCAAAACAATGGCATAAAAGAATATTCCTGAACTTTGTTTTATGATTTATCTCATGATTACTGTGAAATTGTGTGAATGCATCAATGCAGTGCGTGTTATCTCAGCTTGCAAGCTTGGATTCATTGAGTGAGTTTACCAAAAAATGTAAATATTACAGAATATACAGCCTCGTGCTACATACCTAAACTCCATTGCATGCTGAATAAACTAAATTATTAATGTATCTTAAATAGAAAACTATATTTAGCATTTTATTAGAAGAAATTTGATAGAAATAAAAAAATCTGATTTAAATTTTAAAAAATCTGATTTTTTTTTAAAAAAAACACTGATTATTATTCACCCTGGTAGAGAGCCATTCCGGTAGCCTAAATGGGTGACAGTGAGGTTGTGAATCACTCTGGCCAGGTCCTGTTGCCCTAGGCCAGGGGTAGGCAACCTGGGCTCTTTTACGACTCATGGACTTCAACTCCCAAAATTCCTGAGTCAGCTGATGGATTTCAACTCCAAGAATTCCTGAGTCAGCATAGCTGCATAGCTGCAGCTGACTCAGGAATTCTGGGAGTTGAAGTCCATGAGTCATAAAAGAACTGAGGTTGCTACCCCTGCCCTAGGCGGGCTGCAACTGGTTCACTCATCAAAAACTGAGCAAAGATGCCCACGGCCCTCAGTTCCTATCTGTTGCAAGTTGTGGACCTCCTCCTTTATGGGTAGACCCTCATTAGTCTTCAAGCACTGGGTTTGGATCTCAATGGCATCACAAGTTCAGCGTGGGGTAGCAATGCATATCTGGGTATCATCAGCATGTTGATGAGGCAGAGCCTCAACCTGCCATGTGTCTGTGATTAGGTGGCTTCAAGGAAATATTAAATGCAACATGGAAATCACCAAGCCCTGTAGTAACCCACAAAGAAATAGTTCCTGGGCTCACCACCTCCACCCCAACTGAGTGGAAAAACTTTGAAGAAGGAGTGGAACCAATAGAAGAGAGTCCTCCAATCCTCAGCTCCTTCAGGCTCTCCAAGAGCATGCAATAGTCAAGCACTATTGTAACCTTGTAGAGCCAAGATTTGAGAAAATGTGTGATTTTGCTGACAAAATGGTGCATTCATGGGTCATTGCAGCCAGACAGGAGCTCTTGATGCCGGTTCTTCCCTAATAGGAAGTTGGTCACCCAGAAAGTTTGCTATTGGACATCAGCCACTGATGCAGTAAGAGAGTAAAAGTCAGTGTAAGTGATAATCATGTCACTAAAGTAACATGTAGACCAGGCATGTCAAACTCGCGACGTCACGTGACGACACGCGACATATTGGGACTTTTTCCCAATTGCCGGCAATGAGCTGGCCGCAGTTTCGGCGTGACGCATCCGGTCCACGGGCCAGCAGTTTGACATGCCTGTTGTAGATCATGATATAGGCTTTAGATTGGATTGTACTTGTGTTGTGATTCAGGGTCAGCCTGTGGGTTCGGCAGTTGGGTCGGACGACTCAGAGGAGGAGGAGGGGGGTGATGAAGAGCTTGCTGATGATGGCCTTGAGGCTCCGCAGAGCCCTCAACCAGGCCCCTCCCACCTGGTCATGACGGAGACCCAGCTGTGTGAGCCTGACAGCGTGGATGAAGATGACTCACAGCTGGCCCTGTTCATGGATGCCCGACGCAGGAGGCAGTCAATCAGGAGTAAACAGAGGAAGGCAATGGGGCACCTCGGAAGGAGGCAGAGAGAAGCCACGCCCTGAACTGTATAAAAGGGGAATGCGTGGGAGGGCTGGTTTGCTGAACGCAACCGCTTGAAAAGCTCCTGTTTCTTGGTTCGTGTCTTGTTCTGTTTGTTTTTGTATTCATAAATTTGGTAGGCTTAGTTCCAGCCTCTTGCCTTCTTGTAAAAGGGGTTGTCCCTGCCTTTTCTGCAGGGCCGGTAGCAGGCTGGTACAGAACAACTTCAGTTTTTTGATTTGGCTTTTCTCCTGAATCACTGTCTAGGACCTGAAATCACTGTGAAGAATCTTATTGTTTAAAAGACAAAGGGAACTTTCTCTCTTTCTCTCTCTTTCCTCCCTCTCCTTCCTGCTTCCTACTCTTCAAAATGGAGCTTTTCTAGAAGTGAGGCTTTTAAGTTTTTTTGTTATTGCTTCAAAAATCTAGATAAACGCAGTGAAGGTCTGCTAGCATTTACTGACAGCTGGGTAAAGCCCACACTTTGCATTCGAGGGAACAATTTTCTAAACATTTTATTTTCCTTTTTTTAATAGGACCTCCTGCCATTTAATTGGTCAGAATTCTCTCAGCACTTGGCTGATATTCAAAAGCAGATCCTGGAATAGCACATCCTGCCAGATTCACATTTCCAACACCTTTCTTTTGCTTACTTTATTTTCACATAGGGGAAATATTATGAGAATAAATCAAAAACAGTTTCTCTTGCTGGCATGGAGTTCTAATTGAGCTGGGAGGAGCTTCTCTTTTCTGCTTCTTCTTACCACCAGTAACATTTTAATATAATTTAGAGCTCATAATCTGTTGTCAAATGTGGTCATTTTTTCCAGATGTTAATTATTATTAATGGGAACATTTGAAAAAATGTCAAGTTTATAGGCACACCAGAATTAAAATGTAGCTTCTTGGCTTGGCAGGCAAGTGGCAAACATCACATCAAAGTTTCAACAGCCTGTCTTCAACAATGAAAGAAGATTTTTCTTTTACTTTATATTTTTTTGACTGAGTAGTAGTAATTCAATTACATACAGATATCATTAGTACAGATTTCAGATTGCTACCTTAAACATTTCCTCTTTTTCCCTTCATTAAAAGCAGGACTTTTTTTGTCATAGAATGCTCAGAACGGAGTTCCGGCACCTTTTTTGGATGGAACCTTGTAGGGTAGGCAAGGCGGGTTGTATGACATGTGTGAGTTCCGGCACTTTTTTCTTTTACAAAAAAAGCACTGATTAAAAGACAAGTTTTATCTTATCAATCACATAGAAAATAACTTTCTTACATATATCCCTAGTTTTTAGTTTACACATATTCTATTTGTTTTAACATACAATCTTTTAGACAATCAATGACCTAATAGATTTTTCAATTTTAATTTCCACTAACATTTAAATTTAACGTTTGATATTTATCATTCCCAAGATTTTTAATATACTCCCAATTCATCTATCACCATTCCTCACAAAATATAATATTCAAAATACACATCCCATCTGCTTAACTTCTCACCCTCTATATCAACAAATTAAGAATAAAATATGATATCCTTCCTTTTTGCTAGTTTTCAGTTTTTTTTAGTAATCAAAATTTCTTTTTATTTCAGTATTTAATACTTCCTCTCTCTTCCTCTTTGTATCTGCTATCTCTTGTTTAAACCAATAATTTTTGTTTTTAACGTTCCATATAGACCTAGTTATTACTTTCAACAATGTTTTTAGCTTATCTACCTTTGTTGTTGTTGTTAGCTGTGAAGTCGTGTCCGACCCATCGCGACCCTATGGACAATGTTCCTCCAGGCCTTCCTGTCCTCTACCATCTTCTGGAGTCCATATCTACCTTTATGCACAAATCAATATTCAAATTAGCTATTAGTATTTATATTGCTAAATTTTAATGATCAAAATTTTTTCTTTATCTCAGTTCATAACAATGTCTTATGTTCAACATGCACATCTTATCTATTTAAGTATATTCTATTTTAGATTTCAATAAGATGGTCAAACTCCATTTTTCTTGAGTCTTATTCTGGTTTTTTTCCTTTGCCAAGTCATATTCCATGTCCTTGTTTTTGGGTCATCAAACCAGTCTCCTTGTAATATTATGTATATTAATTGATATTGGCAAAACCATCCAGTCGCCATTTTTTTGAGAGGACTTGTAGATCTAGTGGGTCATCTCTTTATTCTTCCATATCGACATGGTTGTTCTGAATTGTTTATCTTCTCATCCAACTGTTCTTTTTCTAGATCCTCTAGTTCCTTCTAAGTGTATAAGAAACCTTTTCCTTTTTCCAAGTTGTCGATGTCTTTTCTGGATTTTCACGTCAATATTTGTTGAATAGTAGATTCTTCTGTCATAGTATTTGAATGTTTCATTTTTTATATCGTATTTTGTATAGATGGTTCTTTAGTTGTGGTCAAAGTGTGGGCTTTCATATCTGGGCTGTCTTCTTGTTCCTTCCCATAGCCTCTTAGTATTTCATTTGTTGTGGTAAGTGTTTGAATTAATATTTTCAATGTAGAGAGAATTTGTTGATCTTCATCCATGAGGAGATTTTGTTCCTGGTCTTCTTCCATATTGGTATTGTAGACTGAAGGCTTTACACTTAGAAAATTCAAAAGGGAGAAAAAGTTTTTTTTTCTAGGTAGGGAACACAGAGCCTTTCACAACTGTTGTTTCAAAATTCTCAAGGTTATGTATCTTATCTATTTCCCTGGGCAGTCAGCCAGGCCCCTTTTAAAGTTTCCCTTTCAGTCCCAAAGTTATTTTAATCTTTTCAGTTTTTCTTTTTCTTTTATATAAGAAAAAACCCAGATTTCCAACAGAAGTAGACAATGAAAAATAAAAAGTAAAAGATCTTTCAGTCCACATGCTTTGAGAAGTAAAGTTCCAATTGGGATTCAGTTACTTTTTCAACGTTTAAAATGTCCCTGGGTATTTAGTCGCTGCTCTTTCTGGAGGGAGGGCTAAAGTCCCCCTTCCCTCACCGTAGGGGGGAGTATGCTTAGCAGCTTAAGGAGGTACAGAAAATAATTAGGGTGTAAAAGAGGTAGATCTTACCCAGTCTCTTCCGTGCTGCTTTAAGAGTTGCCTGGTGGAAAATGTGACTTCAGCTGTTCACAGCCTAGGGACGAGTCATAATGACAGGTCTTTTCATCTGCCGGTTTGGAGGGATTGCCAGGTCTAAACGGGAGAGTTGCAGCTCTTCCGCAATCCTTGCTGGTCGCCTCTTCAGGGTGACTTTCGGCCCTTTTCAGGAGCCCCCAGCGATGCAAAACTGGACGGGAGAGATAGAGCAAGTCTCCCAGCCGTCCATAGCGGCTGCGTGGCAAACCGGAAGCCCAAGAAGATTTTTCTTTTTGCCTCAGTGTATTGTGCTGAGCATTTCTTCTGCACCTTTGTCATCAATTGGAGGTGCTTTTGTTCTCAGGACTGTAGGAGAAGCACAGGCAACGCTGGGGTTCAGAGTTAAACATGTCATCAGCTTAGAGTCGTACATTGCCACAAACAGTCCAAGTCCAAACCCACTTGAATTCTGTTGACCCTTACCTAGAGCCAATTTAATATTAAACTTTAGTTGACTAGATCCTTGTGCATAGGCTTGAGCAATAAGTGTTTGAACTGCAATTTAACATATGGCCCTGATCGCGACAGGTCATGCTAATCAGATTGTTTTGCTGCTTCTGAAATAATGGCATCCATCCCTGGCATTTCTATTAGAAATAAAAAATATATGCTCCATATGAGAATGTAGTTATAACTTACAACATGTACCATCCAACATTGCAATGTTCTAACCAGTGTACTGGCAGAGCATTGATTTTATATAGCACATGTATTTTTCATGCATGTGCATGTATTTATGTGTGTGTGTGTGTGTGTTTATGTAAAATAATTAGATCTAGATTAGATTAGAAAATTTAGATATAAGCTTTTCTTGGGCTACTGGATTTTCTTTAAGACAGACACAGAAACAATTTGTTATAACTTTTCTCAGCAAACTGGAATCAGTCATCTAGATTCTTTTTAGCTGACATAGATTTAATATTACAAATTTTTCCCAGGGGATTTTCATCCAAAGGAACCTTAAGCCATGAAGCCAAAGCAATTGTTAAATAATCAGTTACTTTTCATTTTAGCCACAAATATTAAAGGAAAAAAACCCCACAGTATTTCCACACTCAAGTGAAATAATAGAATACGATCTGACATCTGGGGCTGCTCGAGGCTTACCCTTCCCAATTATATCAAGTAATGTAAACCAGTTCAGTCTGTGTGGTAATTGGTCATTTAAATGCCAACAACATGTTATTTGTTAGGACTTTGAAACTGTTATCAATGGAAAGAACAGAAATGGGATGTTGGGAATTAGATGTATCTTTGAATTATATGAATTTGCCCTCATGCTTCTATCCTGAGATTATATGCTGGAACCATAGTCTAAATGTGTCTGGGCATTTGGGTCAATTTGGACTCCTGCTGAATACATGGACAATTCCATGTAGCTTTCTTGGCAAACTTTTTCAGAAAGGGTTTGTTGTTGTCTATTTTCAAGGGCTGAAAATGACTGGCCCAAAATCACATGGCTGGCTTCTGCTTAAGTAGGGTTGGAATTTTTCTATTCCTAGTCCAGCCCCTTAACCACTAGACCAAGCTAGCTCTTATCTAAATAAGATATTTAGATACATCTTATCTAAAGAAGATATAAATGGCTTGCTGCCAAATTATATGTGTCCCCTAACTACATAGGCCCCAATTGTGCCATCTGCACAGAATATGATGGCTTACCAGCTAAAGGAGAACTATTCTATTCTATTCTATTCTATTCTATTCTATTCTATTCTATTCTATTCTATTCTATTCTATTCTATTCTATTCTATTCTATTCTATTCTATTCTATTCTATTCTATTGTGGACACATCCGGAACTTTGAGAATCCATCTGTAACTTCTCCCCAAATAGCTGCTATTGTAGAAACAGCATTAATAAAATGTCCACCATAGTTCCATACAAACTATCACAGAGCATCCTTCTAGGAAGAGAATCTATCGAGGAAGTTGCTAACATCCAGCTCCCACACCTGCGGAAATATCGCCAGAAAACCACGAGATCCTTTTTATTTTCTAAGCCAGACAGGGGTGCTCCTTAGTAGCTTAGAGGAATGCTTGGAAGTAAGAGTGATGCTGGGGGCTGCTAGATCGTCATTTAATAAATTAATGTCCAATAAAGTGGGCGGGGGGGGGGGGAAGGGAAAGAAAAAAAAACACACATAACATTCAACTTGCACATGGTACCAAGATAGGTCTCTAAGGCAGGGGTCTTCAAACTCAGCTCTGTTATGACTCATGGACTTCAACTCCCAGAATTCCTCAGCCAGCATACCTGGCTGAGGAATTCTGGGAGTTGAAGTCCATGAGTCATAAAAGGGCCAAGTTTGAAGACTCCTGCTCTAAGGGAACCCAGGCTGACATTTAGAGTCTAGTTAGCAAGATTATTCAGCCCTCTGTCTACACTCGGGAACGATCGAAGCGTCCAATATTCTTCTCCAATATGCTTGCACAGGATTTAACTTCTCGAGGGACGTGAGGTTCGTTTAATAAAGACAAAATCGCGCCCTTCCGGGCTTAATACGACTACCCTCCCACTTTTCCCCCGCGCTATCTGCCCCCCCCCCCACGTCTCCCCCTCCTTCTCTGCTCAGGGGGCTCCCTCGGCAAAAGTTTATCCACGCGGAGGCGCAGCGCGGACGGGGAAGCCCTCCGGCCCGCCCCCTCCCCGCGAGGGCTCCTCTCCAGGCTCCGCCCCCAGCAAAGCGCCTGCTTAAAGCAAGTTTCGGGGCGATCTGGAGGGAGGCTGGGTTTCTTTTTTAACACCCCCCCTCCCTCCCCCAGCTGTAGCTTTTGAGCTGCCAAGGGAGATTCGCGTGCCAGTTGTTGGGGAATCTGGAAGAGAACGCTAACCGTGCTCTGCTAACGCTAACACAGTCTGCCCGTTTGAGGTCGTTGGGGCTTATTATTATTATTATTATTATTATTTTCCCCCCCCGTGGTCTTTTTTTGCCCATCATCTAGCAGTTTCACAGAGCGTGGATCTAAGAGCAGAGCAAAGTCAATTTGAAGCAGCATTAAGCGGTTTCTTTTGGGGGGCAAACTGCAACAGGTAGGAGACCCACGGAAATTTGCATTTGCAAGATGCAAAATTAAGTGTAATCATCTCTCTCTCTCTCTCTCTCTCTCTCTCTCTCTCTCTCTCTCTCTCTCTCTCTCTCTCTCTCTCTCTCTCTCCACTCTGGCTCTCGCTCTCATTCTCTCTCTCACACACACACTTTTCTTTCCTGTGATTGAGGAGTTGCTAGGTAAGCAGGTGAGTGGGTGAAGAAGAGGAGCAAAGCTGATGGGTTTTGTCTGTGTTTTTTTTTTCTTGGAATCTTCTTCTTCTTTTTTCTGAGGAAGCACCTGTGTGAGAGATTTGGGGCTGTCCTCCTGTCCATTGAGCCGGGGTGTTGATCCAAAGTATCTAATTGTGTTCCTGTTGCCTGAACTGTAAACCTCCTTGAGATTGGCAAGGTTTATTCCAAAGAACCAGGAATATAACGCTTGTTGAATTCGTATTCATTGGCTTTTTTGGGAGGTTTTGTATATGGTATGTTAACAATAATGAATTTTCTTCCTTTTTTTAGTTCAGCATGTTGCTCTTAAGGCTAATGTGAACCAGGAGGGTGATAACAGCATTGGTGGTTCAGCTAGAAAGATTAAAAGCAAAAAGCAACAAGAAAAACAAACAAAAAACCCCTCACCCTGAAATCCGTGCAACTTTGGTGAATTTGGGGGTGGGTGGGTCCTTAATATTTTCTGCTGTGCCTTTATAGTCATTGTGCATCCAGAACCGAAGCTATTGAAAGTAAGGGGATGTTGCATTAAACACAATTTTTATTCTAACAGTCCTGGAATGTAAAAGGATTCTCCGATGCTTATGGTCACAGATAGGACTCGTGGACAGGCCACTACTGCTTTTATTAAAACTTAATTCAAGCAGGACAGAAGTACCTCTGCTTAATGAAAAGGCAATCCAAGGAGCAAAGGTTCCAGCTTTCTTAAACACTCAGATCCGTAGCTTGAATGTACTTCTGGATTCAGCCCTGAAACTGAATGACCAGATTTTGGCAGTGACTATAAGAGCTTTGTCTTAACTAAGGTTAGTTTGGCAGCATTGCCAGCTCTTAGAGATTTCATATTGGGGCTGTAACACCAAATGCTTTTGCTCTATCATTTGGGTTGATTTAACACACTCCACATGGAAACTTTCTTGGAAAAATCTTCAGAGGCTTCAGCCGGTTCAGCACTCTGACAGTTGGCTGGCTTCAGAGAACAGGCAAATCCATTTCTCCAACATTTACACTTGGGAGCTTTCTGTTTCTGCTTGCAAGTTAAGGTGTGGGTTGTGACTGTACAACCTCATGCAACCATATTGTCCCAACACTGAATGTTCAGGACCTAGACTATACTCTTGTCCTCCAGGAAGAAAGTAGTGGTGGTGTAAGTTGTGTAAAACTCTGCGCACGAAGGCATGACATCTGGGTAGTATAACATCTGTAACTCTGTCCTCTGAAATTTCAAGGGAGAACAAATTATATATACCAGCACCATTCTGACAGGTCCTTGAGAGAAGTTCTTCCCCCAATACATAATTGGTTGGACATATTAAAATAAACTTGGATTTAAATAAATGATGTATCTATTCCTAGTTTCTGGCGCTCTCTTCTAAGTCAAGCCAGATTAGTTCCATCTCTGTTGGCCTTCTGTTAGTAGGGTATTCTGTGTTCATTCAGGCTGTGGTAAAGTAGGAGTAATCTAGTGCTGCTTTATTTCCTAACTAGATTTTAAACTCTGTTTTAATGTTTTATTTATAATATTTGATTGCTTTATTGACATCAGCTTTGGAAATTTCTGAACCTGCTTCTGAATCAAAAGGAAACATTTGTTAATCTTGCAAGTAAAGAATGCTTTAATATTGTTTATGAATTTGCCTTATACTTCTTGAAATCATCTTACATTTACACCTAATGTTCAATCTTGCAGAGAATTCCATAGCTGGGCCATTACTCTGTGGAGAAATATTATATTTGATCTGTCTTGATAAATAAGTTTCATTGGATTACTTTAGGTTATAGATACATTTGTGCACTGACACACCTATACATCATGCTGTGTATAGCATGTTTTCCTACACCTTATGTAGTATTATAAACAGAGATCCCCTGTCTTATCTTTTCTAAAAGAAAAAAAAAATACAAATGCTGTAACCCTGGTCATATGAAATTGTTTTAGGCTCTTAAACAGTTTGATTGTCCTTTTTTGCATCCTTCTAACTAAATGGTGACTTCCCAAACAGTCTCTTTTTTCATTATTTATAGGTAATTTCATTTCATTTCATTTATTAAATTTGTATACCGCCCTTCTCCCGAGGGACTCAGGGCGGTGAACAGGGCACATATAAATAGAGAATACAAAAATTAAAAAAGAATTAAATAATCGCCCAGATAAAACAATAACAATATAAAAACCCATTAAAAACCCTAACATCCCCCATCAGGTCCTAAACTACTCAAACCTATATTTGGCTACTCTGTTGGTCTTGAGTGGGTCATCTTGTTCACTGATAATTACAAGAGTGATGCTTATTATAGAACTCAGATAACTCATCAAGCTTAAGTATGTACTTATATAATATCATTGGCATGTGGGCAACCCATACCTAAGAAAAGACTGGCATATTGGACGAATGCATTGGTCACAAATGCATCTTTGTTAACTCAAAGGAGCACAGCCCTGAATTTAACATGATCTCCAATTCTAAAGGATTGGGAAAAAAACCCCAGTTTAAACTAAACCAACTGTGGTCTGCTCAGTTTTCATATTTTGCCAACTAAGATAGCTAATTCTAACTAAAATCGATCCTGTAACTTACCCCAATGAAACATATGTGTATATGTGACACACTTTTTATTGTATTTATTTGTACTGTATGTATTAATATTGCAAACCCTTGCCATGGTATATGTGTATGGAGATGACCATCCAAGTCATGGTTGTCCGAAAGGTGCTTTTTTTCCCCCCTCAAAAGGCAACTGGACTTTGTTTTTTCTTTGAAAATGTTTGACTTCTCATCCAAGAAGCTTCTTCAGTTCCTCAGAACTAGGATGAGAAGCAAAATGTTTTCAAAGAAAAACAGCAACAACAAGAAAGTCCAGTTGCCTTTTGAGGGGGAAAAAAAACCCCACACACCTTGGGGACACCTTGTCATGGTAGTGATGCTGGGTAGCACACAGAGAATTAAAGCCAACAATTTATTTATTTATTTATTTGGATTTATATACCGCCCCTCTCCCAAGGGACTCGGGGCGGTGTACAGGGCAATTAAAACACTATGAACAACACATAATATACAAAAATTAAAATGAAATTAAACCAAATAGCCCTAAACAATAAAACACATTCTAAAATTTACAATTTTTAAAATTTAAGATCTAAAATCCCAGTCCCTCAGTCCAGGTTGGCAAGTTCAAATAGCCAAGTCTTCAGGTCGCGGCGAAAAGAGCAAACGTCGGGAGCCATCCGGAGCTCAACAGGGAGCTGATTCCAGAGGGCAGGCGCGCCCACAGAGAATGCTCTCCCCCTGGGGGCCACCAGTCGACATTCCCTGACCGACGGCACCCTGAGGAGGCCCTCTCTGTGGGAGCGCACAGGATGATGGGAAGTTAACGCCGGCAAAAGGTACTCCCGTAAATACCCATAAATTATAACAATAGAATCTAAGAAACGATAATATGAAACATATTTGTGAGCCTAAAATTCCACTGTTAATACATACAGACCAACAACGCACCACCAACATGACTGGTTTAACCGACAGGCTCTAATAATAGATGTAGGGACATCTAGGTCTTCAGTGCCTTATGAAAGTCTAGAAGGATTGGGCCCCTGCTGACATCTCAGGATTGCTGTGCCATAGAGCATGTGGATGTCAAAGGATCAGGTTAAAAAAAGTTATATTAGTTGAATGAATTACTAATCCAAGCTCTTTGCCTATAAAGTAAGGCTTCCATTTATAAAATTAAATGAGTCCCCGGTGTGCATATACCTACCATTCATATTTTTTTGTCCCAGATACTTTTTCCTCTTTCCTTCCTCTTTTCACCAGGATGAAGCTGTGGGACAAGGAGATGAGATGGCTGCTGATAAGAGACAGGGAGGAACAAAACCAGTGATGGTGATGAGACTGTTTAAGGAGAAGTAACTGGACAGGGAAGGAGAGATGAGAGAGATGCCCAGCTTAGACAGTACAAAAAGGATTAATATTCAGCAAGCAGATAGTGCCTTCCAGCCAATGGCTAATCCTCAAAGGGTTTCTGCGCTTTTAAGCAGCATACCTATAGGTATCTATACCAGCATTTTCCACCTGAGCTTGGTTTCAGCAGAATCTTTTATTCTTTGCAAATGTAGAATGAGCCCTTTCCCAGTGCTTAAGAAATGATGGTGGGAAGGAGGGAATTCATGCGTTATTTATCGGCGTCGCTTCATGTATTTGTACTAGCCACACTCACTCTTCAGCAACTGGTAATGTTCCTGACTCTTGCTTGGGCGCACCGGTGCTGATATTGGCTACTGAGCTGCTATGAGCTGTTAATTAAAGCTTTCCTCAGTGTCCTGGAATGTCTCATGCATAGGACATTTTTGTTTGAAAGTTTATCTTTGTTCACTCTTGGGGCCAGCTAAAAACCTGCAGCCTAAAGGGGTTGGGAAGAACAAATTTTGGCCCATGCAAAAACTCTACTGACCTTTGGTCCTACACCCGAAGCTAATGTGTAATTGTAAAATGCTTGAGTTTGTAGGACTTAAGTTTAGATCTTTGGTAAGTTACTTTGTGTTGGAGTTATGAACTGTTTCACTCCTTGTACTAGCATACGATTGAACTGTGGTTTGTTACATCACAATTGTGTAAATTCATATACCACAGTGTGCTAAAAGGTTCGTGACACTTTCCCGACATCCTCTGGGAACTCTGGGTCCCCCACCTCACTCCATCATCAAAAAGTAATGGCTTTTTTAAATGAGTTGCTACAGAAAACAATTTATAATCCGCCTTGGAGGCTAGTTCAATTATCACTTTAAGGCTAGATTCGTACATTATTCTGAATAAATCTTATCAAACATGCCATGATGGACTGGGCTTCCTAACACTTTAAGTCTTAATTTATAGTTTACAATTCATTAAGGATGGCTTTACGCAATATGCTTGGTTAAAACCAGATAAATGCTAGTGTGTGGCATGGCAAAAATGTTTTTGCCAGTAAATTAGCAAAGAGGTGGAACTGGGGGTGAGGAATAACTATATGTATTTTCTACCAATGTTTTTTTTTATAAAGCATAACGGTTAGCTGGAAGTAGGAACTGTAGATTCTTGATCAAGATGATCTTCCTAATATTATTACAATAGTATGTTAATTATGATGCTTTGTCTCTTATGGCATTAGAATTGACCTTGTGGCTTTAGCTCTTGGATATTTTAATCTGATATCTAAAGGTTTTAACCACAGCTGTAAAAATATCGTAAATACACAAGACTGGAATAAACTGGAGAGTTAAGTTGGCCCAATAAAATAGTTGTGCAGAATTTGTGCAAACTTAGTTGAGGAGGGGCCCTGTCTACCTATAATATAAGTAAGAAAGCATGAGGAATCCTAGCAAATGTATATATATAGTCTCCTAACAACTGAAATAGGACTGAGCAGGATACTTATTGCTATAACACTGAGAGAAAAGTTATTTTGGCACAGTCAGAGGTAAACAATTACTTTTGAAATTATTCCTAGATCTTGGAGTGCCAGATAGTTAAAAGTGGAAAAAAGCAGTCTTAAAGCAATGCTGATTAATGAAAACCTCAGCACTTTATATAATATTAAAATATTATCTACCTTATATTTACTACAGCTAAAGTTTTTACTTTGCAGTAATTTCCAATACCTTTTTCAATCTAGTTGCTGTTGTGATGTGACAATAGAATTGAAATAAATAGCATAAGTTCAGGATAATTACATTTAATTGTTTCCTATTTTTAAATTGAAACCCTATTTTTAAAGCTGTGTTTCGAAGAACAGTTGCACAACATGCAACCTCACACTTGGGCTGCTCAACTTTCAAATGTCATCTCTCAATATGGCTTCTCCATCCAATTCCCAGTCTAATCAGATCCAAAAGCCAAGGATGCTTTCAAACAAGAAGTTATTGATGCAGCTACCCGAGGTGATATTGCAGCACTTAAATATGTCAAGTGTTTGAAGTGGCCAGCTCAATACAAATGAACCTCCCAGTTAGAAAAATAGACAACTTATATGCCTTAACATCCCAGAAAAGCTTTTCTGAAAGCTCGATTTGAATAACTGAACTCCATGGTAAGATATGGGAAGTTTCAAGGAGCCAGTTTGGCCTAGTGGTTGAGGTACCACGCTAGAAACTGGGAGATGGTGAGTTCTAGTCCCCCCTTAGCCATAAAAGCCAGATGGGTTTCTCTCTCAGCCCAACTCACTTCAGGGCTGTTGTGAGGAAAATAGGGGGAGAAAGGTGTGTTAGATATTATTATTTATTTATTATTTATTTATTAATTTAATTTGTATACCGCCCTTCTCCCGAAGGACTCAGGGCGGTGAACAGGGCAATACATAAAAACAAGATACAAAAATTAAAAATTATTAAAAAGTGATTAAACAGTGCCCATAATAAATTAATACAGATTAACAGTTAAAATCCATTTATAAAATCCAACCCTGTCCCATCAGGCCAGGCCAGCTTGTTCAAAGAGATGGGTTTTAAGATCGCGCCGGAAGGAGCGGAGATCGGGCGCCATCCGGAGCTCGACCGGAAGATGGTTCCAAAGATCCGGTGCACCCACAGAGAACGCCCTCCCCCTGGGGGCCACCAGTCGGCATTCTTTGACCGGTGGCACCCTGAGGAGGCCCTCTCTGTGGGAGCGTACTGGGCGGAGGGAAGTTCACCACTTTGAATTATCTGTAAAAACAATAAAGGCAGGATATAAATAAATAAAATAAATAGTACATTTTTTGTAGGCATCGTTCATTGTTGATATTTGGACTTGGTTGAAACATCATGTTTTGTGGTGCTGACCCCAGTGCTTCCAATGGAACTGATATTTATGAAAATAAATTTGGGTTATGATTTTCTCAGTACAAACTTGGCAACTTTAAGATGTGTAGATTTCAACTCCTGTCTGTGGAATTCTGGGAATTGAAGTACACACATCTTAAAGTTGCCAAATTTGGAAAAAAGTGGTCTAAGAGATAAGTACTTTATCTAAGAGATAAGTACTTTTCTGAGGTACTTTTCTCCCCAAGCAGACACTACCCAGCATGTGCTCTTTGATAGGCTGAGCTGTCCCTAAATTGTATTTCCTGTAAATAAATCTACTTTATTAGTGTTATCAAACCGGCTCCCCCTAATCATTGCTCAGATCAGATTCCCAGTCTTAGGAACACAGAAATGCAGAACACTTCCAGTTCCTGTATTTCCCTTACTGCTCGTTTCTGACAAATGATCATCCTTGGGGTCAAGGTAAATATTTACTGAGATAAGATGTTTAGTGTTGGTTTTGCTTTGAGACAGGGTAGGAGAGAGTGCTTGGCTCCTCTCCATGAAGCCTTTAATAATGATGTTCCGTTGGCAACTTCTGCTCTCCCTTGTTCTTGCAGCTTAATTAATATAGAAACCTAGTTAATGCATAAATAAATATTGATGTCACCCTCCCTGTTGCTACACTGATCATCTGCTTCATATTGACACCTTCACAGGAATTCTTGTGAGGTCTTTGTGTACATTCAGATTGGGTGCTAGGGTAGAGAAGATGTTAGGGTCTCTCTACATCCTTCTTGCTATAATACATTCATATGGCTTCATTTTCATTATTTTTATTCTTGCTGTATTTTCATTATTTTCATTTCATTGTTTTAGGTATTGTTTTACATTTTTTTAGAATATTACACTCTACTATTGTAAGCCCTCCAGAGTAGCCCCATGGCAAGATGGGCAGCAAATAAATTTAATAATAAATAAATTCTATCCATCTCAACCTTTGGGAGAATTGCAAGTGGCATGATGGGATTCCCTGGCATTCATGTAAATAACATCATGATTATGTGTATTAGAAACAATCTACTGAATATAAAAATGGAACTACGTATTGTGCGGTTCTATTTTGAAGGTGAGTAGAAATTACCTTATTAGTGAATAATTTCATATTGCACAATGCTACAAGTTCTGGCTGCAAAAAAAGAGTTTTCTGTTTCTTCTTGCCATTTAGTGCTTGTCTGGATATTATACATAAGCTCTGGTGTCAGTGTAGATGGTGAGAATGGGGGCAGCATAATTGCAAATGTAAGAGTTCTACATCCATTTTCTGTCAAGATTTAGGTTGGATTACTATGGCACAGAAGACAAAGCCAATCAGAATGAGAATATCTGTAGTGGTAAGCAGAATACCAAATTATGCTACTTTTGGACTGTAGGACCAACAAATTCATGAAATGAGTTATTTGGTAGGGGTGGGGAGACAAGCAGAAGAAACATTCCAGATTGATTCATGAATATTATAGAAACAAATCATTATTTTTATCGAGTAAATGATGCATTAGAATAGATTATCATCTGATTGGGCAGGAAGAACCTCTTTGGCAATTGAGGTTAAGTTATAATTTCCCACCTTTAGCAGTTGAATTGGGGCTTTTGACATATGTATTGTTTTGGCAACAGTTAAAACACCAAGAAAATTTCCCCATGGCCTCTGTATAAGAGCTCTCATAGGACAAACATTGCATTCATTATGATTCTTATTTTGGGGTGTCTAAACACAGTACATTTGAATTTAGCTTTAATATTCTAAAGGGCAATTCCTATGTAGATGTTTATTACAAGTGGATCATGAATGACTCACAAATACTTTTAAATACAGGTAGTCCTTAACTTATGACCACAATTGAGCCCAAAATTTCTATTGTTAACTGAGACAGTTGTTAAATGAGTTTTGCCCCATTTTATGACTTTTCTTGCCACAATTGTTAAGTGAATCATTGTAGTTGTTAAAGTAATAACATGGTTGTTAAGTGAATCCAGCTTCCCCATTGACTTTGCTTGTCAGACAGGTGATCGCATAACTCAGGGACACTGCAACTATCATAAATATGAGGCAGTTGCCAAGCGTCCAAATTTTGGTCACATGACCATGGGGAGGCTGCAATGGTCATAAGTGTGAAAAACTGTCATGTCACTTTTTACAGTGCCCTTGTAACTTTGAAAAGTCATTAAACGAATGGTTGTAAGTCAATGACTACCTTTTGTTGTTAGTTGCGAAGTTGTGTCCGACCCATCGCGACCCCATGGACAATGTTCCTCCAGGCCTTCCTGTCCTCTACCATCTTATGGAGTCCCTTTAAACTCACGCCTACTGCTTCAGTGACTCCATCCAGCCACCTCATTCTCTGTTGTCCCTTTCTTCTCTTGCCCTCAATCTTTCCCAGCATTAGTCCTTCCTTCTCATTCAGTAGTATTTGAATTTCAACTTCAGGATCTGGCCTTCTAAAGAGCAGTCAGGGTTGATCTCCTCTAGGACTGACCGGTTTGAATGCCTTGCAGTCCAAGGGACTCGCAGGAGTCTTCTCCAGCACCATAGTTCAAAGGTGCTCAGCCTTTCTTACGGTCCAACTTTCACAGCCATACATTGCAACTGGGAAAACTGTGGCCTTGACTATACACACTTTTGTTGGCAGGGTGATGTCTCTGCTTTTTAGTATGCTGTCTAGATTTGCCATAGCTTTCCTCCCCAGGAGCAAGCGTCTTTTAATTTCTTGGCTGCAGTCCCCATCTGCAGTGATCTTGGGGCCCAGGAAAATAAAATCTGTCACTACCTCCATTTCTTCCCCATCTATTTGCCAGGAATTGAGAGGGCCGGATGCCAGATGCCATGATCTTGGTCAAGGACTACCTAAAAATATCAATTTTTGTGATATGGGATGGATCTAAAGGCATAGGTCTACTGACACAATGAGACTGTTCAGCTCAATGAAAATATTTTGAGCCATATATATGTCTCACTCACACACACACACACACACACACACACAGAGAGAGAGAGAGAGAGAGAGAGAGAGAGAGAGAGAGAGAGAGAGAGAGAGAGAGAGAGAGAACTTCTGCCAGCATGCAGTGTTAGGTCTCTTGGAAGAGCTAAATGCCCTCTTTCCCCTTTATTGATGAGCTTGTCTTATATGTCTTTCATTTCAGGAAAGTCCTGTAGAATTTCTTAGCATTGGATTAAAAAAAAACCTTTTTTCATAGATGGTGTAAAATCCTGATTTCCACAAGCCACTGATTTAGCTAGTTCTTATGCTCAACATTTTAAATGAGCCATTCTGGCATACCCCACAATCCATTTACCCTATCTCCCACATGGTTTCCCACAAATCACGCATATCAAGTCAGAAGTGTTCTGGGCTGTGGTCAAAGCTTCTCCCCACTTGCTTCTTAATGGTTTATTCTTCATGTTATCTGGCATAGCGTAATCTTAAAGTGGGTCAAATTCAGAGTCAGTACAGCTTGCCAGAACAAATTGCATTTAGCGGCACAGTCCTTCTGCCTTGCATCAAATCCTGGAGCACACAACAGGAACTTCCTCCGTTGTAGACAAGGAGTCTATGGGTTCAAGGGCCTCGGTTGAGTCATGACATAATTTGAAATTGAGTCTTTCCCAGCTTTTAAAAAAGTTTATTGTGGTTCTTTTGGCTCCACTAGAGATGTCAGAGAACTTCATTCAGGCTCTATTTTTATGTAAACGATCCTAATTTACACTTTCCAGACTACTGTGTACATTGGAGCATAGCTTTCGTCTGGATTTTGCACTTTGCCAAATTTTGTGATGCAGTTTTCGGCACAACATTTGCAGACCAAATGGAATATATTAGGAAAGTTACAGGGACATGTAAATGTTAAGGAAAACCATCTACGCGAGCAAATATGAAATGTTTTTTTTTAAAAAGAAATCACAGAATCACGTAGACATTTGATGAAACAGATGTACGATGGAGTTCATATAAAACTGAAATGAACTGAGTTTCGATGGATCTGTACATTCCTAAGTTCCATCCTTGACAGAATGTTTTCAGTGTTTTAATAACTTTATGTGTCTTTCAGTCTGACATGTTATTAGTCATCTATTCTCTTTTTCTTAAAATAATAGAATTTAGCTCTTACATATCCAAAGCAATACATTTGACTTTTTTTGTATTCCTAGAATAAACTTGAAAGTACCCATGAAAATTATTGACAAGGCGCTCTTAGGCTCAGTTCAGATAGTCCATTTTCAAATAGTTTGATTTCAGCAAAGTACAGCAAAGCAAAATTTAGAATCTAGTCAAAAGTTGTGAAAAATATTCGCCAATGCAGGATAGTCAACATGTAGTGAAATACGACAACAATTGAGCCCAAGAGTTGAGTCCAACAATTGAGGCCAACATTTCTGTTGCTAAGCAAGACAGTTGTTACAGTGAGTGCCCCATTTTATGACTTTTCTTGTCATGGTTGTTAAGTGAATCACTGCACTTGTTAGTAACACAGTTGTTAAGTGAATCTGGCTTCCCCATTGACTTTGCTTTTCAGATGGCTGCAAAAGGTGATCACGTGAACCTTGGACACTGCGACCGTCATAAATACATGCCAGTTGCCAAGTGTCCGAATGTTGGTCACGTGGCCACGGAGATGCTGAAACAGTTGTAAGTGTGAAAAATGGACATAAGTTAGTTTTTGAGAATTACTGAAACTTTGAAATGTTACTAAATGAATGGCTGTAAGTTGAGGACTACCTGTATAATTCATACAGAACTAAAATAGCATTCCTGAAATAAACACCAATTAAATTTTCAAGACCCTCCCTGCATATTTTTTTCCAAGTCATTGCTTCTAATCTTGATAAAAGCAAATAAAAAGGAAGCAATCTATATTTTTCAAGCCATGCCATTGAGAAGAATCATTTTAAACAGACTTATTTTTCACAATATGAGACTGGTATACTTGTTGCCTTTCAGGTATTCACATACAGTGTGATTTATTTTTTTATATTTGTCATCTTAAACACATCATGAACCTTCCTTCTTTCCTTTCTACTTCTGGAGTTTTGAATTAAAATTTGGTAAGATTTTATATGTAGTGACTTTATAGTAAAAAAAAAGTCTGCTCTGGAATTTGAGATTTAACCTCTTCTGGATGGAAATTCAGTTCCTCTGAAATAGCAAGTTTATAGCTTAGGAATGGTCTTTGACCTTCCTTTGGATTTAGGGGTGAGCAGTAGTATCAAAGAGTAAGTTTGCACAGCTATTTCTGCACAGCTATTTCTGTCTTAGTTATGCCTCGACTACTTTAGCTCCACTACTGGAGCAGCAGCTGGATTGCTAAGAGGTACATCATACTGGGTGACTATGGTTGCCAGTGGCTGTATGAGAACAATTTAATTTGTTGGCTTGGATCTTCAAAACTTTAAAGTAGGGGTCCCCAACCCCCGGTCTGTGGACTGGTACTGGGCTGTGGCATGCCAACAACCAGTCCACACAAACAAGCAAAGCCCCATCTGTGGGATGCAGGTAGCACACAAAACCATGCCCCCTCTGGTCTGTGGAAAAACCTCTCTCCACGGAACCAGTCCCTGGTGCCCAAAAGGTTGGGGACCTCTGCCTTAAAGGCTTGAACCTAATACATACCTATCTCCATAGGAAGCTTCCTGATTAATTAAGTTCAGGGAAGGAGTACTCTCTTAAAATGCCTTCATCTTCTGGGATCCGCTGGACAGACACCTTGTCTTGTGCTGCTCTGGATCTATGAAATGCCTTCTTCCAGAAATTTCACAGTCCTACATTTAGGAAAGGAGTCAAGTCCTTTATTTCTGCTATTTTCCTAGTTTGGCTATGTTGAAGGGTGATTTTAAACATTTTTTATTAGAGGTTAACTGCTTATTTATCTTACTTTTACCCGCCTTCGGTATTCTTTGGTAAAAATGGTTGGTTAACGTGCCAGCCTAGAAAACCAGGAGATTGTGAGATCTAGTCCGCTCTTAGGCATGAAAGCCAGGTGGGTGATCTTGGGCCAGTCATTCTCTCTTAGCCCAACCCATCTTACAGGGTTGCTGTAGTGGGAAAAAGTAGAAAGAAAGAGTGATTTTCTGCAGGCAATTAGCGTACATCCCTTCATTCTGTGCAAAGAAATAAATGAAGTATTATTGCAAGCTGGTTCTCTAGATCTTTTATGCCTTTTTGATCAACTATCTCAGCGATTTTTTAAAATAGGTTCCCATAAGTCTGCCAAGTGGAATTTAATGGCTCAGTTTTGAAAGCTCTCCACATCACAGTGCAATGTGAGAGAAGTGTTAATGTTCTCTTGGGACGCAGGCTGCTCTGGATGACCTTTAGCTTATTTTCTGGAAGACTGAAAAAAAGGCTGAAATCATACGGCTTTAATTTTAAAACTAAGAAAGCAGGCTAGCAAAAGGACAGTAAGAATCTCAAACTCAGTACGGGACTTCCGGTGGCTGCGCGGCGGAACCAGTACCGTTTTGAGGTTTGCTGATCCACTAAATGCAAATCTTGGGCTGGAAAGCGAGAATTAGCTGGAAAGAGGAAGCTAAGAAGAAAGTGCCATTTGCTACCTGGAGGATTGGCTGTGGGCTGTTTGATTTTGCACTATTTATAATTGAGAAGAATGCTTTGCTTTTGGTTTTGGAGTTATTTGTGGTTTAGGGCATCCATACGAATGACCCTAGAAGTGTCTTCTAAGCTGCAAATAAAGGTGTTGGGCTTTGGGACGAGAGCTGCTTCCAGATCCTTTACATAAATATCCTTTAAGAGTCTTTTCCCATTGACTGAAGCTCTTGCCAGAACGACTTAATGTCACAATCTTGTTGAAATGTGCAATTGAAAGAAATTTGCCATTTCTCTCCTCACTATATGTTCAGTGAGATTTGGCACACGTGCACTTTGTGTTCAGGAAACCAACTGGCTTCTAGATATATAAGGAGAAAGCCCCATAAGATTAATTGAAGAAATTTCACTGATTACTGCGAACCATACAACCAGATGAACAACTTGTACAGTGAGTATCTGGGCTTGTTTGTCCTCATTATATGTGAAAATATCTTTGGTTCCTGGAGAAAGTTGCCCTCTTGTTGGTTGGAATGGGGTGCGGGGGGGGGGGAATTGAATTTAATAACTCAATGATTCCCAGGTGACACATGTCATTGACACTGCCTCTTCTGGCAGCAATAAAGAATTGGGCTCCTCAATTTATTTTGACAAAATTAATAAATAGCAAGTGGATCTGCCCGTGGAGGATTCAGAATTTCTTAACTGCGGTTGACAAATAAGTGTCCTCTGTGGCAAAGGCTTTTGGACTTTATCTAGAATTTTTATGGTGAAGTGGGCTGGGTCCATGGAACTGATTGAATTTCAGAATTTCAGCATTTAAGGTCTTATCCGCTGTTGATAATAATTATTTTTTGTATATGAATTTTGTATATGGGGGGGGTTTGATTCCTTCATGCTGGGGCTTTAATTATATTCAAGCTGGGAATAAAGTAGAAAGGCATGTTGCTAAAATAACAGGAAAGCAAAGGGCAGATTTCTTTCGTAATTCATTCTTACTTTCCTCAAGTTGATATAAGAATTAGGGTTTAAATCCTCCCAGATGCCTAAGGATCTACCTGTATGCGAAACTTGCTCAATACTATTTTGATGCCAAATGTTTGCTAGGTTCTGCTGCAGTAGCCCTTAACAGTTCCTATAACCATAACAAGTTTGTTTGCAAGGTTTGATAGACTGCTTTATTAGATTGTCTAAAACTGAACTGGCATGAGTTTTGATTGGGAAACTGGCTTATGGGAAAGTTGATGACTGAGTCTTTCTTCTATAAGCATTGCTTAACTAATTCTAGCACTTCATTCTAAATGGTTATTAGCCGTACTGGGACTAAAATAGTAAAATAGTACCGTATTTTCCGGCGTATAAGACGACTGGGCGTATAAGACGACCCCCTACATTTCCTGTTAAATTATAGGGTTTGGGCTATACTCGCCGTATAAGACTACCCCTCTTCCAACGCACACCAAATAAAAATAAAAAACATCAGATTTGATTTTAATATGGTAATTTTAATTCAAATGCTTATGACATGCAGGTGCTTAGTAGGAAAACTGTCAGTTATAAATATAAGGCTGTTTGTCATCAAACATGTAAACATAAAACAGTGCAAGTGGATTAAACTATAATAATAATAATAATAATAATAATAATAATAATAATAATAATAATAATAATAAGTTGGAGGGGACCTTGGAGGTCATCTAGTCCAACCCCCTGCTAAGGCAGGAAACCCTATACCATTTCAGACAAATGGCTGTCCAGTTTCTTCGTAAAAACTTCCAGTGTTGGAGCATTCACTACTTCTGGAGGCAGGTTGGTTAATTGTTCTAACTGTCAGGAAGTTTCTCCTTAGTTCTAGGTTGCTTCTCTCCTTGACTAGTTTCCATCCATTGCTTCTTGTCCTGCTTTCAGGTGCTTTGGAGAATAGCTTGGCTCCCTCTTCTTTGTGGCAGCCCCTGAGATATTGGAACACTGCTATCATGTCACCCCTCACCCTTCTCTTCGTTAAACTACACATACCCAATTCCAGCAACCGTTCCCTATTTTCCTAATTCACTTTTTCACTTTTCCTAATTCACTCTAAAGCTTTCCCTGCGCAGAGGCTTAAGTAACACCAGCTGCCTGCAATTAGTGCAGGTTCGCATCCCACCAGGCTCAAGGTTGACTCAGCTTTCCATCCTTCCAAGGTAGGTAAAATGAGGACCCAGATTGTTGGGGGCAATAAGCTGACTTTGTAATAATGCTGCTTGGGGGGGGGGGGGGTGAAAGCCCTAATAAATAGGCATATACACAGAATGAAGGCTATTGCTAAGCACATTGATTTGTGCTTTAAATTGTAAGCCACCCTGAGTCTTCGGAGAAGGGCAGGATATAAATGGGATTTTTTTTAAAAAAGGCCAAATGGGAGATCCGCTCCAGGTTTTCCAGCCTGCCCGCCCAGTTCTTGAGTCAAATGTGTCCTTAGAGCTAAGCCGCTGCTCTGGCTGCTGCCTTCCCCACCTGCCTTTCAAGTTGGGATATACTACAACTGCTCTTCAACTTTAGAAGGAAAGACACCCAGACCCCAGCCTGTAAAAAATCACAGACTGCAGCTTCTTCTCCAATTGGTCCCGCTTTCCCTGCGCAGACTAAATGGGAGATCCACTCCAGGTTTTCCAGCCAGCCCTGTCCCTAAATTTTCAGCACTCGTCGTAGATTTTCATGGGTTAAAAAGTAGTCTTATACGCCGGAAACTACGGTACATTGTTCCCTCCCTCCACTCTACTGTCAATACAAACAAATGATAAAAATAATATTTTCAGTATTGTATATTATTATTAATCAGAAAAACAGCAAGCAAATAGAGCCTGAATATCATCCCTATTATCATTTGCTCGGAGTAAAAAACAGAGGTTCCAGCATATACTCTAAATAAGAAGAAAAATGTGATAGGTCTTAATGTATGGATCTCCAGTTGGGGGCGGGCAGGGATCATAATAAGGGCAAAAACCTGTCACCCTACAGGAATCTCTGCTCCTTCATCATGTGTATTATGGTCCTTTATTTTAACTTCTGCCTAAAAATTAGTGGCAATGTTTTGTTTGATGTCAGAAACTGATGTTCCATTTACACATATAGACCTTAGGTCTGTACTTCCTTATCTTGTAGCAAAGCTTAAAGGTAAAGGTAAAGGTTCCCCTGCACATGTGTGCTAGTCGTTTCCGACTCTAGGGGCCGGTGCTCATCTCCGTTTCAAAGCTGAAGAGCCAGTGCTTGTCTGAGGACGTCTCCGTGGTCATGCATGGCTATTCTATTGTCATCACATGTAGTATGAAACACTGTGCTGCCTAAGTTGTCATCACAGGTGACAGAGGTAAATTCAGATACCTGGATGATGTTAAGAGGCTTTTCCTTCACTTCACAGTGGTGAGGACATTGTCTGAAGAGAGATGCACGCCCATTGCTTAAAACGTTAGTCTTAAAGGAGTTGATTTCAGACGGTGCGCATCCTATTTAATATACATCTCCCACTATTACCCAGCCTAGGTCAAGTCTTTGTGCATATGGGGCATCGTCAGGTCCTTCACACTGATGGCATATTCTATGAACTCTGAGAATGTCCCTTCCCAGCAAGACTAAGATGTCAGCATTCATGTCCATTGGTGGAATCTCAGTAGCCAGGTGCCTTAAGTGGGGATGGTGATACGCAGTTTCTGGGGTGGGAATCTCTTCTCTGTTGTCTGGTATTTGGTCACACTCAACCAATGATGGCAATAGTATGCCCTTAATTCAGGTCTAAAACGACCAAATCTTTATCGATAGAGAATTTTAAAAATGGGTAACAGTGCTTGGCCATTGGATTGTGATCAGTCAGCATACACTCACTCAATCAATCAATCATTATTACGGTTTTTGGGACAATCCAAGATACAGCATTTCACTGACTTGTGATCATAAACTATAGACATTACAGTATTTTAGTGTAAATATGCAAGTGAAAGACAACAGTGATCATGATTATCTGGACCCGTACCAATCGGGCTTCAGGCCCGGACACAGCACGGAGACGGCATTGGTCGCGCTGGTGAATGATCTCTGGAGGGCTAGGGACAGGGGTTGCTCCTCTGTCCTGGTCCTATTAGATCTCTCAGCGGCGTTCGATACCATCGACCATGGTATCTTACTGCGGCGTCTCAGGGGGCTGGGAGTGGGAGGCACCGTTTTACGGTGGTTCTCCTCCTACCTCCAGGGCCGCTCGCAGTCGGTGTTGACAGGAGGGCAGAGATCCGCCCCGAGGTCTCTCATTTGTGGAGTCCCTCAGGGGTCGGTTCTCTCGCCTCTCCTGTTCAACATCTATATGAAGCCGCTGGGCGAGATCATTCGTGGTTTTGGGGTGGGGTATCATCAGTACGCTGATGATACCCAACTTTTTCTTTCCACCCCGAACCAACCCAGTGATGCCCTCTCCGTGATGTCCCGATGCCTGGAGGCGGTTCAGGTCTGGATGGGGAGAAACAGGCTTCGTCTCAATCCCGCCAAGACTGAGTGGCTGTGCATATCGGCATCTCGGGTTAACCAAGTTATTCCATCCTTAATGATGGGGGGTGAGGTGTTACCCCCCGTCGATAGGGCTCGCAACTTGGGCGTCCTCCTGGATTCACGGCTCAATTTTGAAGATCACATAGGAGCCGTGACCAGGGGGGCTTTTGCCCAGGTTCGCCTGGTGCGCCAGTTGCGTCCCTATCTGGACCGAGACGCCCTACGCACAGTTACTCATGCGCTTGTGACCTCCCGTTTGGACTACTGTAACGCTCTCTACATGGGGCTGCCCTTGAAGACCACTCGGAGGCTTCAACTGGTGCTGAATGCGGCCGCGCGAGTTGTAATGGGGGCTTCCCGATACTCCCATGTAACACCTCTACTCCGTGAGCTGCATTGGCTTCCGGTTGCCCTCCGGGTGAAATTCAAGGTGCTGGTTATCACCTATAAAGCCCTACATGGCCTGGGTCCGGGATATCTGAGGGAACACCTGCTGCCGGCATCAAATGCCCTTCGCCCAGTGCGCTCCCACAGGGAGGGTCTGCTCAGGGTCCCGCCGGTAAGAGACTGCCGGCGGGTGACACCCAGGGATAGGGCCTTCTCGGTGGGAGCGCCTGCCCTCTGGAACCAGCTGCCAGTGGAGCTGAGAACTGCCCCCGACCTTCGATCATTCCGCCGGGGCCTGAAGACCTGGCTCTTCGAGCTCTCGGGCCCAGACTGAGGAGGAATTTTTAATTTGGGGTTCTTTTTAACTGACTACAGGGTTAATTTAATATTTTTTAATTTGGTTCTTAATTTTTGTATTTTGGATTTTTAATTCCCTGTAAACCGCCCTGAGTCCTCAGGGAATAGGGCGGTATATAAATATAACTAAATAAATAAAAATAAATAAATGCCCCCTTGATGCTTAAGATGAAACATATTCCAGCTAAAATTTTGCATATAGCTGGGTTGTTTAAACTCATCAACTGTAGCACATTACAGCTGTTACAGGTAGTCTTTGATTTACAACCACAATTGGGATTGAGATTACCATTGTAAGTCAGTATGGTCATAAAGCAAATCCTCACATGAGCAGATCTGATTTTACCGCTATTTTTTTTACCACAGTCATGAAGCAACTCACAGTGGTCATTAAACTGATCAAAACTGTTAAGTGAATCCAGCTTCGTGAATTTACTTTGTCAGAAGCCAACTGGGGAGGTCACAAATTGTGATCGCATGACCACACAATGCTGCAATTGTTGTAAATGCAAGCTGGTTGATGTGACCATGGGGGTACTGACAAGGTTCTAACTTCAAGGGCAGGTTATAAAGAACTTTTTCTGAGACCGTTGTAATTTTGAACCTTTGTTAAACAAATGACTGTAAGTCAAGGACTACTTGTATTAAGTATATCTTAATACTTCTTGCATCACTCTCTTTCCTCAATCTTATCCACTCATTATCAAATTCTGAATACTTGGATTGCTGTTTGTGAAATCAAAAGCTTGTGAAAAGTGGCTTTTTTGTTGTGTTATAATCTTTGTTAATATAACATGCACACTCTGCTAGATGATGATATATAACGGCTGATTGCGCTTATCCTTTGTGTTCCCTTGGCTGCTCTTTGTAAAAGAAAGGAAATGACTATTTAGTTACATAGAACTACATCCCTCAGGAAATTTATGTATGCTAGATTAAAATTTGGCATAATGTAAAGTAGGCCTGCACATTTTTATAGTGCTTGAGAAGTTTCGTAACAGGTCATTGGCAGAGTTATTGGTACCAGGTCCTGGATAAATAGTGATACCTTTCCAGAAATATCTTGTGTTACATTTCTGTTTTGTAGATTTGGATAAATGTTTATTTTCTGTATTTAAGTCGAATGCCACAAATATTGAAGAATATTTTGTTGAGCTATTGTTGAACTTGGCACTTTACAGATGGCTATGGGCTTTCATAATATTGATGATGACGAAAGGAAAAAAAATAAGCTTATACAGCTATATTTATTTAGTTAATCTGTCATTGTATAACTATTTTTTAAAATTATATTTTATTAAAATTCTACAAAAAAGGAAAAAACAAAATGATGAAAAAATATAGGAAAGAGAAGTGCAAAGGAAAAAGGAAAAAGAAAAATAAAAAAGCGTAATTTTTGATGTTTTTTTTTAAACAGTTACAAATACAAAATACATTAACCTTTTGATCTGAATCAAAATTCAGTAATAGACAGTATTTCTGAAATCATATATAGTGATTTTTTTAGTAGATTCATATAACATGATTCACAAAACTGCAGTTTAGAAGTGGGACCAAATATAGACTTAAAGGCCCATTGAAACTGCCATTTCAATTGAGCCCTGTGAGGTCTGTGGTGCTCTCTGAGCTTGGCTGTTTGCTTACAGACATTTCATTATTCAACTAAGCAACATCATCAGTGTTGGAAGGGAATGGGGTAACTCTCTGTTGATATACAAGTGGCTTGCCCTATGGTCTTGGTGGTTGTTTTATTAGACTATTGCTTATTGTTTGATTGTTTGTCTGATTGGTGGTTCCTTAACTGGAGTATTGGTTACTGGTTGATTGTTGACTTAGTATTAATCTTGGTATTAATTTATGCTTATTTGTTGCTGGGGAGGAGGTGTTTTGTTCCTTTTGTTTCCTTTTTGGCATTTTGATTATTGGTTTTGAATGATATCTAGATGTTGTTTATCTCTATGTGCCTGTTGATGGTCGATTTGTCTGAGTGCCAGGCTTGGCTAAATTGAGATCTTTGGCCCTTATGAGAAAATGAGCAGATTAAAGAGTGATATGCCACGTGAAGCTGAAGTAGCATCAGTGGTTTTGGAATATCTTTCTAGTATACTAGCATGAGCAATTCACTTAGAGTATCTTACCCTAGCTCTTGCAGAATCCTGAAGTTAGCACTGATTGGCAAAATAACTAATTCTTTGTAATCTGCTCATGCCCTAAACATAAATTTTAAATTGGCTTAGCATATAGAGCGGGAAAAATGTTTCACAATAGTTACTGTAGGAGAACAGCAGGTAGAGGTGGAGGGTGGAGTAAAATGCATTATCAGTTTTGACTCTTTGCATTGCTATAAGAGATCCAAGTCCAGCACACACATACCCAAATTCTTTTGATCCTTATTTAGCGCCAATTTAGTGCTGACTGTTGGTTGATCTGATTCTTGGGTAGAGGCTTTAATAGTTGTTTATACTGCAGTCTATGCGGATGATCCTGCTAAAATGGAGATATACAAAATGTTTTGAATTCAAAACTAGTTTCAAATCAGAAATATTTCAAGCTCAAACCATATCATCTTTGAGCATGAAAAGAGCTTTTGAATGGAAAGCAGTTCTAGAACAGTCACAAAAACAATTTCTGATTTCAAAGAATTATTCCTAACTTGAAATGTTTTGCACCCTTCTAGCTGTAAATTGGATTTATAAAGCAGTGTGATTTGCCCTGAAATGTACTATAATTATTTGAACAGATTTATCTATTTTTTTGAACTAAGACTGGTTCTAGTGAATTGCAGAAGGCCGTTTTGTATTTTTCACATTCTTTTGGGGACTTTGTTGGATTAGCCTTCCTTACTTATCCCACACTTACATAACAGAACAAAGTTTCTAGAAGGTACCATTTTTTTGAAAAAGTGTCTTAGAGCTCAACCTGTACAGGATTCTTCATATGATTTTATCTCGTATACAAATTTTACTACACAGTAGAATAAAATGTGCACATATTTCTGTATACCCGAGGCAATTTTTGTATTCTGATCTATTTAAAGTTTTGGAATGCAGGCCTTTGTGATACTGATTTCTAATAATAAGTATTCACCACAGGAACAATGTGTGAGAGTTCCTCAACTCCTTGTATATAACCAGGCTTGTATTGCATGCAGTTGGTTGTGTAGTTGATAAATGTCTGATATACCTAGGAATTTTGACAGATATGGCTCAATCCAAGACACTGATAGAATATCTCAGTATATTATAGATGGAGGTTTTACTGTGTTGAAGTTTTGACTGTTATGACACTTAGTGGTAGAGGACCCTATTAAGACTAGTTTCTTATGATTAAGGCTCTTCAGATTAAAAAAATAGTATTTTAGGGTCTATCTTCAATCCTAACTCACTAAAGATAATTTAGTTATATAATACAACTAGCTGAACCAATCCGTTAAACTGATTAGTCTTACAGGAAGCCATAACCATTTATGTACATTGCTTTCACATTTTCTTATATCATTGTTTTAATGTTGTAATATTTTGTATTTTCCCCAGTCTATTTTAGGATTTGAAGGACACAAAATACTGTATACATGGCAAAGAACATAACATTTCTTCAGACAGTTTTAATGTTCTTACTACACGGTTGCATATTGGCTGAAGGCGGTGATACAAGAGCAAGTAAGATTTTTGCTAACGAGAGCTACTTAATAAAATATAGAAACTTTCCTTAGACAGGTCTCCATTCTCTGTTCTGCTTGATATGACCTCTACTTGATATTGTTAACATCACGTTGTAGTTTCACATTGCAGTTTTTGCAGTTGTCTGATTGCAATGTTTAAGATAGTCCTAAGTGGAACAGAAACCTCTAGAATTTTATATTTCTGTATGATCTCATCGGTATTTAGATCAAAACTAGAAAACTTTCAAGAGTCTGCTGTGTCTATTTTTCTTTGTTTGACTCACTATGAATATCAGATCTCTTGTTGAAAAAAATATGATTAGGTGAGCTGCAGGAACATACCATATTACTTATCTCTAAGCCAATAGTCTTCCATGTACAGTAAGTTATTCCGTTTGGTTACATAATGTTAAGCTGTAGATGAGTGATATATGTGAATTAAAGCTATAATAAAATATTGCAGTTTGGAAGAAAGCCTAGATTTCATTCCATTTCTATCTTCAGATATATTTCTCTCTCTCAACAATCTACACCCATTAAGCATTTACAGGCCTCCATGGGCTTGTTTAAGCATTATTATTTAAGCCCCTACCTTTTCCAATAATTTTTCTAAGGAAAGCTTTATGTTTTCAGACCGGGATTTTTCCACAGATGCTGATAGCGTCTCCTCATGTATACCGTACATGATTCCATTTTGGCTGCACAATCAGTAGCATTCAGAATTCTTAGATGAGCTTAAATGCAAAAAATACTGTACTGGGTTTAGTTGAGGATTCTTTGAATCTTAACCCTAAGCCTAACTCTAACTTGATCGCAAATCTAAATCTCTTGTGTTTTACAGTACGTTATTGAAATACCCCAACAGTCAATTTTTAGCCTCTTCAGCGAAAATTATACACAATGATGCCTAGGAGAAAAAACATCTCCTTGCAATATCTTCAAGCTAAACCATACTTTGTTTTATATGTACACTGTAATTGGTTAAACCCAACAATAAAAACTGTCAAATTCTGAGTCGTCTATAAATTATTTTTTGTAGGGCATTCTATATATGCCTGAAGTGACAGTAGATGTTCATTGAAAATATCACAATATTTCTAGAGTAGCTTTGAAGTTAAAGTTATAAAATGCTTTCAAATACAATGAGTAAGGTAATTGAAATGTCAGCAAAACCCATTGTAAACCAGTGCAGGTGTTAACAAGGGGTGCAGTGGCTCAGTGGTTAAAAACATTGAGTTTGTCAATTGGAAAGCTGACAATCTGAGTTCGAGACCTGAGTGCTGTGCAATGGGATGAGCTCCCGTTCCTTCCCCCAGCTTCTGCCCACCTGGCAGTTTGAAAGCATGCAAATGCGAGTAGATAAATAGGTATCACTTCAATGGGAAGGTTACAGCTTTCTGTGCACCTTGGCATATAGTCATGCTGGTCACATGACCACGGAAATGTTTTCAGATAATGCTGGCTCCCCTGGCTAAGAAATGGAGATGAGCACTGCCCCCTAGGGTTGGAAAAGGGGAAACCTTTACCTTTTTCCTCTACAGAAGTTAAAAGCCTGGACACTTTTTAAAAAGTCTTTATCTAGTACTTGGGGAAAATACAAACAAGGTTGCATGGTTGAAAAGGTCCTTTCAACCATGACTTCCTCAAAATTTTCCTATCAAATATTTCAGTCCTAAATATAAAGTTACAGTAAATGTGATTTAAAATTTAAAAGTTATTATGCTATTTGTAATGTCTCAAGGAAACCCTTTTGACTTGGGCATTAAGTTACAGTGGCCCTATGTTCTTTAGATTCCTTTATTTTTTCAAAAGCTCACTCTTGTAATTTGTTTTGGTCATTTAATTTTTAAATTTTATTTTATTTATTTATTTGATTTTTAATCCCATCTTTATAAGTAAATCAAGATGTTGAACATACATAATACTCCTTCCTCTTCCTATTTGCCCCACAATGGCAACCCTGTCACTCACCAGTTTTCATATCTAAGGAGGGACTAGAACTCACAGTCTCCTGATTTCTAGGCCAGCATCTTAACCACTGCACCAAACATGTACCAAGTTTTTAATCATACAAATGATACCACTTAATGCATAGGTTTTCATGTTCATGTGAAAAGTATGGAAATTAATTAGTCTTTTAAAAATTAATTTATATATACTGTTCGATTTGAGATATTTTGTTTGAACGTGTTTTTGACCAGTTTTTCTTGGTTTTGCCCTTGAATTTTCCTTTGAAAGCAAAGTCGTAAACGTAAACATTTTTTAAAATCCTTATGAACCTCTTTCAGGGGTGTCCTTTTTTCAGATTGATCCTTTATTTTTTTCCATGAAAAAACTTTTCATTCCCAGCCATGTGAATGTGCCTTGTTATACAATTTGGGGAAAAAAACGCTCAGGAGAACAAAACCTTTCTCACATGTTGCTTCTTTTATTCAGTCCCA
The DNA here is from genome assembly GCF_947247035.1 of Vipera ursinii. Lineage (NCBI taxonomy): Eukaryota > Metazoa > Chordata > Lepidosauria > Squamata > Viperidae > Vipera > Vipera ursinii. Next base: position 228,847,650 of record NC_139512.1, on the reverse strand, counting down.
TACTCCATTCCTGAAAAGCTTTTAGGTTTCTTTGTGATGTAGATTTGGGCTCCCTTTCAACTTTTGGGTCATTTGGCCCAAAGATCTCCTTGTGAAGTGAGGTGTTTAGACCTCCATCTTAGTCTTTTCTTGTTGTAAGATTGGGAAAAAGAGTAGTTTTGCATTGCAAGATTATTTTCAATGAATATGGGGAATTTGGAAACCTGCACACTTGAATATCATTTGGGAGAAGAATATAATATTTACAATAAATATATGGAGAATCCTGAATTACTGGAAAAGTTTGCTACATAATTCATTTTAAGAGCATCAAATGTGGAGAACCAAGAATTGATATAAGGCTATGAAGGGAATTTCTGGATGTATTGCTCTGGGAAATGTTCTCAGAGGATTAGGTGGGAGTGTTTTACTAAGTGCTTTCTCCCTAATGAAGTATAGATAGTCCTCTACTTACGACCAGTTGTTTAATGGCAAACCAGGCCCATTTGGGAGATTGTATGCAGACGTATGACCGCAAGATATGCTTAAAAACTGACATTAAAAATGGTCCAAAAAGTGGGTCGTGTGGTGCCTTGTCTTACAATCGCAATGACTTAACGACTGAAATTCAGGTCACACTTGTGGCAGTAAGTTGAGGACTACCTGTAATAAACCCACAAACTGCTCAGTAGGATTTTAACAGTATTTAGTCATATTGTGCGTAGTGTGGAAAAGTGATGTGTATTGCTATATTTCCATTAGTCAGATGATTAACTAATCTGTTTGAAAGATTTGATATCTGAAGACAAAGCATGATTCTACTAGTTTAGTTAATTAATAAATCTAGGAAAAATACCCATTTTTTTCCTAAGAGAAAATAAAATATACTTGTGACTGGGCATGTGGCATAGAATATAGCCATAGCTACAGAATCTACCAGTATTGAGCTTTTCCCAAAAAACTGAACTCATAAACATCCTTTTACACTGTACTCTTGTATATGAAGTACAAAAATAATGAATTATGAGTGCTTTTCTATTTTTTTTACTGATGTGGAGTTATTGTTCTAATCACATATTTACTGTAAGTTTGTTTAAAAGTTGATTCAATGTACTAAGGCCATTCTGGAATTCTAGCCCTCCAAAACTGAGAATAAAGTACAAGTTTCTGCCATTTTTAATCACATTTTAAGGCTACCTGAATTCCACAATATGGATTGAAATGACTAAGTCTTAAAAGTCAGTTGTGATTAACTAACTTGTTGTTACAGTAGGTTGTAGCTTATCTTGTCTAGACATGAAATTCAGGAAAAAACCCCAATATATTTTTATCTAGAAATAAGTACAGTTACATTTGATGAGGTTGCCATCCTAGTTTACAGTCTAAAGGATGCTAACTATCTTGGATTATGGTGATAAAGATACAACTAAAATACTTTTCTCTCTGTTTGTTTTAGGTTGCCGAACAGCCCCAGCAGATTTAGTTTTCATCTTGGATGGCTCCTACAGCGTTGGCCCAGAAAACTTTGAAATAATCAAAAGATGGCTGTTCAATATTACAAGTAACTTTAACATAGGACCAAAATTTATTCAGGTTGGAGTAGTACAGTACAGTGATTATCCTGTACTTGAAATTCCTCTGGGTTTTTATGATTCCAATGAAAATCTAATCAGAGAAATGACATATGTACAGTATTTGGGTGGAAATACAAGAACAGGCAAAGCCATTCAATTTGCCATGGACCATCTATTTGGTAAATCAGAAAGATTCCTTACAAGAATTGCAATTGTTCTAACTGATGGTAAGTCCCAAGATGAAGTCAAAGAGATTGCTGCTGAAGCCAGGAGAAATAGGATCACATTGTTTGCCATTGGTGTTGGTTCTGAAACCGAAGAGGATGAACTGAAAGCAATTGCCAATAAACCCGCTTCCACATATGTGTTCCATGTTGCAGATTATATGGCAATATCCAGAATAAGGGAAGTAATAAAGCAGAAACTCTGTGAAGGTAAATATTAATCATTCTTTGTAGAGCACTTCTGTTTTAAATGTATGAGGTGCTGTTGTGTACTAATATAACGTTTTAAGTATTATGCTTAGGTGGGGTGACAGGAGATACCTAATAGGGACTGTTCTCTTAGTTATACTAAAACAACCTGTATTTCAGTGTCATAAATGTTGACTTCCTTGACTTATGACCACAATTGAGCCCACAATTCTGAGATAGTTGTTAAGGGAGTTTTGCCCCATTTTATGACCTTTCTTGTCATAGTTGTTAGGTGAATCACTGTAGTTGTTAAGCTAGTATCACTGTTGTTAAGTGAATCTGGCTTCCCCATTGACTTTGCTTGTCAGAAGGTCACAACAGGTGATCACATGATCCTGGGACACTACAGCCGTCATAAATATGAGTCAGTTGCCAAGTTGCATTTCAATTTTGATCATGTGAACATGGAGATGCTGCAATTGTCTTAACAGTGAAAAATAGTCATGTCACTTTTTTCAGTGTCATTTTAACTTCAAATGGTCACTAAACAAACGTTGTAAGTTGAGGATTACTTGTAATCAAAGCTTTGGGTCAACATTTGTATAACTGTTTAGGCAGCAGCCAAGACTGTTGCCATGTTGAGAGTTGTTGATGTCTTTGATTTGCCAGTGTAAGTATGTGTAAAATTCATCAGATGTTGGCCTGCTCACTGAAGGACTGGGGATGTTACAATAAAAGGAAGAGGGCAAAAGGATATGATTCCCTTTTGATTCTTCCAAAGGAAGGATCCTTACTCCTGAAGGGGAATATAGTGATATCTTCTCTGGAGGACCAATGCTGTGGCATCTCAGTGATATAAGCCGAAGTGGTTGTATTCAGTTATCATTTGACAATTATTTTGCTTCTTTAGTAGCTTTGGAAAGAGATGTCAAGGGATTAAACCCAATGGAAGGTAATCGAATTACTTGGCTTGTGATTTTTGCAAAAAATAAATCGCAATTCCCAAATTACATTGTTTGTGTTTTTAAAAATCTAGTTATACAGTCATTTGTATGCCTGCTCTATTGATTACAGGTAGCTTATACCAGGGCTTTTCAACCTTTTCACCCATTGTACCACTTTTAGGATAAGGCAATATCCAAGTACCACCAGTCACCCAGCAAGGTGTCAAAAACTTGACCAAAAAGAAAAAAAATGATAAAATACAAGTAGTCCGCGACTTACAACAATTCGCTTAGTGACTGTTTGAAGTTACAATGGCACTGAAAAGTGAATTATGACCATTTTTCACACTTATGACTGTTGCAGCATCCCCAGGGTCATGTGATTTACATTTGGATGCTTGGCAACTGATTCATACTTATAACATTCAGTGTCCCAGGGTCATGTGATCAATGGCCAGGTCATCATTCAGATTGTGGGGTGCCTGTGGGGGGGGATCCGTGGGTCTCTGGTGGAGGGGAGTGGGACTGGGATGGGTGCCTTCCCTCTCTCCCATTCATTGTCCCTTCCTTCCTTCCTTCCTTCTTTCTTTCTTTCCTTCCTTCCTTCCTTCCTTCCTTCCTTCCTTCCTTCCTTCCTTCCCTCCCTCCCTCCCTCCCTCCCTCCCTCCCTCCCTCCCTCCCATTGTCCTGTGCTACGCCGCCCAGATCCCAGCCTGGTTTTGGCAGGTAGCAGCGTATTCTCATCCACACAGAGTGGCCGGGCAAAGTAAAACCACTGATATCACGGCCCTGCCTGTGCACACACAAAGGCAGAGGAGAGTGCATGTGCCTCAGCCTCTGCGCGCACACACAGGCAGGGTGGGGATGTCACTGGTTCACCTTCTGTTTTCAGGCATGTACATTACAAACCGGCTACTTCTCCCAGTCATTTTTCCCCTACCAGAGCCCAGCGTTTGAGCCAGGTTCCCCAATCCTTTCCATGTACATCGTTCTTCCCATACCTCTCCCCAGCACTGTCAAGAGATACCCATTTCTGGCCGCATTGTTACCGTTCTTAAGTTACATTTGCACCCGCCCGAAGGAAGAGAGCGACGTTGTTATCCCTCCTCCAAAGGAAACAAACCCACATTGCCACCAAGTCACCCTTCCTTCGGGCAAAGTAATCTCTGGACCCAACTTTGAGACTGTTTTAACCTGAAGCAGAGATTCGGAGAGCTGTGTCACTCTCACCGTTTGGATTCTACTTTTACGCCCTGGGAGCAGCTTGCCTTTCAAACCTCCGATATATAACAGAAGGGGAAACCCGCTGCAAAGGTGCATCTCGCAGAGTCTTTCCCAAGCGACGCCTGTGCTCCACCACTGCAGAAAAAGAAGCGCCATGTTTCCCACCAGTGCAGTCAGCCCGGGTCCTGTGAGAGGCTGAGTGGGAACTGTTATGTCAGTAGCTTTGTTGCAAATATGTCAGTAGCTGGTTGCAAAGAAGGTTCCTTGAAGCGGGAGATTCTGGTGCAACTATTGGTTAAAGTTGTAAAGGTGGGAAAACCCGGACTTATGATTGGATACAGTTTAAACAGCTCTAGTATAAAAGCCAGAGTCATTTTGACAGTTGTCAGTTGACATATGTGTATTGAATAAACCTTTTTGCTGTTAACCTCTCTGAGTCATTCGTCTGCCTGAACCAAACAACTGGCGACGAAGGTGGGATAGACGGCGGACTAGAGAAGGATCGGCGGAACAGCTGCGCGTAAGGCGGTAAATTTAAAAAGAATTCACAGTCAACCACAAGCGGCCGCGGCGGAATCAACAATCCTCCGAATGGCGCAAATTGGGTCCTTAAAAGAATTCGATCCAAACTTCCCAGAGGACTGGGAAGAATATGTGGGACAGGTCGAAGGGTTTTTGCTCATTAATGGCATAACCGATGACCGAAAAAAGGCGGCTGCCTTACTAACCATTTGCGGCACACCAGTGTATCGAGTTGCTGTGGGACTTTGTCAACCACTGCCGGTATCTAGCGTTCCGTATGCCGATTTATTGGCCAAATTAAAAGTACACTTTACGCCAAGGAGATCAGAACTCTTTTGGCGGCGCATTTTCGAAAAACGGAATCAGAGACCGGGCGAGTCAATCCAAAAATTCGTTGCTGCAGTCAGAGAAGCAGCGGTACGTTGCAAGTATTACAACTTAGAAATAAGAATTCGGGACAGAGTGGTGCTGGGCTTGCGAGACGAGCAATTACAAAATAGAATTATCGCTAAGCCCACCAGTGACTTGCAAGAAGTACTCGAACTCTTGACTTATGAATCCACCGGGTATCGCGACCCCCCCCCGAAATAGCATGGCCGCTTCTACCGAAATAAATCAAGAAAGCCTTGTGGACTGCGGGGAGGTGGACCAACAATGGGAAGCCGACATTGCCGAAGTCACCAGACAGTTTGGAAAAATGGCGGCAAAACCATCCCGAAGCGACGGACCTGAACCGAGTCGTCGATTCCAAACGACAACACCACAACGACAAACAACAACAACCCAACGACAACTGAGAGACACTGCAACGAGACCGCGCGACAGCGACAACAGATGCAGCAGCTGTGGGGGCAATCATCCCCGAGCAACTTGGAGATTCCGTTCTGCCAGATGCAGATTGTGCGGGAAGACCGGCCACATTCAAGCCATTTGCAGGGGTCGTGCACGCGACAATCGTCTTCACGAAGTCGATGTTTGGCCCGAAGGTAAGGTAACCCCTTACTATAGTGGCAAAGAGACCCCTAGACCTTGGGCTCAATACCCGAACCGCGGGGAGGTGGCACGAGTCAATCACAGTAGAAAGGGGAAAATTAACAATATTTTGGGATCAAAATTAAAAATTGTAGTCCAGTTGCAAGGAATTCCTTGCAAAATGGAAATCGATTCTGGGGCCTCAGTGTCCATAATATCCAGTGAAACCCTTAAAAAGATTGAACTAAAAAGTGGCCGAAAGATTCCACTTAGTTCAACCAAAATTCAATTGACCGACTTCCAAAAAACCCCAATAAAAATTAAGGGAAAAGTTACCCTTAGAGTTAAATATAAGGGGTTTAATGGAGCACTAGATTTAATAGTTACAGAAGGCCATAGAACTAGTTTAATAGGCCTTAACTGGTTCCCTGCCCTGGGAATTTGGGTAGGGGGAATAAACACAGTTATTAATAATAAGACCCTCAAATCAGTCTGCGATGAATTCGCAGATGTATTTGATGGGTCTTTGGGTAAATATAAAGGGCCCCCAATTAATTTTAATTTAGACCCATCGGTTAAACCCATCAGGCTTAAGGCCCGAAGGGTGCCTTTCGCCCTTAAGCAAAAAATCGAGGCCGAGCTCGATAAGCTTGTAGGCCAAGGCGTCCTAGAACCGGTCACACCCCTTAAACCTAATGGGGATGTGAGGATCTGCGCTGACTACAAAGCCACCCTGAACCTCGGAATGAAAAAACATGCTTACCCGGTCCCGACGGTGAAGCAGGTCCTCGCCACGATACAAGACGGCGCCATATTTGCCAAGTTAGACTTGGCGCAGGCGTATTTGCAACTTACTGTTTCCAGGGAGGCTGCTGAAGCTCAAACTATTGTTACCCACAAGGGGGCGTTCCGAGTCCACAGACTGCAATTTGGTATTGCAGCAGCTCCAGGCATCTTCCAGGAGGTGATGAAGAGGACCTTAAAGGGCATACCTGGTGTATGCCCTTACTTTGATGATGTTCTAATAGCTGGAAGAAATGAAGAAATATTAGCTGAGCGTCTGGAACAGGTATTGGGAAGATTTAGGGGGGCTGGACTTAAATTAAAAAAGGATAAATGCTGTATTGGGGTTAAATCCACAGAATTTTTAGGATTTAGGATAGATAAAAATGGAATTCACCCTACACCTGATAAAATTAAGGCAATTAAATTGGCACCAGAACCAAAAAACAAGGCTGAATTACAAGCCTTTTTAGGATTAGTTAACTTTTATCATACATTCTTGCCTCATAAAGCTGCCATAGCAGAACCACTACATAGACTATTAGATAAAAAAAACCATGGCAGTGGCATGATAAACATAGAGTCAGTTTTCAAACATTAAAAGATATTCTTTCAAGCCAATCCACAGTAACTCATTTTATTGAGAATAAACCAATCTATTTAGCTTGTGATGCTTCACCTTATGGTGTGGGGGCTGTTATCAGCCACTTGGATAGTCAAGGTATTCAAAAGCCAATTGCATACTATTCCAGGACGCTTACCAAAGCTGAACGGAATTATGCACAGATTGATAGAGAAGTATTAGCAATCGTGGCAGGAGTAAAAAAGTTCCATGATTACCTTTATGGTAGGAACTTTACCATACTCACTGACCACAAACCGTTATTGGGACTGTTTACCACTGATAAACAGACACCCCAAATAATGTCTCCCAGAATGCTGAGGTGGTCAATTTTCCTCTCAGCATATTCATTCTCACTTCAACACAGACCTGGTAAGGAAATGGGCCATGCAGATGCCCTTAGCAGACTGCCCTTAACCAACACAGAGGAGGACCCTGCTCCAGTTGGACAAATTATGTCATTACAGGAAATTCCTGAATGCCCTTTAACTGCTAAAGAAATAGCTGAGGCTACCAAAAAAGACCATATCCTCAAAAGGATCATGGCCTGGGTTCTTAGTGGGTGGCCTAGTACTAACCCTGATGCCAAGTACATTCCATATTTTAGGAGGAAGAATGAACTATCATCCCATTTGGGATGTATATTGTGGGGCAACCGTGTTGTCATTCCTGAACTCCACAGATCTACAGTTTTAACGGAATTACATGAGGGTCACCCTGGAATAGTACGTATGAAGGCATTAGCTAGAAGTCACTTGTGGTGGCCAGGACTTGATAAAGATATTGAAGAATGTGTTTCAGGATGTTATTTGTGTCAGCGATCTAGACCTGAGCTGCCACACACACACACTCATAAGTGGGAATTGGCCAGGAATCCTTGGTCTAGGATTCATATTGATTTTGCTGGACCTTTTCAAGGTTTAACCTTCCTAGTTGTGGTGGACAGTTTCTCTAGGTGGCTAGAGGTAGTGCCTGTTAGTTCAATGACATCTTGTAGAACAATACAGGTCTTAAGGGGCCTCTTTGCCACTCATGGGTTACCTGATGTGATTGTATCGGATAATGGGCCCCAATTCACCTCTGTTGAATTTCAGGATTTCCTCAGGGCCAACTCGATTAGACATGCAACATCAGCACCCTTCCACCCGTCCACCAATGGCTTGGCTGAACGCAATGTGAGAACCACCAAAGACGCCTTGAAGCGAATCATCCGTGGCGATTGGCACCAAAGACTGGCAGACTTTTTGCTGACCCAACACACAACCCCTTGCACGGCTACCGGGAAAAGCCCGGCGGAAATGAGGTGGGGCAAACGGCTAACCACCAAACTGGACAGGTTACATCCTGACAAACTACCCTCAAGTGCTGAACCTGACATTCCAAACAGGTCCTTCAAAATTGGAGACTTAGTCTGGGCCAGAAACTATGGACAGGGGGACAAATGGGTTCCGGGGGTGGTCACTGACATAATGGGGCCGTTGTCTTACACCATTGAGGGGGAAGGGAATAGAATAAGTAAAAGACATATTGATCAGCTAAGGAAGAGAGTTATTGGAAGTATGCCAGTAGATGGGGGTCAAAGCGTACACGGGGGGGACACTGCATCTTGGCTTAATCATAACAACTTGCCAGCTAGTGGGGAAGCGGAAATTCAAACCAGTGTGTCCACAGCTAACCCACAACATGGTCAAATTGACTGGGAGCTGTCCTCTATGAGCAGGCCTGCAATACCTGAGCAACAACATCAAATACAACAACAATCACAATCTGTTAGTAGAGAAGCGTCAGAGCCTGTAATTCAAAATTCCAGACCCATAAATATAAGCCAGCCAAGCAGACAGTCAGTTAGCAATGACTTAAGTAACCAAACCAATAGATACCCATCTAGGGTCCATAGGCCACCCAAATACTTGAGAGATTACGTCAACAAATAACATCAACTGGGGGGGAAGGGGTGTTATGTCAGTAGCTTTGTTGCAAATATGTCAGTAGCTGGTTGCAAAGAAGGTTCCTTGAAGCGGGAGATTCTGGTGCAACTATTGGTTAAAGTTGTAAAGGCGGGAAAACCCGGACTTATGATTGGATACAGTTTAAACAGCTCTAGTATAAAAGCCAGAGTCATTTTGACAGTTGTCAGTTGACATATGTGTATTGAATAAACCTTTTTGCTGTTAACCTCTCTGAGTCATTCGTCTGCCTGAACCAAACAGGAACGAAGCAGCCCTAGGATCTGTGCTGCGGAAAAGCCGCAAGTGCCGGTGTCGCCTGGGCTCCTGCCCAGCTCACTTGCTTGCAGAAAAGAGGCTGCTTGCTAAATGAGCTGGGCAGCAGCCCGGGATCAGCATTTCTGAGCATGACTTCTGAGTGCGACTCAGCTGATCTTGGGCTCCTGCCCAGCTCACTTAGCAAGTAGCTTATTTTCCGCAAGCAAGTGAGCCAGGCAGGAGCCCGGGATTACCGTATCTAAGCCCGATTTCTGAGCGCGACTCAGCTGTTCCCGGGCTCCTGCCCGGCTCACTTGTGGAAAAGAGGCTGCTTGCTAAGTGAGCTGAGCAGGAGCCCAGGATCAGCTGAGTCATGCTCAGAAATCGCGCTCAGAAACACTGATCCTGGGCTCCTGCCTGGCTGAGACACCAGATTTGAGCTGCCGACCAGAGGAGAACACCGCTGATCAGCTGGAAGGCTGGGATGCCGCCGGCCAGCTGGAAATCCCAGTGGGCGGCCCTGACGCGACTGAACAGCCGGGAGCATTGGGAACCTTCTCTCGTGGCTGCCAGTCAGCTGGGAGTGCTGGTGCTTTTGAGCAGGAGCGGCTGTCAAGCCCTGGGCTCCCAGCTGACTGGCAGCCCCGAGAGAAAGTTGCCGACGCTCCTGGCTATTCGGCAGTGTCAGGGCCGCCCACCGGGTCTTCCAGCTGGCCGACAGTGTCTGATCCGGAGTCCCAGTCTCCCTGCTTATAAGTTGTGTTCTCCTCTGGTCGGCGGCTCAAATCCGGAGTCTCAGCCTCCCAGCTGATTGGTGGAGCAATGAGCAGCTGGCAGGCCAGGTAGCCAGGTTGCTGCACGGATTCCCCCCCCTCAGTTGATTGTCGAGCCCGGGGCTTGACAGTCGCTCCTGCTCAAAAGGCAGGGTTCGGCGGCCGGCAAGGCGCTCGCACGGGGCTCTCCCGGGGGTGGCGGGCTGAACGGGGACTGGCCTTGCCCTCTCAGCATTAGAGTGGCACCCGTGGAGGTGGCCTAGGGCAAGTACGGCAAGGCTGCTTCTGCTCGAAAGGCAGAGTTTGGCGGCCAGTGAGACACTCGTGTGGGGCTCTCCTGGGGCTGGCAGACGATGGGGGAGGAGCAGGCTGATCGCCTTACAGGTACCTGGAACTCTGATGCGCCTTCCCGGGCATGTGTGCCCCAAAGAAGTGCCGATCAGAAGTCAATCTGGTTGCTGCACAACAAGTCCCTGGGGAGGGTGGGGCCTTGCTCTGTGCCTGCGCACGCCCTCTGTAGGGTTTCTGCAGGCCGCTGCCAAGCAGCATGCTTTCCGGCAGCAATTGAGCTGGGAAAGAGCGGAGCGGGGGGGAGGAGGAGGCAGGGGGAGGCAGGGGGGAGGAAGGCGACACTGCGTACCACCAGCCAGGTGCTTGCATACCACCAGTGGTACGCGTACTACTGGTTGAAAAGCCTTGGCTTATACCCCTACAAGAATAAAATTATGCATGAAACCACAGTGATAAGCTGTGGCTAAACAACATCACATTGGGTACAGTAGTCTCAATTAGCTGTTGTCAGCCTTGTGTAACCTCTTTCCAAAGGATCTGCAGAAAAGAATGATCCTAAATGCTATGTTGAATGCCAACAAAAAATGAGTTATCCTAACCTGAGAAGGTGACTGGGAAGGGTTGTGATCTCAGATGATCTTCTGGAGCTGAAAAAATTCTCATAATCTTTCATGCTATACCTCTTGTTTGTTCTTTCTGCTGTAGAGTCCAACCGATGAAAGCATGCTGACCTCTGGGTTAGAGATATGCAAAATACGATTCACTCTGGGCTCTGTATCCATTCCTGGTGCTGCAGAGACTAATCTCAGTGAATTAAATGATATAGCAATTGTTCTGGATCATTGTGAAATTAAACCTAATTCCTAGCATTCAAAATGTATTCTTTCTTATTTTTTCAAAAACAATACATGCTGGGTGGGACCCAGAGATTCCATTCTGTTGACGAAAGGAACCTGTTTCTGAATTGTAGACGGTATATAAAGGTAAAGGTAAAGGTTCCCCCGCACATGCGTGCTAGTCGTTTCCGACTCTAGGGGGCGGTGCTCATCTCCGTTTCAAAGCCGAAGAGCCAGCGCTTGTCCGAGGACGTCTCCGTGGTCATGTGGCCGGCAAGACTAGATGCCAAAGGCGCACGGAACGCTGTTACCTTCCCACCGGAGTGGTCCCTATTTTTCTACTTGCATTTTTACGTGCTTTCGAACTGCTAGGTTGGCAGAAGCTGGGACAAATAACAGGCGCTCACTCTGTTATGCGGCACTCAGGATTCGACCCGCCAAACTGCCGACCTTCTGATCGACAAGCTCAGCGTCCTAACCCACTGTGCCACCGCATCCCTTAGACGGTATATAAGAAGTCTTTAAAGATTCCCTTGGAAATGCGGCATCTTTTAAAATGATTCTGGAGCAGTGCTATTGGCAAAAAATAATCTCAAATGTACAGAAACAAATGGAAGATATAAAATTCAACCTGGAGGGTGCTCAGTATTTGCAGCTTGTACATTTTTTTTAAAAAAAAACATAAATGGAACCATATGACCAGTTTAGATCTTGGTCAAAGCAAGTTCGTTTTTCTCTTATATTATTCCTTAAGAGAATGGTCTCCTGGTGATAGGTTTTAAGTACGATGTTCTATACTACTAATACAACTGTATCCTTCTTGCCAATACATTTATACTTTTAAGAAACCACAGAGGATGAACCTCTAATTTCTTGGTGGGCTGTAATAATACCTGTTTCGGGCAACTTTTTTTCCTCCAACTCTTTTGTTATGGCTTACATTCCTTTGAAAAGTGATATGGATATAGATGGTATTTAATTATTATTGTTATGGTTTTTCTTGAGAGACAGTCCATATAATAATAACACGCATATAATTTGCCAGTCCTATTCTGTTTGTGTGTAGAAACTGTTTTGAGTTTCCTCCTTAAAAAAAAATAAACTTAGCAGAAACAAAATCCTCTTGCTTATTCTATTGTTTTAACATATGTATATGAACAAAGTCTAATAAAAATATTTATATAACAATGAGGCAACATCCTTCACCTTGTCGACATTTTTTATAAAAACAAATTTTTGATTCTGAGGTTAAAAATCTTTGTATCATACAAGTAACACTGGCATTTGGTTTGTAAGATGTCTTAATATTATAATAAGGCTTTGCAGTCACATTTAAGTTTCAGCTAGTATTGGTTTACGCATTACAGTATAAGTGATGTTTATGTTTCTTTTAGTTTCAAATTTCCCCCCCTCTTTGCTCTGGATCAGTCTCCAGAAATACTGAGAAAGTTGCCAAATGTGTGCAGTTGTAATTGTTACAAGAAAGAATGAGGTTTGTTAATGAAAATGTTTATTGTTTGATTAATTCCTATCCGGATACAGTTCATTTTTATTTTATTATGTGGTTGTTTCTGTGTTAATTTTTTTTTTGTTTCATGTGATTATATTCTATGAGTTTTGATTTTTAATCATAAATAACTGGTAACCGTTATTAGATGGAGAACTCATTTTCCAAGCTAGTTCCAGAAAGTTCATAAAACATAAAACCATAAATGGTAAGGGTTGGAAAGGGCTTTGGTCCACCTCTCTTTCCAGTGTCAGCCTCCACTGGAGATGACCATCCAGATTCTATTTAAACAGCTGCTAGGAAGGAGAGGACACCACCAGCCAAAGCAATTGGCTTTTTTGTTGAATAATTTTTACAGTTAGGGAATTCTTGCTCTTCAATAATATTTCCTATCTTGCAACTGTAAATTCACTGTTTCTTGTTTTCTGGAAGAACACTAAGCAAATCTATTCTGTCATCTACAGCACTTGAGCTTTCTGAAGACATCTATCATGTCTTGCAGTCTTTTCTTCTCCAGATGACATATATCCAGGGTTTCTTACTCATTTTTCTTTCAATCTCCTTGTCTTGGTTCCTTTCCTTGGAATTAGTACTGCTTTGTAAAGCCTTAGTAAAATCACAGTTGGAATACTGCATCCAGTTTTGGTCACCACATTACAAAAAAGATGTTGAGACTTTGGAAAAAGTATAAAGAGAAGCAACTAAGATGATTAAAGGCCTGGACACTAAAACATAAGAAGAATAGTTGCAGGATTTAGGTTTGGCTAATCTAGAGAACAGAAGGACTAGGGGTGACATCATAGCAATATTCCAGTATTTGAGAGGTTGCCACAAAGAGGAGAGGTCAACTTATTTACCAAAACACCTTGTAGGCAGGTCAAGAAACAATGGATGGAAACTAATCAAGGAGAGAAGCAACCTGGAACTAAGGAGAAACAGGACAATTAACCAGTGGAACAGCTTGTTGTCAGAAGTTGTAGGTGCTTCATCACTGGAGGTTTTTAAGAAGAAACTGGACAATCACTTGTCTAAAATGGTATAGGGTCTCCTGCTTGAGCAGGGGGTTGGACTAGAAGACCTCTGAGATCCCTTCCAGCCCTATTCTGATTGATTGATTGATTGAATAAACTCCTTTTTGTTAGCCTTTCCAAAGCAATAGTGCCAAAATTAGACACTATATTATAAGTCAATGGCTCTTAAACTGGGGATAATTTGGGCATATCTTGGGGATAATGAAGCTATTTTAATTGCTTGTATGTGAGTCAGGGATCCAGTTGGGATTGCTATTGATGAGGCCTTCAACAGAGACAATTTGTTTTGTGTGGGTGAGTGCGGGGTTAATAACATTATTTGAGTCTGGGAAAATGGGTAATTGGGTTAAACAATTTAAGAGTTCTAGATATTTTAGGGGTACTGCATGTTTTCTGAACAATACAGAAGAGATATAATGTCTTCTTTTTATCTTGATTCTCTTGATATAGACTTGTTCTGCATTTGCTTTTTCTTGTAGCTGCACGACTCTCTTGACTTATATTCATATTGTGTTCCACCAAGACATATAGATTCTTTTTGCCTGTACTGTTGCTGGGATGACCATCCCAATCCTATAGTCAGACCTTTGATTTTTTTGAATCAAATGAAGGACTTTGCATTTGTCCATGCTGAAACTCATGTAAATGGTTTCTGGCTTATAAAATCCTTCTGAGTCATGATATTGTCTTCATTTATCTATGAGCCTTCTACAAATCTAATAAGTGTTTTTGCAAATCTGTATAAATTAGTGCAAATCTGAAAAATATTTTCTAAAACCTCATCCAAATCATTTTCAATTGAACAGCCTTTTGCCTAGAATAGAGCACTGCAGTAAGCCATATGGCACTTTCACCTTGTTGAAAAACACTTGATGTACCATTGTTAGTTGCAATTACTCAAGCAGTTCTTTATCCATCCAATAGTAGCAGAGTCCAGACCATATTTTCCTTTCTTCTTTTTGAAAGCCTTAAAGTCACAGTGTATTTGTCCAGCATATTCATACAGTTAACTATATTGATCATGCTGTCAAAAAAAGAACAGGTTGGTTTGAATGACTTATTCTAGATAAACTAATGCTGGTTACTGCTAAGCAATACCTTCCCTTTATTTACAAATGGCTTAATAATCTAATATTGATAACAGGCATTTCCACTTATTTATTACATATATTTTGTTGTTATCCAGGCTGTGCACCGCCCAGAGTCATGTTTTGTGAGATGGGCAGCTATATAAATTTGATTGATAAATTTAATTAATAAATACTTTTTATACTACCTAGTCCAGAGGTCTTCAAACTCGGCCCTTTTATGACTCATGGACTTCAACTCCCAGAATTCCTCAGCCAGTGTGCCTGGCTGAGGAATTCTGGGAGTTGAAGTCCATGAGTCATAAAAGGGCCGAGTTTGAAGACCCCTGACCTAGTCCATACAACCCCTGGTTGCTTACAGTGTAATATTTTTGAAAATTGGAACAACCTTTGCCATTTTATAGCCTTCTACCACTACTCTTGTCCTCCATGATGACTCAAAGAAAGGACCTCTGTGATGATGTTCCTAAGTTCCTTCAAGGTTGTTGGATGTTATTGAACTGGTTCTTAATACTGAAACTCATCTATGGTAGCCCAGAGCTTCTTGACTATTTCCTTACTTGCTTTGAATTGCCATTCCCTCTTTTAAATTATTCTGATTTAACTGTCATTGCCATGATTAGAGGATTTGGATGACGGTTGATACTTACAGGATAATTTTTTAAAATTGCTCTTAGGTATGACATACATTACTAAAATTCATTGCATCACAAATAGTGAATGTGCGCTTCTGGCTCTAAGTGACTGCTTCCACTCATTGTGTTTCCACTTGTTGGAGGTCTATATGAATAATGGCAATTGGAACTGACTGCAGAAATTGTCCTTTAATCAGTTCACGTTAGGAAGACGTCGTAAGAGTTGGTTGATCTGATTTTGCATTCTACTGAATCTAATCTCTTGTGTGAATGGTGAAAGTTTATATTCTGTTAAGAAGAGCTGCATAAATTCTGTATCCTATTATATGCATAGATCTGCACAACTAAGAAATTATTGTGCAGCTTTTCCTGTGGAACATCTTTCAGTTTTGATTTGTTTTTTTTTAAAAAAAGGATCTTTTGAAAACTTAATATTCTGCTGCTGTGTCATCAGGGAGAAATGGTCTCATAATATCCCCCAAATGAGATTTTTCTAAGCTCTACCCTTTGCTTCTCCTATTGAAATGAATTCCTTTCCCCTTCTCTAAGCTAAATGAGCATTTGTTATATATTCATACCAGTAAAACTAAATATGGGCACATTGTTTTTTTAAAAAAACTCTTTAATATTCTGCTTCCATGCCCTTTATTGTGCTTTTTTATTATTTTAGTTTTTTGAACAATAGTCTGCCAACTTTGAATATTTTCACAAGCACATCATGCTTTTCCAGAATGAAAGTAGTTTCAGGCCCAAAGCACACTCAGGACATACAAAGACGTCAATATCACAGTTCATGTAATGCAGGTGGACCTACTTGCTGGTATTGTAATTTCCTTGTCTTTAAATTTATTGAAGGTCTACATCAGGGGTCTTCAAACCTGGCCCTTTTATGATTTGTGGATTTCAACTCCCAGAATTCCTCAACCAGCGTGGAAGGGACATTTGCAGTTAGAATGGTTTGTTAAGGTTGAAGGAAGACAAGATGATAGTCTGGCTGATAGTTTCTCCTTTCTTTGCATAGGAATACCTCCAGAGAAGGAATGTGCAAACCATGGTAGTATTCAGATGTAAAGATAATCAATGCTTAATTCCTCAGTGATAACTCCAGGCTCATGTCTTCAGCTCTGCTCTCTTTCTATGCAAAGGAAGATTGGAAAACTTCATCTCCTAGTTTTTAACAAACTGTAGCTGATGCCAGTCCTATTTGTCCAGTTACGTGAACAAAATAATGGCTTCAGACCAATCAGGACACAGCAGATGGAAAAGAGCACAGAGAAGTTTCATAGTTTCCCTTTTTTGTGTGAATTACAAGATGAAAACAAAGATGCACACAAGCCTAAAACAACAGTTTGGTCATGCAGTTTTTGTGAGGTTTTAGCATCCTGATTGTAATTACAGTAATCCCACCGCTCTTGTAGAGTACGCCTTTCATTGCATAAAAATTAGGCTGATAGCTTACAGCTTTTGATCTGTATATTAACAACAGGAATGGATTATTCTATTTAGTGCTTTCACTCTTCCAATACAGAAAAATATGGAAGTTGCACCTGATATAATACTTTGTGCAACTTCCTCATACTTTAAGTTAATCTTATGCTTAACACCACTAATGCAAGTAAAATCCAGTGTGCGGAGCTGCTGGGCTAGATTGAAAAATATTTCACATCAAATGGCTGACTTACACACACACACACACACACACACACACACACACACACACACACACACGTATACACAAACTATGCCCACTTCATTCTACAGTAATTATGGAACATGTGTCTGCCACTTATATGAAAATTAGATATATTTTGATATATCCTAAAGTGTTGACAGAGCAGAATAGTATCAAGAATTCAAGAAAATTTACCACTAGGAAAAAAAATGAGAACATGATGATCATTAGTGAACTTTACACAACATGTTTAAAAAGATGTTTCAGGTGCTTTCTCAGCTGTCCAGTCCAAAAAATGCAATTATTTATCCTGATGCAAAGATTTCCTATTTTGTGTTTAATGTTATATACTACTTTATTACTTCATTTGCAAATGATTTATTCTATGCATTCTTTATAGAATCAGTTTGCCCAACAAGAATTCCTGTGGCATCTCGGGACGAAAAAGGATTTGATATACTTTTAGGCTTAGATGTGAAAAAAAAGGTGAAGAAAAGAATTCAGATTCCAAGTACTAATGTAAAAGCTTATGAAATCACTTCCCGGATTGATTTGTCAGAATTGACAAGGTACTTCTTTTTCCTGAGCTGAAAGTTCTTACGAAAGTTTGCCAGTTTTTTATTAGATAGTATACGTTTTAGAATGTTTGTAATTCTAAAATTATTTTATGTTTTTATTTTTGAAAAAAAAAATGTTTTCCAGAAATGTATTTCCAGAAGGCCTTCCTCCTTCATATGTATTTGTATCTACGCAGCGATTTAAAGTAAAAAAAACATGGGATTTGTGGAGGATCCTAAGCCAAGATGGAACACCACAAATAGCTGTTACTGTAATCGGGGAAAAGAAAACATTATCCTTTACTACAACAAACCTAGTCAATGGCAATCAGGTTGTTACTTTTACTGCACCCCGTGTAAAGGTAAAGAGCATATCATGTGTCAATTGAAAAAATCTACAACTATACGATGTGTTTACGTAAATGCAAGGAGATCCAATATTTCAGATCAAATTCAACCTAGATTTAGGACCAAGTTTGCAATTACATTCTGGAAGGTATTGTGCAATCTAATGGGATCAGATAAAGCATAAGGATATTCTCCGGGAGGCAATATGTTTATTAAAGGCACAGGTGACCTCAGTGACTACCTAACACTTCTCACTGACTGAGAAGAATACTGATGCTGAGGAGATCATTGACACTGCTAAACTCTGCTGAAGATGTTACCTAGCCTGATAACAAAATGTGGGAAACTAAGCTAAGAGAATGAACCTTCATCCTCACTTTTCATTGATTTTGGATTGCTGTTGGCTTATTCAACCTATCTGAAGAGTGCTAGGCTGGTATTCTCGCACTAATTAAATATGGACTGGTTTTATATTAAAGACTATTCTGAAGGGAAGAGTCTACCTAGAACAGAATGGGACTGACTACAGAAGTGGCAATTTATTATGAATATGTCCCATTTTTTTCAATAGATTTTAAATAGCTCTTTGATATGGTCAGATGGCTAATTCGTAACATCTGTTGTATTGACTGCACTGTTGATTCTCATCTGGAATGTATACAATGTATTGTACGCACCAGCTATTTTCAAAGGGGAATTGGAAATTTTACTTTGTCCAAACTTTACTTTTAGTTTGTCCAAATGTACATTTCTAGACCCAAATCATAACTATTGGTACTGATGTAAAAGCATTGACGGTTCGGGGCTAATGTATATAAATGAATGCTGCCTCCATGTTAGAAGCACACTGTCCATTTTTAGAATGTCTTTATTTATTGGCTAAAATAAAGATAGGTCAGCACCACTTGGGGCATGTTTGACGTGACATAGGTGTCTTCATTCCAAACTTATGTAGCAGTCTTTACCCAGGCATTTTAGTAACATAGTTTAACTTTGGTTTAACTTATTGGACTAGGACCTAGATTCATTTTTCTGTGGGGTAGGTTATAAAAAGGTGGTGTCTTATACAGCTTTCATGCTGCTCAGCTTGAGTTTCCTGTTTGTTTTGGGAAGATGACCTCTGAACGGCCATAGACAGCATGCTCCAGATAGTGCTGGGTCACATTTCCTAGCACGTCTCACTATTGCCTGTCCTGACTTGGAATACTGGGAGGGCTAGTATTGCAACATCTGGAGGGTATCACCCTTATTGCTATTGTAAACTACCCAGGGTAGCCCCATGATGTGATGGATAGCAAATATATTTAATAATAATACATAAATAAACATTCTATGGTTCCCTGAAGGCCTCTAGCAAAGAATGGCAGACTACTCTTTCAAAACTGAGATACAAACGTTTTCTAAAGAAGATGGATATGTTCTGCTCTGCCTATTCTGCTTTCCACATAGGCACTACTTGACAATATTAAGAATGTATTTTTAGAAAAAAAGATTTTTGAGTCCCTCTGATTGGTTTTTAGCATGAGTAGTGGGCTATATTAAGTTGTTGCAATTAACGATGCTTCAAGGTTATATGAATGACAGTGTAAGTCTCAAAAGCATGTAAATCAGTTGAGTAGGAAAATGACTATTCTCTCCCATTGTTTTTCTAGATGTTGTTTGATCAAGGCTGGCATCAAATTCGTCTCTTAGTAACTGAAGCTGATGTAACATTGTACATAGATGATCAAGAAACTGAAACAAAGCCATT
The DNA here is from genome assembly GCF_947247035.1 of Vipera ursinii. NCBI lineage: Eukaryota > Metazoa > Chordata > Lepidosauria > Squamata > Viperidae > Vipera > Vipera ursinii. Next base: position 228,827,925 of record NC_139512.1, on the reverse strand, counting down.
GCAACCTGTTGCAGGAATCTATATTAGTGGAGTGACTCAAATAGGAAAATATACAGGAAAAGAAGAGACTGTGCAGGTATAAACCTATTCAGATTGCAGTGTTTTATGAAACAGAAATAAATCTATGCACATTAGTATAATAACCTGATCTCATAGCTTAAACTTAGGCCAGTTAAATTTAATGGACTTTGCAATGAATGAGCTACATTCATTGGTGGCTTTGATTTAGTGAAGGGCACTTTTATTTAGATTAATACCAGTACATATTAGCTGTGTTTTTTTTTTACCCATTTAAGACCCTGCTATCTGTGAAAGCTCTTCCTGAGGGCTGGTAGGTCTTCTGATCCAGAATGGGGAGTTGCTGTGCCTAGAGGGACTTAGTGGTAACCAGGTGCTTTGGCTAAAGAAATTAGGAGTGACATCTGTGAGCAGAGGGAAACACAGCTCAAGGCCTGTGGGCTCTGTGACTGACCCTCAGTCCCATTTATGGCCTTCTAGCATCCTGGGATCAGACATACAAAATTCAGCAGCAAAACAGGTGAAGTCTGGAAGCACCTTTTTAAAATCCTCTTAGAAGAACATTAACTAAATTGCTTCTGCAAAGACTTGGGGGGAAATGGTAGAGGTAGTGGAATGTAGAGATCTACAGAATGGGCCTCTTCAGTAGTTCTCAGGCTGGACACTGTTAATCGGGTTCAGTCAATAGGCTGCTTGTCCCATCAGGTCAACCTCTTTTCAAAGGCATCTTTTAATTTACTGTTAAATGGCATCTTCCACTAAGCATTATTTGGCCAAAACAAATAGTGCAACCCTATTGTTTCTAAAAAGGTATGGATGTCTTAGGTTTATTTTCCTCTTCTGTTCAATCATGTGTGATTCTCAGAGACTGCCTGGATAAGTCCCTGCAGTTTTCTTGGCAAAGGTTTTTCAAAAGCGGTTCCCTCCTTACAAGGGCCGAGAGACTGGGACAGGTCCAAGGTCATTCAGCTGGCTTAGTGCCTAGGGTGGGACTAGAACTCCCAGTCTCCCAGTTTTTAGTCTGGTGCCTTAATTATTATACCAAACAGACTTCGCTGTAGGACTTTTTTATTTGTTCCCTCCTCTTCCCCTTTATCCAGATTACCTTGTTGGATAGCACTTGGCAAGTGATCACCAGGAATGGGATCACATCCCCTCTGTTCATGTCCACATGTCCATATAGCCCACTGAAACCCCAGGAGTGTATTCTGTCACTGTCACGGACCATGGGGGAGGACCAGATAATGGTGACCTTTTTGGCTATATAAAGGCCTGTTAAGATGTCATAAAAAATACTTGTCCAAAGAATGCATAATTTCTGCTTTACAGTTTGATGTCCAAAAGCTAAGGATTTATTGCAGCCCAGAACAAAACAGCCGTGAAACAGCCTGTGAGATACCTGGCGTTGTGAGTATTATAGAAGATTACTAAGAACTGTTGGATATTTCTCAATAAAAAGCTGGGGAAATTGGGAAAAAGAGCTGAGAAAAGAGATTCTGAGAATGGGTTTGTCTTTGGAAGAAAAAAAGGAGCTTGTGCTAAAATTATGTTAACATAAATAATATTCTAGGAATTTAGGCTGCTCTCCATCAGATAACTTGTCTAAAATTCCACAGGGATGATTTTTTTTCCCTTCCAAAATCTGCTTGATTGCTCCTGACTGAGACGAGTATTTACAGATCTGTTTGCTGAGAGACAATGGTCAGAAATTAGTTTTCTGGTTTTTGGCAGTTTCAAAGGATGAAAAGAAAGGCTTGCTTGTGTGTGCATGTTTTTAAAAAAGTTTTAATTCCGTTATTTTTCCCCCTTTTCATTTCAGAATGGAGAGGTAGGCCAAACAATGTATAATATTCATACAAATGTAAGGTAACATTTGCTTTTTTTACATTTCTAATAAACTTTACTATTAATCAGGTGAGACAGGAATGTATTGTGTATTTGGAATATGGGATAGAAGGAAATGTGGAATTTTATTGTTTGCAAAACATTTTTTTACCTCCATGCTGAGGGATTCTTCTTTAAGTAAATAATTCAGTTGAAAATTTGTTTCAATTTTTATGTTATCTTGAACTAAATTTGGCCTACAGACTATCTTCCATTACTCATTACTAAACTATTTTTATATTACTTGTTGTTGTTGTTGTTAGCTGCGAAGTCGTGTCCGACCCATCGCGACCCTATGGACAACATTCCTCCAGGCCTTCCTGTCCTCTACCATCTTCTGGAGTCCATTTAAGCTCACGCCTACTGCTTCAGTGACTCCATCCAGCCACCTCATTCTCTGTCGTCCCCTTCTTCTATTGCCCTCGATCTTCCCCAGCATTAGGCTCTTCTCCAGGGAGTCCTTCCTTCTCATTAGGTGGCCAAAGTACTTGAGTTTTAGCTTCAGGATCTGGCCTTCTAAAGAGCAGTCAGGATTGATCTCCTCTAGGACTGACCGGTTTGATCGCCTTGCAGTCCAATGGACTCGCAGGAGTCTTCTCCAGCACCACAGTTCAAAGGCCTCAATTCTTTGGCGCTCAGCCTTTCTTATGGTCCAACTTTCACTACCATACATTGCAACTGGAAAGACCATAGCCTTGACTATACGCACTTTTGTTGACAGGGTGATGTCTCTGCTTTTTAGTGTGCTGTCTAGATTTGCCATGGCTTTCCTCCCCAGGAGCAAGCGTCTTTTAATTTCTTGGCTATAGTCCCCATCTGCAGTGATCTTGGAGCCCAGGAAAATAAAATCTGTCACTACCTCCATTTCTTCCCCATCTATTTGCCAGGAATTGAGAGGGCCAGATGCCATGATCTTGGTTTTCTTAATGTTAAGTTTCAACCCAAGTTTTGCACTCTCCTTCTTCACCTGCAACAAGAGGCTCTTTAGTTCTTCTTCACTTTCTGCCATTAGAGTGGTATCATCTGCGTATCTTAGGTTGTTGATATTTCTTCCGGCAATCTTAATTCCAACTTTTGATTCATCTAGCCCTGCCTTTCTCATGATGTGCTCTGCATATAAGTTAAATAGGCAGGGCGACAGTATACAGCCTTGCCGGACTCCTTTCCCAATTTTGAACCAATCAGTGGTTCCGTGTCCAGTTCTCACTGTTGCTTCTTGACCCGCATATAGGTTTCTCAAGAGACCAATAAGATGGTCTGGTACTCCCATCTCTTTAAGAACTTGCCACAGTTTGTTATGATCCACACAATCAAAGGCTTTAGCATAGTCAATGAAGCAGAAGTAGATGTTTTTCTGGAACTCCCTAGCTTTCTCCATGATCCAGCGTATGTTGGCAATTTGATCTCTAGTTCCTCTGCCTCTTGTAGGATTTTAAGCATGACTTTACTAGCATGAGAAATGAGTGCAATGGTGCGATAGTTTGAACATTCTTTGGCACTGCCTTTCTTAGGAATTGGAATGTAAACTGATCTTTTCCAATCCTGTGGCCACTGTTGAGTTTTCCAAATTTGCTGGCAAATTGAGTGTAGCACTTTTACTGCATTGTCTTTTAAGATTTTGAATAGCTCAGCTGGAATACTGTCACCTCCACTAGCTTTGTTGTTGCTCAGCTTTTCTAAGGCCCACTTCACTTCACATTCTAGGATGTCTGGCTCGAGGTCAGTGACCACCTCATTGTGATTATCAGGGACGTTAAGCTCATTCTTGTATAGTTCTTCTGTGTAATTTTGCCACCTCTTCTTAATCTCTTCTGCCTCTGTTAGGTCCCTGCCATTTTGGTCCTTTATCATGCCCATTTTTGCATTAAACGTTCCCTTCATTTCTCCAATTTTCTTGAAAAGATCTCTGGTCCTCCCTATTCTATTGTTTTCTTCTATTTCTTTGCACTGTTCATTTAAGAAGGCATTCTTATCTCTTCTAGCTATTCTCTGGAATTCTGCATTCAATTGGGTGTATCTTTCTTTTTCTCCCTTGCCTTTTGCTTCCCTCCTTTCCTCAGCTATTTGCAAAGCTTCCTCAGACAGCCATTTTGCTTTCTTGCATTTCTTTTTCTTTGGGATGGTTTTGGTTGCTACCTGTTGTACAATGTCGCGAACCTCTGTCCATAGTTCTTCAGGCACTCTGTCTATCAGATCTAATTCCTTAAATCTATTTGTCACCTCTACTGTATATTCAACAGGGATATGATTTAATTCATACCTGACTGGCCTAGTGCTTTTCCCTACTTTCTTCAGTTTAAGCCTAAACTTTGCAAGGAGAAGCTCATGGTCTGAGCCACAGTCAGCTCCTGGTCTTGTTTTTACTGACTGTATAGAGCTTCTCCATCTTTGGCTGCAGAGCATATAGTCAATCTGATTTCTGTGTTGACCATCTGGTGATGTCCATGTGTAGAGCCGTCTCTTGGGTTGTTGGAAAAGAGTGTTTGCTATGACCATCGTATTCTCTTGACAGAATTCTATCAGCCTGTGCCCTGCTTCATTTTGCACTCCAAGGCCAAACTTGCCTGTTATTCCAGTTATCTTTTGGCTTCCTACTTTAGCATTCCAATCCCCCATGATGATAAGAACATCATTTTTTGGTGTTAGTTCTATAAGGTGCTGTAGTGCTTCATAGAACTGGTCAATTTCATCCTCTTCAGCACTGGTGGTTGGGGCATAGACTTGGACTACTGTGATATTGAATGGTTTGCCTTGGATTCGAACTGAGATCATTCTGTCATTTTGAGGATTGTATCCCAGTATTGCTTTTCCTACTCTTTTATTGACTATGAAGGCTACTCCATTTCTTCTGAAGGATTCTTGCCCACAGTAGTACACCTGATGGTCATCTGAATTAAATTCACCCATTCCTGTCCATTTTAGTTCGCTGATACCTAAGATGTCAATGTTCAGTCTTGTCATCTCTTGTTTGACCACGTCCAGCTTTCCTTGATTCATGGATCTTACATTCCAGGTTCCTATGGAGAAAAAATCTTTACAGCATCGGACTTTCCTTTCACCACCAGACACATCCACAGCTGAGCGTCCTTTTGGCTTTGGCCCAGTCGCTTCATTCTTTCTGGCGCTACTAGTACTAGCCCTCTGCTCTTCCCCAGTAGCATATTGGACGCCTTCCGACCTGAGGGGCTCATCTTCCAGCGTCATATCGTTTTGCCTTTTGGTACTGTCCATAGGGTTTTCATGGCAAAGATACTGGAGTGGGTTGCCATTTCCTTCTCCAGTGGATCACGTTTTGTCAGAACTCTCTGCTATGACCTGTCCGTCTTGGGTGGCCCTGCACGGCATAGCTCATAGCTTCATTGAATTACGCAAGCCCCTTCGCCACGACAAGGCAGTAATCCATGAAGGGGATTATATTACTAGGAGCATTCAATGCTCACATTGATGAAATATGTCTATGTATGTAAAATATACACATGCATACTTAATTCATATTTATATTCTTTGCAAATACATAGATATAAATACATATACAATATGGAAAATGGATATATTCTGTTTTTAAGGCAAATAAGGTGCTAGAAAGTATTCAATTTTTTTGCAGTTATGAGTTAATTCTTGGTGATTTATTTCAGTTATACATCAAAAGAGAAAATATCTAGAATTTGGAACATATAAGGGATGATTCAGTGGAAATTTCTCTAATTACAGGCCCAGGAGAAAATCCTTGATGGATAATCCTTACATTAAAAAAAGTGTGAACTTGTTACTTTGTTCTTTGCAATAAACAGATAATGCTCGAGCACTTCTATGTGAAACATTCTGAAAGCAGGGCTACTTCCCCCCCCCCCAATATAGATGTTACTGTGGGGACTAAAAAGACTTATTTTTATAGACAGTGCAAGCAAGAATTGTTTGTCTCAGAGAAGACCATCCCTTAGCAGTCTGTATGATTTGATGATACTTGATACTTTTTTTGTTCCAATCTTAGCAGAATTCTTTGCCAGGTGAACCCAGACTGTTTCTCCGTTTGACCCAGGAGTGGGCTGAGAGGGCTACTGTGTAGGTGGGGATGTATTGCACAGGTGGGAAGGATTATGTTTGGGGAGGGTTTTCATTTTAATTGTGATATGCCTGTTTAGTACTTATAGTACAGGAATCAATTACCCCCTTCCACAAGATAAGAAGAAACTATGTCTTCAGATTTCAGCCGTTATGATCCAAGAGGCTTCCACACAGGGGTGCACCTAATGCATCCTTGTTCCTGTCAATAGAATCTATGCTGAAGTGCAGCTAATTTTTCTATATCTGATTCATGGATCCTTCAGAATTATCCATCTCCTCCAGAGGGGAGAAGAGTGGCTTACAGCATTCTGTGAACGGCACCTAGGATTTTAAATTATATTTTTTTCCATAGAAAATCTGTAGGAATAATTAAGTTATTTCCTAGGAAACAGAAGCTGCCCTCCGATTTCTTCAGCAAATTTTCTGTTGCGATTATGAAATTGCTATTATATCATCAAAGCTGGTTTGATTATCTTTGGGGATTTTAGTGGAACAAGTGTGAAAATTATATTGGAGTTGGTATTTGAAAATATTTGTTTTCTTGAATAGTGCAAGAATGGACCCAGCGATGTAGGATCGACACCACCTCCTTGTATTTGTCCTCCAGGAAAACAAGGACCCCCAGGCCCCAAAGTGAGTGGACTTTAGATCTAATATAGGTGGTATTTTACATATACAGTTGAGATAATAGAAGTATTTGTGGATTAGTGCATCACTGGCTAATCAAGTTGTCAAGAACTGAACTTTTTCAGTACTAGAAACTTTATTCAAAAACCACGTTCCGACTATTTTGCCCTTCATATTGTCCATTCTCCTCAATTTTTTAATATCCATGTCTTCATGGAAGTCTTAATGGCCACTAAGTAGGACTTGAGTTTACAATAGAATTAATCACTCTAGAGATAGTTGAAATAATAGATAGATGCGTTGCAGATTTAAGCTTAAGTAGTCATTTCAGAATTTAGCAGTCCTCCTTTAGAAGACTAAATTGCACAAAAAAATCAGTGAAATGTCAAGATTATGATTTCCCGTGTGAAAAGCTTTGCTGTACTAAAAAAAAAGGAATTATTAATTTTGTGATATATAGTAGGAGGAAAGAATGGAGAAAAGTAAAATAAACAAAACTGTGTTTTATTTTCTCCTCCCTGTCAGCGCCTGCCAACTTAACAGTTCAAAAACATGCAAATGCAAGTAGATAAATAGGTACCACTTCAGTGGGAAGGTAACAATGCTCCGTGACATCATGCTGGCCACATGACCACAGAGAGCACTGGCTAAATGGGCTTGAAATGGAGATGAGCACCACTCCCCCCCAATAGTCAGCTATGACTAGTGGAGTAAAATCTGCAGGGACTTCTTTACATTTACTTTTACTTCACTATTAGACTGAAATTGTAAATGAGCTTTTTAGTGAATTAATATCTATATTTTTAAAAATGTAAATATAGATAGTGCACGACTTACAGCCATTTGTTTAATGACCTTTTGAAGTTACAACAGCACTGAAAAAAGTGACTTAAGGTCATTTTTCACACTTATGACCATTGCAGCATCCCCATGCTCACGTGATCAAAATTTGGTTGCTTGGCAACTGGGATGTATTTATGACTGTTGCCCTATTCTGGCATCATGTGGTCACCAGCTGGCTTCTGATGAGCAAAGTCAACGGGGGAAGCCACATTTACTTAATGACTGCATGATTCACTTAACAACTGCAGTGATTCTCTTAACAGCTGTGGCAAAAAAATGTTGTAAAATGAGGCACAACTCATTTAACAACTGCCTCACTTAGCAATGGAAATTTTGGGCTCAGTTGTGGTCATAAGTCAAAGGCTACTTGTATAACAAGGCCCACATAATGGTAGACCAAGAGTATATAGAAAATGGGAGTTTGATTTTTCTTCCTTACTGTGGTCTTTATAAAATTTACTCTTCCCAAGCTGCCATTGACAGAAAATCCTCTGTTGATTCCAGTGCAAGATATTTTAATTAGGATTATAACAGAATAGAAAGCATTATATAAAAAAATTCCCTGTACAGTTTAGTCCCAAGATTCCTTGGACTTCTCTGAAGCTGCTATTTGAATTTCTTAAAATGTGCATGTTGACTGCATTTATAAAATGAATATTGTATAAATATGGATGTGAGGGAAGAATAATAGTTCATTAAACTTGTATGCCATCTAACTTTCAATGACTTTGGGTGGCGTCAAAGTATCACAACTTTTACATCCTTAAATTAAATTTATTTATTTATTTATTTATTAAATTTTTATACCACCCTTCTCCTGAAGGACTCAGGGCGGTGTACAGGGCAATAAATATCAAAATATAAATACAAAAGTTAAAAGAAGTTAAAAGAATTAAATAATCGTGCGCAATATAATACAATGCTTAAAACTATGTTAAAATTAGATCCAACCCTAAACCCATCAAACCAGGCCAGATTGTTCAAATAAATAAGTTTTTAAATCGCGCCGGAAGGAGCGAAGGTCAGGGGCCATCCGGAGCTCAACCGGCAAGCGGTTCCATAGGTCTGGCGTGCCCACAGAGAACGCCCTCCCCCTGTCATGCTATAGTGGGATAATTCTGTGAAGACATCCTTGTGTACAAGACAGGTGTGCAACGTCTGAGTACGTAATCTCCTAGCTTTTTTGGTACACAGAGTATATCACAATAACTTCAGTTGGTACAGAAAGGAAGGAGTGAGTGAGATACAGGGCATGGAGTGAAAAAAAAGGACCATCTTCCTTATATTATATTCAAGAGTGACAGATTAAGGAAAAGAGAAAAGAATTCCTTCTCAGTTTTTCAGAACTCCCTGCTCAGTATTTAACAAGATAAAGCAATAATAGATAACTGAATTATTTTCATGCTGCTTGAAAAGATATCAGAAAAGGAAAAAAAAACATTTTTCTTGTGTTTTTCTTAAATTTTTCTTAAATTTCTTATTTTTTTTCTTAAATGATCCCACTCCATATAATAGAGAAACAAAACAGTTTCCTAAATACCTCCAGTGTCAACCATTTTAATATTTTTATAGGATGAGGAGCGAATGTTTTAGGATGAGAGGAAGACACCCCCTCCAAACTCCCCCTCCCCCCAAATTGAACCTTTCCTTTATCCTGTAAGCACTGCAGGATAGTTGCAATTTCAGCTGGCAATGAAGGATCCCTTTTAGAGGCTGGATAAGTGTTTTGTGAGTCCCACCTTATTCTGCACTTTCTCTTATTTCTAGGGTGATTCGGGACAACCTGGGAATCATGGCTTCCCTGGAGAACCTGGTCCAGATGGTAAGCCTGTGAGTACTAAAAACTTAGTCATCTTCAGTAGTTTTTAAGGCAAAACTGATAATAAAATGGATCAGGATGTTATTGTGAATAAACAAATAATTCAGCCTAGAAATACTCCTTAATACAAAGAATTAAGATTCCTACTTTAAAAGGTTTGGTATGCCAAAAAGTAAGTATTAATATTTCCCTTACAATTTAGTTCAGCTTTTTGTATCATTTCCCAAAGTTAATTCTATCTTTTGTAGCCCTTTAATTATACTGCTAGTTATTTTATTTTTATTTTTATTTTAATTCCATTTATATCCCGCCCTTCTCCAAAGACTCAGGGCAGCTTACAAGCTTAGCAGTAGCCTTCATTCTATGTATATGCCTGCTTATTAGGGCTTTCACACCCCCCCCCAAGTGGCATTATTACAAAGTCAGCTTAATTGCCCCCAACAATCTGGGTCCTCATTTTACCTACCTCGGAAGGATGGAAGGCTGAGTCAACCTTGAGCCTGGTGGGACTTGAACCTGCACTAATTGCAGGCAGCTGGTGTTACTTAAGGAGGCATTAGCCCACTGCTCCACCAAGGCTCTTAAAGATACTTGCATGTAGCCCACCCCCCGTAAAATGAATTTTGCTCAGCTTGGTGCCCTCGAACTATCTTGGGCATTTTTAAATTATAAAATAAAAAAAATATCTCAAAAACATCAAATTACCAAAGGCAGGTATAGAAGCCTTTCACAATGTGAAATTATTTTATATTTGTAAATGGTCAACTTTGCTGCTATAAAAATGTTCTTACAGTTGCAGTGAAAATATTTTGGATGCTATGTTGAATTAATTTAGAAATGCTAGCTTCATAATAGTAGCATTATAAGAGAAATTGCAGAACCTTCTACAGGCCAATCCACTTAGCGTGCTTTTGATTAAAGCATATTACAAAAGATATCTAAAAAATTAGGTTAGTTTAAACTCTTTCCTAACAATTAAAGTAAAGGCAAATGAAATACTGAAATGGAATATCTTCAAAGTTCTGATCTTTCTCCAGAATATTCAGTTCTTTTAAATATATTCAATGAAATCAGTCTTAATTAAGTTTCTAGATTTTTTTTAAAAAAATTAACAAATAAAACAGCCTGGTCTTTATTATTTTTAATGCTGCTTTGGGTGCACTTTTCTTGCTCACAATATGTTTTCCCCTGAATTAATAATACTTCTATATTTCTACAAGGCTGTTGTCTTTTTTTGGTGGCCAGAGTATGTTTGATTTCTGTATCAGTCCTACATGGAAAATCTGAGATAAATGCTTGTTGGAAACTATATAAATTTTAGGGATATTGCCAATTGCTTGAGGAGCTCCATGTTATAAGTTGTCCAAATTTTCTTATTTTGGTTCCTTAGTTACATTTTGGCCATGCTCATAGGTAGAACAGATGGTTGAAATTATTATGGTGGTTCCCTTTGGATGCTAACACTGTACTGTTATGAATAGCAGTACCAAAAATACATATTTCCATGTATTGAAGATTGTAACGGGGGAGAGTCCAAGAATAAATAAATCCTAGTATAATGTTCAGAGAGGACCAACAGCTAGCAGAATCAAGATCTTTTAAAAAATGGTTGCTTTTTTATGGGGGAGGATTTACTTGAATAGTTCAGTTAATTATAAATCTATGAGTTTGCTCAAATGCTGAACTCTGCAACAAAAAAAGGAAAAGTACTTCATATAAATTGAAAGATATACCGTTTTATTTAGCTCTCTTGATGTCTGGAAAGCAACAAGAGGGCACAGGCTGGTGAAACTTACTGTAAGGAACTGTAGTAGATTACATGACATCATCCCATAATTTATCTTCCCCAGAGTAACCCTTTGTCAATACTCTCAATAAATTCTGTGATTAATTAGCAACCTGAGCCTAGATTTTCTCAGACCAATATTCTTCACAATACAGACAGTATACAGGTAGTCCTCAACTTACAACCACAATTTGAGCCCAAAATTTCTGTTGCTAAGCAAGACAGTTGTTAAATGGGTTTTGCCCAAATTTATGACCTTTCTTGCCACGTTTCTTCAGTAAATTATCGCTGTTATTATGTTAATAATACAATTGTTAAGTGAATCTGGCTTCCCCATTGAGTTTGCTTGTCAGAAAGCTGCAAAAGGTACAACTGCAACCATCATAAATTCATGCCTGTTTTGATCACATGACCATGGGGGATGCTGCAATGATTGTGAGTGTGAAAAACAGTCACTGTTTTCACTGCCACTGTAACTTTGAATGGTCACTAAACAAATGGTTGTAAGTTGAGGACCACCTGTATTTTGAATAGTTCTGGATAATACTGCAGACAGAGATTGATGCAGAAAAATGAGGGGAACTAAAGACCAGAAATTCTGCATGCACTTTCCCTGAACCTATGATTGGGGCTTTACAACACTGCTATATCTCTCTCTGGCATGTCTGCATATATTGATGAACATGGGAAAGAGCCTTGTAGGGGCATAATGTTTAACAACATGCAATGTGGTCCGTGTTCAGAGTCTTCCTTGTTATCAGGGGAATTCTACCTACATGATATTGTTCCGTGAGTATAGCTGTATGTGGTTAGCAGACATTAGCTGGTTATTTCCAGAAGGGCATCTTGAAAAATTAAACAGTGGCAGTTCATGTTTCCAATCCATGAAATCAAAATAAATTCTATAGCAGTAATGTATTTCCTGTGTTTTTGCATCATAGATCTCCATATGAGTCTCCTCTGCCTAGCAAGCAATCATAGCTGGGATGGACAAATTTTTGTCCATTTGGGGCATGAATTTAATGATGCAGGAGTGTTAGGGCAGCTTTTCCGGTTCCTATCCTTGTCAGGAAGAAAATGTATTTTCCTCGTGCAACACAATAAGGATATATTTTATTTAGTGGAGATATAATCCACTAAATAAATAATAATGCCTTGGTAAGTCTACACTTGGAATACTGCATGCAGTTTTGATTGCTACAATATAAATAAGATGTTGAGATTCTAGAAAGAATGCAGAGAAGAGCAACAAAGATGATTACGGGGATAGAGGATAAAACATATGAAGAATGGTTGTAGGAATTGGGTATGGCTAGTCTGATGAAAAGGACTGCAGTGTTCTAATATTTGAGGGGTTACCATAAATAAAAGGGGCGTCAACCTACTCCAAGGCATCTGAAGGCAGGAGAAGAAGCAATGGGTAGAAACTAATCAAGGAGAGAAATAAGGAATAATTTTCTGACAGTGAAAACAATCAGTGGAACACCTTGCTTTGAGAAGTTGTGGGTGCTCCATCACTAGAGGTTTTAAAGAAGAGATTGGACAGCCATTTGTCTGAAAAGGTATAGGATCTCCTGTCTGAACAAGGATTTGGACTAAAAGACCTCCAAGGTCCCTTCCAACTCTTGTTATTCTGTTATATCCTGAGAGTAGACTTTTTATAACTTTTAGAAGAATCAAATTCATGCCTGAGGAAATAGATGCCATGTACACTTTACTTATAAGAAACACAGAAACTTAATACAAATAATCATAATTTCATGTAAAAGTAGATACCTTGCTGCTCATAAAGTCTCCATAATGTAGTATAGCCTCGATTAATGATAAAAAGACTTTTTGCTACCAATGGTAAGTGGGAAGTTACACTGCTAGTATTTTTAGAAGTTGAGAGCCACATCCTTGTTGTAGCTTTTATTCTAGCTGTGGACAAAGGTTCTTAGTAATGACATAAATAACATTATAATGAACCATGCAGGAAAAAAACACCAACCATTCTTGTAGATTTATAATCTGGCAGTTCTGCATGTTTTCCTCAGATGAGTCAGTTTTTCAAGTTGAACATTTCTCACAGTATGGAAATTAAAAAAAAAGTTATTTTAGGAATTGAATTAAGAAGGAACATTAAAATCATAATGCTACTCTTGGTCTGCCTAAGTGGCAGTCCTATATAATACTCTCATTGGAACTTATTCCTAATTATTTTTGTTGTCTTTCAGTTAGAAATTGAGCTGTAAATGAAACAGTCTTTGACTATTCCTTAGCCATAATTGGAATTAGTGTAAAATAAAATGTTCTGTAAAGTAATAATACAAAACCTTGCATCCCAAAGTCATATGCTTCTTTTAATGAGAATTTGCTCTGTGGGTAGGTTTATTAAGACACAGAGGCCGTGTCTAATAAAGCTCTAAATATCATGGAATATTTATTTGAGTTAGAGCCATATTCCTTCCATGCATACAAACTCAACTTTCCACAGGCATTCATGATCCTTGTGACACATGAACTGCTAGATAAGTGTAGTCAGCAGTAATTCTGAGACTGTTTATACAGAAAAGATGGGGAATGTTTGCTTGATTTTGAAATAAACCATAATTGGATACGTTTATACACTATTTTTCTAACGAATATTGAATTCTGATATAAGTAGCAGATGGAACATCAGAATGTGTGGTTATTGGCTATCTTATCTATTTATTTATATTCCACTTTTTATTATTTTTGTGAATAAATCAAGGTGGTGAATATACACATTGCTTGTTCTTCCTTCTATTTCTGCACAATAAAACCCTGTGAGGTGGGCTGGGATGTGAGAGGTCACCAGATGGCTTTCCTGCCTAAGGTGGGACTAAAATAGTCTTCTCGTTTCTAGCCTGATGCCTTCCATAATAGATCTAACTGACTCTCAATATCTTGATTTTTGAAAAACCCCTTTTAAAAAGACAAATATTGCCATAGAATGAGGGAACTTTCCTAATCCAAATTTCCATTGAAGTGCTCCTTGGTCCTCTGGGGAAAATGAACAAATATGAAATGTATCCAAAAAATGAAACTGAAGAATGTTGATTTAGGATAAAGAATGCCTTAGAATGCCTACTGAAGATTGCTTGGAATGTATTGATAGCTAATAGCCTGAACCACATTGCTTTATTCACAATAAATAGAATTGAAATAGAAAAATACTTTGCTGGAGTAATTGCTATAACATTTAAGCTGCCCAAGTGGGGGAAAGCATTCAGAACAAGGTGTGTGATAGTAAAACCAAGAACCCTGACCTAAAAAAACCCCAATGATATGTGTCAAATGATTCCAATTTAGCCTCCAAATGTATGCAATAAAGATAATAGGTAGATTTCCATGTAGAAGTAGTCTTCGAGTTACAACTACTCATTCAAGCAATCATTCAAAGTTACAATTGTGCTGAATGAAGGAGATTTACAACCAGTCCTTAGAGTTTTGGCTGTCCTCATGTCCCCATGTTCACGTGTTAGCAATCTGGGTACTTCGTGCCTGGCTCACAATTACTACGTCACAGCAAGTGGCGGGCTCATGATTGCATTTTTTTACTGTTATGAACTTTTTACTATTCCCTGACAGATTCCCAGAAGCAAAATCAATGAGGAAGCCAGCAGGAAGTCTGAAGTTATTCTGGCTCCCTCGCTTTTTTGCCCACTCACACTCCATAGTGCATGCCCATAAAATCTCCTACCTTCCTGTGGCACCCACACACTTGCCTCTGCTCTGGAGCACCTTTCAACAGTATTCCCCACCCTCATGGCATATATATCCTGCACATCCAGCAGCCTGCTGGCCAGGGACTCCCAGCTCTTCCTGCTTACTAACCTGCACAATCCTGGAATTATGATGTGGTTTATAACCACACCACTTAGTAGTGGAAATTGCTGTTGTAACCTGTGGGCCACCTGTAAAGATGAATGGTAGTAGAGGTAGTAGCTTCCTCTATAGCCATATCCACATAGCTGCTTTGCTGAGTATCCTTGCTGACCAAATAACTAGTAGGAAAGCATGCCATCCCAAATCTTGGTCTCTTCACAGCAAATCTTCACTGTGTACCCAAAACGGGTCTGCCTGGGCTACTGTCAATGCAGCTTTAAAGTGCAATATATCAAGGACTGTGATTGGTAGTTTCTTTGGCAGAAATTCCAGCCCTGCAAAGTGCAAAAATTGTTCACCAATTAGCATGACCACAGTCTTGTAATTCTGCACACTGCATTTTTAAAAATCTTTTTCTTTCTCATTATACCACTGGCTAATTGAACTTTCTTCCTCCCCCCCCATTCCTTATAACTGGGTTATCAATTGACCACTAAGTTGAGCCGTGGTGGTGCAGTGGTTAGAATACAGTACTGCAAGCTACCGTACTTCTGCTGACTGCCAGCTGCCACCAGTTCGGCAGTTTGATTCTCACCAGCTAAAGGTTGACTGAGCCTTCCTTCCTTCTGAGGTTGGTAAAATGGGGAGCCAGATCGTTGGGGGTAATATGCTGACCCTGTAAGCCGCTTAGGGAGGGCTGTAGAGCACTGTGAAGCGGTATATACTGTAAATCTAAGTGCTATTGCTATTGCTACTGCTATTGCCTTTGCAAGAAAGCTATTTTCTTTTAATCTCTTGGCTGCCATCAAGTTGTCATCCAATATGGGCAGCGGACTGGGATACAGTAACAGTCAAATATTGAAGAGTTGGAGTTTGGGAAGAGGGTATTTTGAAACCAGGAGAGTGTGAGTTCTAGGCCTGCCCTAGTCATGAAAGCTGGTTGGATGTCTTTGGACCACAACTCAGCCATCAAATTTTTACATTCCCTGAATGCCATGCACTTATAGGGATTTTTTTTCCTGGCAGCTCATCTTTTTTTTCTGACCTTTTAGTTTTTCTGGCAAAATGCGATTAACTACTATTTGTTATTTATTGCCAACAACTTTTAAATTTGAATTAATTTTTGTGGAATATATTTTATGACTCCATGTGAAAATGAACTTTTTGTCATTCATAATAGTCCGTTTTGTTAATGAAGACAAAGGGGACATTCAACCCATTTCCTCTACTGAGATACAGAGCCGATTTAAATAGCAACTTAATCATTGTGGACCTTTTTAAATCCGATTTGCATATGTGAGCTGGTATATTCTATGATCTGTCATGTTGTTATTCTATATCTGAGTGTAAAGTAGGATTTAGGCTTGCAGAAGTAACACAGAAAGCCCTACATCTGTTTAGGAACCAGATTTCTGCTCCTCTTATGTCAATCATCCATGGACAATGTACCAATAAGTGTACATTACGAATGTGTGTGGGAATTCCCCATAGGAGGTTACTTTCTACCTATGTAGTTCTGATTTAAAATGGGGGTAAACTGTGTAAAGTTAAGTCTCTTTATAATCTGAAATTAATGGATGGATACACTTAATTCAATTTATTTGGAAGATAATGAAATTATCCTTAATGACTACTTTACTGTTCTGCTGAAAAGCTGGATATGTGTGTGTGTGTGTGTGTGTGTGTGTGTGTGTGTGTGTGTGTTTGTGTCTGTCTCTGTGTCTCTGTGTCTCTGTGTGTGTCTATTGGCACAGCGATATTCCCAGTTCTGTGCACCTGACAGAAACTCAAGGCTGAGCCATGAAAATGTTATTGTAAATCATTTAAAGCAAAGCGCTCAAACACACAATACTATTACGTTTGGGTTTTTCTTCCTAGGGTTATCAAGGAGTAGCAGGTAATCCAGGATCACCAGGGATTCAAGTAAGCTCACTATGTCTTTTTTTTTTACACTAGAAAATGCTTCTTTAAGTGCCTACATGTTTTGGGGGAAATTTGCAAAATTTTTAACTGGCATGGCCAAAACTGAGAAAAGCTGTTCTAAGAACCTCTGTGAAGCAACATTTTATATAATGGTTATTATAATTATAAATAAAATCCATAAAATTCAACAAGGTTACTAATCTTTTTTTTTACAAGGGTCCACGTGGCCTTCCAGGTGTGAAAGGCGAACCTGGGACAGATGGGGCAAAGGTAAGGCTAATTTAATACCTATAATTCATTTTAATCAATAAATGCTGCATCACATACCTAATACTCAAAATATTCAAAAGATATTTAGTAATATATATACATTATCTGTTCAAAATATACTTGACTGGCTGTACAGAGGCATCTTTGTATAGGTAAATCTCTAGTTTATTTACATTAATTTTAAATTGCTTCTGAATACTTCTTGGTTTAGAGACATTTTCTGCCATGGTTTGGTTTTTATTTGCTGTTTTTTCTCCTGCATTTGAAATTTCCCCAATAAGTCTGGATGTCCAACCAATGACACACATAAAAGATGGGTTCATTTGTGTGCATCTGTGCAATTTTGATAGTGCTTAAGTACAATGTATTTGGAAGTTAGACTTCGTATATGTTTATAACCCTACTGTATAAGACACTGGGATTTTTGTAAAGTTCACATTAACATGACCTTATATGTGATTGTTTAATAGATTTCAAGTCTTTTTTTGGGAAATCATTCTGTACATTTGAAAAATACAAGCATTTAGAATTGTATTCAATGTTTTTTATGGGATATAGCATAATTATACTGTATATATCATAGCTTCCTTATAGCCCTCACTCTTATATAATTATACTGATAATGCATCTTGACCAAATTACTTTGTATTCTGTATAGTATTCAGAAAGCTCTCAGTGAGCAATGATTTTCCATTCTTTATAATATCAGTGTCAGCTGTGGTCAAGAATGAATTTGGCAATGACTCCAAGAGTAATAATGAATGATGTGGCTCTTTAATGAGTGTTAATTCTCTAAGGTATGCAAGAAGCATTTGAGCCAGATGTTTAATATGTTCATTTCTTATAAGATTAGTTGTGGTTGTTTACTTTGGTTGTGGATCACCATAAAATTAATAATATAGCAATCACTCTAAAGTAGAAGTAAAAATACAACTTACTAATCTAAAATTGCAAGAGAATCAAAACCTTGATTCCCTATAAAAGACCTGTAAAAATTACAGTTGGAATGCTATATATAATTAATTTAGATAACAGTAGATAAAGACGCGGTGGCTCAGTGGGTTAGGACACTGAGCTTGTCGATCAGAAGATCGGCAGTTTGGCGGGTCAAATCCCGAGTGCCCCGTAACAGAGTGAGCGCCTGTTACTCGTCCCAGCTTCTGCCAACCTAGCAGTTTGAAAGCACATAAAAATGCAAGTAGAAAAATAGGGAGCACTACGGTGGGAAGGTAACAGCGTTCCGTGCGCCTTTGGTGTCTAGTCATGCTGGCCACATGACCATGGAGACGTCCTTGGACAAGCGCTGGCTCTTTGGCTTTAAAATGGAGATGAGCACCGGCCCCTAGAGTTGGAAACGACTACCACGCATATGCGGGGGAACCTTTACCTTAGATAAAGACATAAGAAGTGTTAGGATTTATAAAACACTGTGAAAATGTAAAGCTATGCTAACCTCTATTAAACCTAAAACTTGAGGAATACTTACTAGGGATTGTTGAAATTAAGGCAGTTATGATCCAACCCAATTGCAACATGGACATAGCAACACATAACAAAAAAATATAATGCTTGATTTGATTATTGGTTTTATTCCGTTTTATTGTTTTTGTATTGATTTTTTTTATCTTTGTAAGCCACCTGGAGTCACTGAGTGAGTTGGGCGGCCATATAGATTTTTTGTAAATAAATAAATGGAAAATCGGGTGGGGGAGGAAAGTACAGTAGAAAAGGAGGAAAAGATTATAGAATATACTGAGTTAGAAAACTGGATTAGATGCCATTGTAATTTAGCTCAAAGCTACCTCAAAATGTATATCTGAACTGAAATCTGAGTTAAAGTCCCTTGAGTTCAAGCTGTTTGGGCTTGTCTTTACACAAACTAATGGTTTTGCAAAATGTCAGTTTCAGACATTTAAGAACATTTTCCTACTTCTTCAAAACAAAATTGGCTATTGCTCATCTTCAGTTGTGTGTGGGTAGAGATTATTTTAAAATGTTTCAGAAGTTGTGAATAACCAGGACTTTAATTTATTGTCCAGATGCTGATTTATATGTCCTGGTACAGATGTACTGTTCCACATAGTGGCAATATACTGTTCAGTTGTCTTATTGGAATAGGTTAAGATGAGCTTTCAAATAAATCATTGGTAGTTAAAAATAAAACAGGGAGGAAAACATAACATCTGGCAGGGAGGGAGAACAGTGAAGAATCAAGCCATAAATAAAGTTACCTGCTAAACTAACTTCATGAATAAAGCCATACACATACATATTTAATGAATTCTCTGAAATAATCAAATGTTTTTATTAACCATAATTCTACATAGGAAATATGTTTTTAATGTTTCTATGTGGCGTATCTGCTGTGACAAGATATTTCCCAACAAATATTTTGGTGGGGGTTGGTTCTAGGAAGAACATCATAGATTGTTTGCTTCTATGTTTTGTGCGTTCCAGATAGTTCATTTCTTAATTATTTCAAAATGCAGATGCTTGGAGCTTCTGGCTGATGGCAAATTATTCTCTAGGTTGCTTTTCCTAGCCAAAGCAGTGCCCTTTGCATTTGTTTTTGAACATCATTTCCTCATATCCTAAGAAAACAGTGGTAAAATTCTCATTTAGAAAGCACAAGCCCAGAGGAATAAATATCTCTGTCTCATTTACGAAGTGATGCCTTTTGATACCTATTTGTTTAGTTAGGGTGCTTCACAGAGATTTACTTTTTTTTTCCTCCTAGGGTGAACGTGGAGTTCCAGGTTTCCCTGGATTACATGGAATGCCAGCATCTAAGGTTCAAACCAAATGCTTCTTGTAACAATGAGTAGGATGTTAAAAAAAATAATCATGGGATTTTCAAAATAATAAAAACTCTGTGCTTTTTATCTCACTCAGAGTAAAAAACAACATAGGACTTATTATTCCATGCTTTCTTTTCCGTCTTTAGGAACACAACTTTTAGTTGGGAAGATTGTCAGATAGGTAGGAGTAGACAACCATATTTCTGGGAGTGATGATATCACGTAGGCTGACTTGTTTATCCAATTTTAAATAGTTATCCCTTAACTAATAAGGTTGTGATACTAGGGGAACTATTTTTCAATATTATCACCTCCTCTTTTCTGATCATTGAAAGTAGCCTGCTCTGAAGGTCTGGAATGTTTAGTCTGTTTATCACCTTAACATCAGTGCAAAGCTTGTCTTACGTGAAATATTGCTCATCCTTCCATTGATGCTACCTCCAAGTAGATGGATTTGTTTTTGAATTTTTAATTCATTATTTGACAATAGACCTCCTAAAAATATTGAAAATTGAAACTATAATACAGGTAAATTAGAGTTATTACTGTTTTGCATTAAGTTGTTTTTATATGTGTTTATATATCATTATGTTATTATTATGTTTTCTAGCGCTGTGTAAGTGAAGGAGTGGCAGAGCCTGGGGGTGGAGTCAAAGAGGAATCAGCCTAGTATCTCTTTGTTCCCACAAGCAATCTAAGTCCAACCCATCTTGAAGTCCAACTCTTATCTAGTGCCAAATTGGTGCTAACTATTAGTTGACTAGGGATGCGGTGGCTCAGTGGGTTAGGACGCTGAGCTTGTCGATCAGATGGTCGGCAGTTTGGCGGGTCAAATCCCTTGTGCCGCATAACAGAGTGAGCGCCTGTTACTCGTCCCAGCTTCTGCCAACCTAGCAGTTCGAAAGCACGTAAAAATGCAAGTAGAAAAATAGGAACCACTATGGTAGGAAGGTAACAGCGTTCCGTGCACCTTTGGCGTCTAGACATGCCTGCCACGTGACTACGGAGACATCCTCGGACAAGGCTTTGAAATGGAGATGAGCACTATTGTGTAGTGGGTCCGACACAAGAGAGACGCCAGCCGGTGTGTGAGTTCAGCTCTTTATTGGAAGGGGAAGTGAACTGAGGAATGAGGGCTACCTGGCCTCCTTATATACCTGGCCAGGTAAGCTAACAGCCAATGGGGTTGGCCCTAGGTTTCCCGCCGAAACTGTCCAGGCCAATGCCCCCTGAGGGCTGTTGCTATGCAGATGCCTGCATGCATAACACCCCTCCCCCCTTAGAGAAGACCCACATAACAACAACAACATGCAACTACTATAACTATGAGTATATATATATAAAAAAACAGTGGTGTCCTTGTGTGAGGATCACTTGCACACATAGTCCGACAGGTAGGCTGGTGTCCTGTGTGGACGGGTGGATCGTCTGGGTGTGCTTGGCCCCTGGGCTTGGACGTGGGTTCCTGAGGCCTTTGTGCAGGGCTGCAAGGAGCCGGCATCAGGAAGTCCTCCTCCTCTGGTCCCTGCCCTGTGACGTCCTCAGCTGGGTTGACCCCTCCTGGAGTGTGGTCCTCCTGTTGATCGTGTGCGTTGAGTTCAGGGACGTGTGTGGCGCGCTCAGGGGCGTGTGTGACGTGCTCAGGGACTCTTCCTCTGAGCTGATCGATGTGTCGCCTTATGCGTCTGTCCCCCTCCACCCCTACAATGTACGAAAGGGGTCCTGTTTTCCTGACCACTGTCCCCGGAACCCAAGGATGTCCAGCCCCATAGTTCCTTGCCCAGACCAAGTCCCCCAGGTTGAGGACCCTGTGTGTGGATGATGATGGCAATGGTGATGGTAGTGATGCTGGTGGTGATGGTGATGATGGTGATGATGGTGATGTTGCCCTAACGGTTTCGGCTGCTACCCGGTCTGGGTGTAGGCGGTCCAGCTTGGTGATGAGGCGCCGTCCCCATCGCAGTTCTGCTGGGCTCTTGCCGGTAGCCACGCATGGTGTTGTGTGTTGGGCTAGTAAAAATTTGGCCAGTCTGTGGTGCCAGTCCCCGCTGATGATGCGCCGGAGTGCGTCTTTGGTCGTCCTTACCATCCGTTCGGCCTGCCCGTTGGTAGATGGATGGAAAGGCGCAGAGGTGGCGTGCCTAATCCAGTTCGCCTTCAAGAACGCCTGGAAATCAGCAGCAGTAAACTGAGGCCCATTATCAGACACAATTACGTCGGGGAGGCCGTGTGTGGCAAAGAGAGCTCTGAGCACCTGGATTGTCCTCCCCGAGGTCATGTTGGGGACAGGGACTACCTCTAACCACTTGGAGTGACTGTCCACCACTACTAAAAATAGTTGACCCTGGAATGGCCCCGCATAGTCAATGTGAATGCGGGACCATGGCGTGTGTGTGGCCTCCCACCGGTGTACTGGTGCATGTGGCACTTCTGGCCTGGATCTCTGGCACGTATAACAGGCCTTGACCCGATCCTCAACCTCCTTGTCCAACCCGGGACACCAGAGGTAGCTCCTAGCCAGTGCCTTCATCCTGACCACCCCCGGGTGCCCTTCGTGTAAGGAGTCCAATACCCTGGCGCGTAGTGCAGGTGGAATGATGACCCTGCTACCCCAAAGGAGGCACCCTTTGTGTGTGGAGATTTCATCGCGTCTAATGAAATAGGCCTGAAACTCTGGTCCCGGGGATTTATCCTGCCACCCTGTGCAAACCCATGAGTGCACCCTGCCCATGATGTTGTCTGTGGCTGTGTGGCTGGCAATGTCCTTGGCAAGAACTGGGCACTCGGGTAGTTCCTGCAGGGCTAGGATCTGTGTGGCTGGTGCTGGGTCTGGGTCGTGTGTGTCTAGGGGGAGCCTACTTAGACCGTCTGCGTGGCCCATCTCCTTCCCTTGCTTGTGTACCAGCTTGCAATTGTATGCTGCAAGGAAGATGGACCACCGGAGCATCCTGGGGGACAGAATCTGGGGGGTTTGCCTGTCTGTGGTGAACAGGCCCAGGAGTGGTTTGTGGTCCGTGAAGACAGTGAACTCCCTGCCATATAAGTAATCGTGGAATTTCTTGATTCCTGCCACGATTGCCAGGGCTTCTTTGTCTATTTGGGCATAGTTTCTTTCTGCTCCAGACAGTGTCCTAGAATAGTATGCTATGGGGACTTGTGCCCCGTTGGGCTCAAGGTGGCTTAAGACAGTGCCCACACCATAAGGGGATGCATCGCAGGCGATACAAATGGGCTTGGACTCGATGAAATGGGTTACTGTGGACTTGTCCGACAGCAATGCCTTCAGGGCCTTGAAGCTCTGATCATGGGTGGCCATCCAGGCCCATGTTGCCTGTTTGTCTAGCAGCCTGTGGAGCGGTTCAGCGATGGCTGCCTTGTGTGGGAGGAATGTATGGTAGAAATTCAGCAGACCCAGAAATGCCTGAAGCTCTGCTTTGTTCTTGGGGGTGGGTGCTAGTTTGATGGCCCTCACCTTGGATTCTGTGGGGTGGATTCCCCTGGCGTCTACTCTGAACCCCAAAAATTCTGTGGAAGGAACGCCTATGCTGCATTTTTCCTTTTTGAGTTTGAGGCCAGCTGTGCGCAGCCTTGCCAGCACTTCCCTAAGCCTCCCTGCCAGTTCCTCTGCTGATGCTCCTGCGATCAGGATGTCATCAAAATAGGGGCAGACTCCTGGAATGCCCTTGAGTGTCTTTTCCATAACCTCCTGGAAAATGCCGGGAGCAACGCTGACTCCAAACTGCAGCCTGTTCACCCGGAACGCCCCCCTATGGGTTACTATGGTTTGGATGTCAGCTGTTTCCCTAGTGACCGTGAGTTGCTGGTACGCCTGTGCAAGATTGAGCCTTGCAAAAATGGCGCCGCCTTGGAGGGAAGCGAGAACGTGGCTGACCGCGGGAACCGGGTAAGCGTGCGGGTTTAGGGCGCGGTTCACTGAGCACTTATAGTCGGTGCAGATCCTTATTTCCCCGTTGGATTTGAGGGGGGTCACGATGGGGGTTTCCCACTCCCCTCCATCTACAGGCTCTAAGATTCCCTGGGCCACCAACTTGTCTAGTTCGCGCTCGATTTTGTGTTTGAGCGCAAACGGGACTCGCCGCGGCCGGACCCTAACGGGGGAGACGTTCGAGTTAAGCTTGAACGATATGGGGGCCCCGGTGTACTTGCCTAATGACCCATCGAAGACGTCGGCGAACTCCCAGCAAACGGCCTCAACGGAGTCCCCCTGGATCCGATGGATCCCGGATACTGAGATTCCCAGGGCCTCAAACCAGTCCAGCCTGACCAGGCTGGCTCTGCGGCCCTCTACCACTACAACATCCAGGTGCCCTTCGCGACCCTTAAACCCCACTGAAATGGTGGCCTCCCCCTTCACCTTGACCGGCGAATTCTGAAAATCGGTCAGGGTTAATTTAGTAGGCCATAATTTAATCCGTTGCTTGCTCCGGCTAATTATGTGGTTAAGGGTCTCGTCCGAAATAATCGAGACCGCTGATCCGGAGTCAAGCTCCATGCTGCAAGGGACACCTTGCAAACGGATTGTTAATCTAATTTTGGGTTTAAGCAGCCGGCGGCTACCCGTATGGTTAATGGCCAGCCGGCTCTCGACATAGCCAATTTTTGTTTTGGTGGGGGCCCGAGTACCTTCGAACGGCGGTTCCTCCGGCTGCAGCTTGTGGATCTCCTCTCGGGGGCGGCGGCTACGGCAGACGGCGGCTATGTGGCCTGTTTTCTTGCAGGCCTGGCACGTGGCGGACCGGAACTTGCAGAGGCTGCGCATGTGGTTCCCACCACAGCCGGCGCACCTCTGGGGAACGGCAGTGTTGCTGGGAGGCCTGGGCCTGTCTGGGCGTCTGGCTCGCTGGTCGGGGGTCGACTTCCGCTGGAGGAGGTCGATGCTCAGGTCGTCCTCCTCTGTGGCCCCTTGCCGGTGGACGCTGGTTGCCTGGTTGCCGGGCCGGGTTCCCTGGCAGGCTTGGACGGCCCCGCAGGCCGCTTCGTGGGCTAGGATGGCGTCCTCAGCTTCCTGGAGAGAGACCTCCTCTCTTTCGAACAGGCGCTCCTGCAACCGCCTGTCGCGTAGGCCGCAAATCAGCCGGTCCTGTAGTCGCTCCTCCAAATTTGTGAACCTGCAAGCGATGGCAGCTTCCCGTAGGGCGGCGAGGAAGTCGGCGCCGGTCTCGTCGGGGCGCTGGTCCCTTTTCTCGAATTGTGACCATGCGGCCACCTTGGAGCGCCGGGGCCTGAAATGTGCGTTGAGCCTGGCCACGAGGTCTCGGTACGCGACGGTGTTGATGGCCTCCTGGGGGAACAGGTTCGCGGCGACTTCCAGCAGCGCTGGTCCCCCAAGGCAGAGCAGGGCGGCCGCCTTTGCACCGTCCTCCGATATCTGATTGAACCGCATGTACAGTTCAACGTGAGCCAGGTAACGGGTCCAGGTTTCGGGGCGGCGGGTCTCGAATTCGCGGGGTTGTCCGGCTCTAGCCATGGCGCAGTTGGTCGTGGAAGTGGCGCTTGGCTTTGCCGGTTCGGCTGGCGGTCGTGGGGGGAAGAAGGAAAAATGCCTTTCCCTTCAGCTCGCGGAGCGTTTCCCCAGTGACTTCAGCTCTTGGTCGGCAGCAATCCCACCTTCGTCGCCACTATTGTGTAGTGGGTCCGACGCAAGAGAGACGCCAGCCGGTGTGTGAGTTCAGCTCTTTATTGGAAGGGGAAGTGAACTGAGGAATGAGGGCTACCTGGCCTCCTTATATACCTGGCCAGGTAAGCTAACAGCCAATGGGGTTGGCCCTAGGTTTCCCGCCGAAACTGTCCAGGCCAATGCCCCCTGAGGGCTGTTGCTATGCAGATGCCTGCATACATAACAAGCACTGGCCCCTAGAGTTGGAAATGACTAGCACGCATGTGCGGGGGAACCTTTACCTTTACCTATTAGTTGTCTAGATTCCTGTGCATAGACATAAACAATAAATCAGTTTAATTGGAACTTAATGCATTGCCTTGGTCTGTTGCATCTGATATACTGGCTGTAAAAACTCATGATAGGCAGGTGGTCTGAATGCACAGTTATGAAGATATTTTATTTCTGGTGTATATATAAGTATTAATTTTAAACCACATGTGGACTATGTTAAAAGGTATGGCCACTATCACCATAGATATTGTGAGCTATGTTTTCATGCTTTATTCTGCACTATTTAATTTGCCTCTTTGCATAAAAAAATAAAGTTTTCTATTTTATTAAGGGGGACAGAGGACCTAAAGGCGATCAAGGCATACCAGGAATTTATGGAAAAAAGGCAAGTTTAAGCTTAATATAAGAACAAATGATTTAGTTCAATAAAAAACATTGTCAGGTGGGCCATTCTTAGAGTAAAGACTGAATATAAATCTAGGCTGTGCCTGAAAACATATTGTGTACTATTTTATAGGCAAGAAATACAAGTTAACGCAAATGGTTAGCTTATCATAATGTACTAGATTTTTCTCAAAGGGATTGTAAAAGAAAATCAAGGGAAGATTTTTCAACAAAAGGATATAGTTGTCAATTTTCTTATACACAAATCTCAAAAAGGTTTAAAATGGATAAAAGATTTTATGATTTTGAACAATACAAGACTGAGTTTGAAACAAAATTATATACAAACTATGGACATGTT
The DNA here is from genome assembly GCF_947247035.1 of Vipera ursinii. Classification (NCBI taxonomy): domain Eukaryota; kingdom Metazoa; phylum Chordata; class Lepidosauria; order Squamata; family Viperidae; genus Vipera; species Vipera ursinii. The sequence continues at coordinate 228,801,405 of NC_139512.1, read as the reverse complement.
ATTGCTAAAATATATAAACTTTTCCTGAAATATTAGAGAGAAGAAGTGAAGGAATGTTTGATAAAATGGGCTAAAATGTTTGGCTACAACATACAAATGGTTCAGTGGGAAAATATGTGGTTGAAAGAATTTAAATTTATATTATTTTCTGTACCTAAAGAAAATTTTTATAAAATGATATGTCTTTGATATTTGTCACCAAAGAAATTGTATAGAATGTATACAGGTACTACAAATTTATGCTGGAAATGTGAACAACATGGATACTTTCTCATGTTATTGTAGATCTGTGAAAAAGCAAAAAAAAGGAGGGTGTACAAATAAGTACACTAATTCAGAAGATTTTAAAGACTAATATACTATTGAAACCAGAGTCTTTCTTTTGGGACTAATAGATAAGCAACTGAATTACTATATACTGAAAAATAAAAAACACCACCCACTGCAGAGGAAAGTGCTGAAGATTATGGAATTATAGAGATGGTCAAATTGATTTCCTTGATTACAGAAAAGACAATATCTACATTTATGGCCTTTGGAAACCCCGTATAGATTTTTTTTTTTGCACGAAACAGAAAAAAATACATTTATGAGGTGGTTTTGATGATGAGGGGAAAAATAAATAATAGAAAAAAGTGAGCTTTCTTTTGTAACCATAGAATGAGAGTTAGTTTTATATTCATCCTTATATTTGCTGCAGGGGAAATTGGATGCTTCTTCTTTTTATTTCTTCTTATCTTTTCTCTGTTTTTCTTTCTTTTCACTCAATACTAGTTTATAGAATATAAAAGAATATATAGCAAAACTATTTGTTGTAGTTTTTATGTTCCTTTTTAAAACTTTAATAATAAAATTTATTTAGAGATTTTTTAAAAAATCCAATGTTAAGAGTTCCCACAGGTGGCCTTCCTTTGCAATTTTAGTTCAATCCTGGAAAACCTAGGTCGGGGTAGGCAACCTTGGCTCTTTTATGACTCGTGGACTTCAACTCCCAGAATTCCTGAGCCAGCCATGCTGAGGGGAAAGGGAGAGGTTTCCAAGCTGAGCCGTGAGGGCTCAGGAATTCTGGGAGTTGAAGTCCACGAGTCATAAAAGAGCCAAGGTTGCCTACCCTTGACCTAGGTGGTTGTAAACTGCTGGAGAAATTATTGTAGAAAAATTTCCACAAATCTATTGTCCAACTTGTATCTTAAAACAAGAGCAAGGACGCTACATTTCACCCATAAGAATGTTATCACCTTGAATAAGTACTAAAAGAAAAAAATAACGGAGAATTTTTCTTCACAGTGCTAAGTCCAGGTTTTTCCACAACTGGTCAAATCTATTTAGCACTTTATGAGAAGGACTAATGAGCCAGCTTCAACTCCCCAGGTGTTCTGTCAGCCTTTAGAGGGTGCTGACAGTTTGATTTACTGCTGCTCTTATTTATCTTTCTCCTATTCTTTTACTAGGGTGCAACAGGAGAAAAAGGTTCTGCAGGATTTCCTGGAATACCTGGACGGGTTGTAAGTTTCAGGCAGATTTGGGGAAGTTCTATTTGTTTTTCCTTTTTCCTGCACTATTACAACTGGTGAGTAACTTTAGCTCTCTTTATAAAAACAGGGAGAACCTGGGAGGAATGGAAATGATGGCGTACCTGGAATTCCAGGTTTTAAGGTACCCAATTTATTGATTTTGTGCAAATATTGTATTCATAACTGGAATTGAAACTAACTTCATGTATATGCATGATGTATACAAGTAGTTCTCGACTTAACAACCATTCGTTCAAAGTTGCAGTGGCCCTGAAAAAAGCGACTTGCGACCATTTTTCACACTTACAACTGCAGTGATTCACCTAACAACTGTAGCAAGCAAGGTTATAAGACGGGGCAAAAGTCACTTAACAGCTGTCTCCCTCGGCAACATAAACTCTGGGCTCAACTGCGGTCGTAAGTCGAGGACCACCTGTATGCATATGCTTCTTTTTACTTTATTAATGGATTTTTATTTTATTAATCTTATTCTTGTATGTTTATATTTCTTTTAAACAAATGTGCTGCTTAAGTGCAGCTACAAATAATTAAATGAGACCCAGTGGACTCAATGGACTGGGAATCCATCTGGCAGGGGGAGCAAGGAAACAATTCATTATATAAAAAGGAGGATCAGACAACCGCCTTCCACTTACACTACTCATCTTCTTGACCTTCTAAATAGGATCCTGCAAGGGTTCCAGACATGTGTATGTGCTCTTAAATTTGTTCCATGGAAGGGAGGACTAACCTAATTAAGACTGTTCAGTACATCAAAGCTGATCCATGCTTATTGGCATGCAGATATAGTATAAGAATTGAGACTCTTACAGTCATCAGCTGATGATTTGGCTCTCTTCCTTATGTCATTATTGCATATGGAATTCTTAGGAAGTTTTTGCTAGGACTTTTTCCATCCCTTCCCTTGCAACATACCTTGGAAATTCCCTAATCAATTTAAATTGCTCTTTCTGGCATGTAGCGTTGTCACTCTGGCAGCAATAAACAGGGAGCATAGGAAATTTGAAGAGCAATGCAAGTGCATCGTCTGGATTTCCTTCTTGCTATCTGTTTTTTTTTTAAATCTAATTTTTAATACATGCTTTTGTTTAAATACGTTGTGTTCTTTCAATCATTCCTTTTTCTTTCTACAGAGCAGAAAGAAGAAGTATAGCATTTATTTCTGAATAGTTTGAAATTATAAAAGCAATGACTACTTGTTTCTGCTAGATTAAAATGCTGCCATTTTGCCTTTTAACATCTGCTGTCTATAAAACATCATTCCACTTGGGTTTTTTTGTAATCAAAGTCAGAATATTTTAACAAGAAAAGCATCTTTGAAAATTTCTTCTGGAATCTTCTTCAGTTTCTTCCCAAAAATTCAGAAATAATGTCCCCGCCCCCATGGAAACAGTAAATACTCTGCTACACATCAAAATCATGTGCTCCATAAGTTGGAATCTGTAGACCCATATGTTTGCAAACACTCTGCTATGGAAGAATCAAGGTCCCACCCTTCTTTGTGGAAGAGTTTTCTTTGTCTTTGGGACCTCTTTCCGTTGGATGGGAAAACAAATATTTATCAATTTTCCCACTGTTCATAACCCCACTCTTTAAGAAACTCAGAGCATGAGTACTTCAGAGTTAGACTTTCTTCAAAATGTAGGGAATGGAGATTATATAGTTATCATATGCACAGGTTACACTAGCTTTTAAATTCCCAGCCAGAATGGGTCGTAAGAATAAAAGTAGTCCTCAACTTACAACCACAATTGTGCCCAAAATTTCTGTTGCTAAGCAAAATATTTGTTAAGTGAGTTTTGTCCCATTTTACGACTTTTCTTGCCATAGTTGTTAAGTGAATGCAGTTGCTAAGCTAGTAACACAGTTGTTAAGTGAATCTGGATTCCCCATTTGACTTTGTTTGTCAGAAAGTCTCAGGTGGTGATTACATGACCCCAGGACACTGCAACCGTCATAATATGAAGCAGTTGCCAAACTTCTGAATTTTGCTCATGTGACCGTGGGGATGCTATAATGGTTGTAAGTTTGAAAAATGGTCATAAGTCACTTTTTTCAGTGCCATTGTAACTTTGAACAGTCACCGAACAAACTGTTGTAAGTCAATGACTACTGGTTGACTTACAACCTTTTTGTTTAGTGACTGTTTGAAGTTACAACAGAACTGAAATAAGTGAGTTACAACTGGTCCTTGCACGTATGACAATTGCAGCATCCCCAGGGTCACATTTTCAAAATTTGGGCTTTGGCAACCAGCACGTACTTACAATGGTTGCTGCATCCTGTGGTCATGTGTTGTGATCTTTCCGGGCAGCTTCCGATAAACAAAGTCAATGGGGGAATCCAGATTTATGTAACAATTGCATGATTCGCTTAACAATTTCAGTGATTTGCTTAACTCTGGCAAAAAAGGTTGTAAAATTGAGCGTGCCTCACTTAACAACCACCTTGCTTAGCAATGGAAATTCTGGTCTGAATTGTGATCGTAGGTTGAGGACTTGTGCTGCTGCTGCTGGTGGTGACAGTAGTAGAGAAGTGGTTTGGTATGCTTTTATTTATTCATTTATTGAGTGGCCAACTCCTATACAATTGTGCACAGCTTATAACCAGGAACCTAAACCTGCACGCACGCACACACACACACACACACACACACACACACACACAAATCATGTAAAAGATAAAACAGACTGGAAGAGTGAAGTAATCAAACTAAAACAAAATTAATTGAAGCTAGGAGAAAAACCAAAGCAAAGCAAAACAAAATGAAAAGGGAGCTCCACACGCAATCCCTGAGGCCTGAGAGAACAACTAAGTCTACAGTAATTCGTGGATTACATTGAGACAGTGGTTTCATGTGGATGTTAAATAGACAGGGAGGGAGTGTGGAGCAATTTGACATCCATATGTAAGGGACTGCGAGTGAAACCTCTCCCCATCTGTCAACACTGGTTAAAACTAGCCACAAAGAAAAAGAGAAGATCCACTGATAAATTGTTTTTTTTTTTAATTGAATTTCTATACCGCCCTTCTCCTGAAGGACTCAGGGCGGTGTACAGGGCAGTAAAAGCTTAACATACAAAAGTTAAAATGAAATTAAATTAATTAAGCCCTAACAATAAATAATTAAAAATACCCCAAACCCTTAAACCAGGCCGGCCTGTTCAAATAAATAGGTTTTCAGATCCCGGCGGAAAGAGCGAAGGTCGGGAGCCATCCGGAGGTCGACCGGTAATTGACGGGTAATTGTGCCTCCCATTCCCAATTCAAAAGCTACAGGCAGATCAAGGAGCACAAAGATGGATATATTACCCATCACCTGACTCCACCACAGATCATGAATAAGCACGACCAATGCCGTCTCCATACTAAATCTTACATAGCTTACATTTATGGGATTTCTTGTTCATCTCCCATTGAAGTCCAAATTATGAGCTTTGGAAGGGTGAGATCAGTCATGGTTGTTAGCTGCTGCTAGCTATTTTAGGGCAATAATGGCTTGAATCTCTATTTTGAGTGTGCCCAGACATGGATTCTCAGTCTAGAGATGGGAAGGTCTGAAAAAAAACACACAGAAAAATTGGGGGAAAAACAGGGTCCCCCCTTCCTCCCCAAAAAATGGCTTTGGAGGGAAAAAAAGGAAAATAACCTGTCTTTCCCAATTTTTCTGGGTTTTTTTTCCAGGCCTCCACATGTCTAAATTTTTCACATACACATATCTGGAATGCAAGCAGCATTGAGCAACTCAGAATGATAGCATTGGGAAATTAATATGCTTGGATCCTCTTCTAAAAGTTGTCATTTCAAAATTTCAAACACAGCGACCATTTTTGTACAATTGTGAATTCTGAATTCTCTGATAAAATAGCCAGGCACTTTTTTATATATATTTTCCTGACTAATCCCATGTATGAATCCAGCATGAATCAATACTTGTTCCAGTTGCTGTTAATTTTATTTATTTATTTATTTATTTTATTGGATTTATATACCGCCCTTTCCTGAAGGACTCAGGGCGGTTTACAGGGTATTAAAACAAAGATCGATACAAAAGTTAAAAACAATTAAAAAAGATTAAATCAATCCCTGAAAAAATAAAACCCCCAATTAAAATTAAAATTCTCAGCCTGGGCCAGAGAGCTCGAAGAGCCAGGTCTTCAGGTCCCAGCGAAATGAACGGAGATCGGGGGCAGTCCTAAGCTCCACGGGCAGCTGGTTCCAGAGGGCAGGCACACCCACTGAGAAGGCCCTCCCCCTGGGTGTTATCTGCCGGCAATCTTTTACCGGCGGCACCCTGAGAAGACCCTCCCTGTGGGAGCGCACTGGACGAAGGGAACTTGATGCTGGCAGCAGGTGTTCCCTCAGATATCCCGGACCCAAGCCATTTAGGACTTTATAGGTCATCACCAGCACCTTGAATCTCACCCGGAGGGCAACTGGGAGCCAATGCAGCTCACGGAGTAGAGGTGTTACATGGGAGTATCGGGAAATCCCCATCACAACTCACGCGGCTACATTCAGCACCAGCTGAAGCCTCCGAGTGGTCCTCAAGGGCAGCCCCATGTAGAGAGCGTTGCAGTAGTCTAAACGGGAGTGACTGTGCGTAAGGCATCTCGGTCCAGGTAGGGTCGCAACTGTCGCACCAGGCGAGCCTGGGCAAAAGCCTCCCTGGTCACAGCCCCTATATGGTCTTCAAAATTGAGCTGTGAATCCAGGAGGACGCCCAAGTTGCGAGCCCTATCAATGCAGATAATAGAGCCATCAATCAGCAAGGTCTACATCACTGGGTCATTGTTAGCTGACAAATGCAGCCAAATCAACTACACCCCTGACTCTTTTGGAAAGGTATCCATATTTTGTTAGCTATGCCCTCTGGAGGCAGAAACCAACAGAGCCGCACACATCAGCACAGTTTTCATGTTCTGCTAAATATAGATGATGGACTCTTGGTCTTTTCCAGAGATTTATTTCACAGGAAACAGGCCTGAATATAGATTTTGCATCATTGGCAAGAGCTGTAACTAAATACAAGTGGAAGAATTAAAAAAAAAACACGGCTTAAAGATATAGCTTTGTGTATTTTACTGGCAGATTTTAGATATTTCCCATATATTGGTTGAGTTAAGTTTATGCTGTTACAGTTTCCAGTGTGCTACTGGAAATTTAATAGTTTCATGATTATTTCTTAACTTTAAGGGAGAAGTTGGACAACAGGGCTCTCCAGGACCAGAAGGAAGACGGGGGAATCCAGTAGGTTTTTCAATGGCTTTTATGTCAAGTTCTTTATCTTTTGAGGTTGTTTTACTGACATTCACTTGTCCTTGTTAAAATCTATTTTAAAAGTTGAGCATCCAAACAGAACACAACCACATGCCAAATCCTGGCAGCTGATCTTTTAATGTTTCTTTAAGAGATTAGGGAGGATTTTTGTCTTTGTGTCACTACTGTATTTTTCTTTTTGATGAGCAATTACTAACATTCATCAACATGACTATTTCTTCCTTTCCACCTTAGAAAAGTAGTGCTTTCATAGGGAGCCTGTTGACATAATGTTGTATATTGTTTGTTTATTTAAAACAACTTTCTACTGCTTCCATTAAAAGAAGACTCAAAGTGGTTCATGATTAATACTTGGGGGCATTCTGAAGTCAGAATTCTGAGAAATGGAAGCTGGGATTGGTGTCTGCAGGACAACCCCCCCCCACACTTTACAGATTAAAGTGATGAAAAGAGTTGTCATGCCATCATAATGCAAGTTACAACTCTTTCATACATGCCTATGACATCTTAGCACACATATTGAAGGAGCAGAGCTTGGGTTCCACCCAACCTCACCCTGGGGAGTATCAGTAACTAGCAGTAAGATCTGCATCTCAATCTATCCCCAAAGGTGAGTGGTGAGAGATGGATAGATAAACAGACAGACAGACAGACAGACAGACAGACAGGTAGAACAATAAAGCAATGTCTGTCAGGAACTAAAGAATTTTGATCCAAACATCCTTATGAGGTACATATTTTTTTACCATAGTTCCAAGTTCTTCAAAATTCTAACTTGCCAGTATTCTTCCTCCTAAACTCTGCCTGCTGAGCCCATGTTACAGAGTTTCCTGGACCCTTCCGTTTTTCTGTTCCACATCTCCATTTTTTTCTTCTTGGAGGTACTGTCAACATTTTATCAATTACTTTAGTCTCTTGTGATTCTTCTATACCTTTTTAGTCCTCAACCTATAACTGGCTGTTACCATTTGAGAGCATGGTAGACCCCCCCAAAATCTACTTACTACCTGGTTTCAGAGTGCCAGTGTTGCCTCCACCATGGTCACATGACCACATTTTGGATGCTCAGCAACTTACCTGCATTGATGGCCATTTGCAGTTGCATGACCTCAATTTACTATGATTTTGCAAGAAACGGGCATTTACTTCCCATTTCTGGCAAAAAAACGCCCCATAGTGAACGGGTTCATTTAATGATTGCAGCATGCGGTTAATGCAGACATGTCAAACTTGCGACGTCACGTGATGTCGCACAACATATTGGGAGAGTTTTGCCATTGGCAGCAATGGAGTGGGCGCGGCTTCTGGATGATGCATCCGGCCTGCGGGCTGGCAGTTTGACACCCCTGGCTTAATGACTGTAGTGTTTGCTTAATGACTACTGCAATAAAGGTCATAACGTTGGGTTTAGTGACCCAGTTTGCAACTATCACAACTTATGGTCATATTTGCCAGGCTCAATTACAGTCATAGCCCAGGAAGTACTTGTAGACCTACCCTACACTGCTTTGATTATCGTTTTACCATATAGCAGAAAGCATGTTTTACAGAAAACAATTTTTCTAGAGCAGGAGAGAGAATTGGATTGCAAATTAAAATTCTTCACTCATATGCCAACGGAGGATATACCCTGTTAATTCCACAAAGGACTTCCCCTACGACTGCCTTTCCTAAAGCCAATGATTCATGAAATGCTCCATACAACTTTTATAACACTCCCAGAGAGTGGCATTTTTCCCATTTGTAAAGCATCCAAACACTCTGTTTCCCTCAGTTATTTAACCATTGTATGGATAATCTGCTTTGAGTTAGTGTTTGATCAGAGACAGACATTCTTTATCGTTTCAGTTAATGTAGTGCTCACAAAAGCTAAACGTTACATGGTACAGATTAAGTTGAATAAAGCCAGCAGTTTTAATTGTTTAGAAACATTAAATTGAAACTTATACTTCATGTTTAATTGCCTATCTGTATTTATTGTGCAATTGTTTAATCTATCTTTAATCTATTTTTGGGTTTGACATGTGTCTTCCTTAATTCCTCCACCATTCAGTCAGGGCTGAAGAAGCTTCTTGGATGAGAAGCAAAACATTGTCAAGGAAAAGCAAAGTCCTTCTGGACTTTTGGGACAACCATGACGCAGATGACTGAGAATCTCCATAGACATCTGGGTGGTATATCACAAAGCAGATATACCTTTCCATTCCACAAATTCCTTGAATCTGCTTTAGAACAGTGAAAAAGTTCACTCGAGTTGCAAAATACATTGTTAATTCATTCAGATTAAAAGTTAATTAACTTTTGAAATTAAACAACAGTTTCATAACTATGCTGAAGTATTTTGTTTGCCAGTATTTGACCAAATATCCAGACTTTGCCAGATGGTTTTAGACAGATTAGAGGAAGAACATACTACCTACTTTAGAATGACATTTCTTCCTATAACTCTATGCCTTATTTTCTATGTGACTTGCTGAGGATTCTTTGTTTAAAATTTCCATCTATAATTTTTGCCAAATGCTCTGTGCTCTGGCTGTTCTCCGGGCAGCTTTCTGTGTATCAAGGAATAAATGTTATGTAACAAAGAAATTTAATTTTGAACAGAAAATAAAAGGGTTTGCCTGTTAATAAGATCCATCCAGATGTGGAGTGATTCTTCCCTCTTTAATTTTTGCTCATAAAAATGTAGGTGTCAGCCACAGTGAACTCTCGTGTGGAGATACCATAAGAAGAATCAAAGTGAAGGCTACTTTTGAGCACAGTTTTGGGGAAAATATATTATTTTTAAGCTGAAACTGAACATGATTGCTACTAATTTTTCAGCTATTCTGAGGCAGGCTTAAAGAATAGCAGCAACAAGAATTAACTGCCAACTTGAAGTCTAACAAAAACCTATTAGAAATAGAAATAGAATTCTTTATTGGCCAAGTGTGACACACAAAAAGAATTTGTCTCCGGTGCATAAGCTCTCATAGTACATACAAGCAACAAGTGACAATCATAATGATAAGCATAAAAATACAATCATAAATCATAGATACAACACTCAATGATAGTCATAGGATACTAAAGCAATCAGCATAAATCATAATAGGATACTAAAAAAAGCAATCAACATAAATCATGAGATACAACAAGTTATAGTCATAAGAATCTAAGGATATGGTAATAGGACAGATGAGAAGGCTAATAACTAATACAGCCCTATTAGGTGGTTTGACATCCCAGGGCCTAGACAGTATTGTGAGAATTAGTTGTTTAACAAAGATAGCATGGGGGGAAAAACAGTCTTTATATACAGGGCTTTTTTGTCATAGAACGCTCAGAATGAAGTTCCGGCACCTTTTTTGGATGGAACCTTGTAGGGTAGGCAAGGCGAGTTGTATGACATGTGTGAGTTCCGGCACCTTTTTGTTTTACAAAAAAAGCACTGCATATATATATATAGGAAATAAACCTAATAGTTTTTCATAAAACTCAGAATGAAAAAAATATATAAAAGTGCCTTCATGAAAAACAATATTCAGAAGACTGCATGTTTCAGACTCTGCATAGCTTTTCCTTGTTGTAGTGATAGGTTAGCCAGAAAATATTTTTTAGATAAACATGATTGCCAGATTGCTATCTTGATAGGACTTTTGATTGATGGATTGATTGATCAAGTCTATTTCAATTCTTACAGGCCACATAAATAGATCTTCTAGATAGGATGGGCGATTCAATTCTAATAGTGATCAATTTACGTTAGTTTTCTATTCATTAATGTATAAATCAGTCCATTTCGATAAATAAAGAGAAGCCCTCTAGATGTCTTAGGCTTCTACTCATATCACCCCAAGCAAAATGGTTGGAGAAGTCTTGGGACCCCGATATATGAAAAAATGCCCATCAGTCACATTCTTCCCATCTGCGATTTCTGTTACAAATCTAGTTGTTTTCAATGCAGCGCTGATCTCTCCAACAGCAGTCTCATAAGATATCAATATATTTAGCAGTACAGCATTTGAAATCTATGTGCATAAGCAAAAATTACACTAGCTAGTAGGGATATACTATATGGTCTTTGTTCCTGAATGCAATTGCAAATGTAGAAAGTAGGAAATGCCACTTTTAGTATATCCAAGTATACTACACATTTTAATTAAAATAATAAATTCTGTTCTTTTAAAAGTATTGCCTTAAGAATTTAATTACTATGTGTTAGACCTTTGGAGGCAAAGTGTGCTTGTAAACTCTGCACACAAATGTATTTCCTCTGCTTCTTATGATCAGCATAATATGATAGGTGAGGTCTAGGTTGAAAATCCCCTTGTAAAATTCAGCATGTGGCTGTTCTTGGCTCCTTGCAAGTAAATCATATGATATGCTCACCTCTGGCAAGAACTGTTGGGTTTTTTTCATGTGGCTTCCAGTAGCAAAGAAAACTGGCAGCTTCTGTTTGTGGTATGCAAGTTGTGTGACAAAGTAACTTCTGCTAAGGTTAAATGATTGTGGGTGCCATGAGCCTTGGTAGTCATTAAATGAGTCACAGCCACTGTGAATGTGGAGAGTTCTGTAGACTCGAACCAGCCCAAGCCAAAAAGCACAACTGCATTTAGATTGTCAGGGTTTTCCAACAGAGACACCAAGTACTTTTCTGAATGTTTTCTTGCCAATGCTTTTTATGGCGTAGGAGGAAAGGGTCATAACCCAAACCTTGCTACAATGAGGATGGAAATTAGATTTTCTTTTTTTTTTAATAAAGACCTCATTGTTTTTTGTTAGTTTCCCAGAAAATAACTCAGTCCAAAAATAAAAGCTGTTTTTGAGATGAAACATTTTTTCTTAATATTTTACAATATCCCTAAAATAAAACAGAAAAAAGGGAAAGCAGAGAAAGTTTCATGCAAAAACTTTCTCTTGAAAGAAAGATTAGTATCTTGCAGACACAAGGAACATTAATCAATTCAAAAATACTTTTGAAGATACGTTATGCATAGGGATTCCATAGGTTTTTTTAAATGAGCTTGAAGCCTAGGATAGAAACAGCTATGTAAGTTTAATGCTCCATAAGAATAATGATGTATGTGGTTAAAGATCCAGATCAAGAATTTTCAGATGCCTTCCTCTGTGCATTGTTGAGTCATGCTCAAGAATCAGTCAAGAATTCTAATTTCCTCTGTTGATTGACAGCTCAATGTTATATACCATGCAAAGCGGTATATACAAATATAATAGGTGATACTGCCAACATGCAGCTATTTGTAAGCAATGTTCATGATTGTGTTTCCTCATAATGGATAGTCATTCGCACATAAATATGCACTTACAACTTCTGTTTCAAGTCTGATATCACATTGGGATATGAATGCGTAATTATTTCCAAGGATAATTAAAGAAGGAATAAAAAGCCTCAAATGAGAAACATAGTGGTGCTTCTGTTTAATATGCTTTAATTTATTTTCCCCAAGGGAATTCCTGGGATCCCTGGAATTCAAGGAATAAAAGGAGATAAGGTATTTATCAGAATGTAGACTTAATATAGAGATATTTCCTGGTTTGTTTGTTTTTTGGCTACTGCTACAGTGTATTCTATAATAAATTAAATAATGTTTTATTTTGTTTTTTAAATTTATCATAGGGTGAAAGTGGGCTGCCAGGACAAGAAGGAACAAAAGGATCGCCAGGGTTACCTGTATGTTTTTGATATTCCATATTTTTGAAGTGGGTATGGCAAAATGCCAAATTTATAGGAATCATGGACCTGAAGAAAATCAGGCTACCCAGTTCTGCATTATACTTTCACAGCAACTATAAAATCCTGAAGTCAATATGTCTGAATGAAATGAATTGAACACAATGATGAAATGAAGACAAAAATGCTAGTTTTAAAATAGAGAAGAAAAACAGTATAACTTCATTAAAACAAACTAATTATGCTACAGATGCAGTGTCTTGAATTAATGCATACCGAATACGACATGGAAATTGAAATTAAATGCTTTTTTGAAAGGGGGAGACTATTCATTGCCTTAAGGATCCTTTCAAATGTTCTGTCATTCACTTATTAGGGAAGTTGAAAATTATTATTCTTTCCATCACATTGAACAGTTTTATAACAAGGAGGCGCCTCTGTTCTGACCTGTTAATAGCTTCCACAAAATGATTCTCTTTCCAGAATGGATGGTACGTTAATTTTGAACAGATGGTGGCTGTCACCAATGTAAATTCAAAGTGATGGGTATTCTTTATGTAGACATAGCTCCATTTTAATAAAGAAGTATTTTGGAAGAGGCTTCATCTTTCAACTGTAGATTTAATCTCAGAAAGTACTATAATAGTTGGGGAATTCAGTCAATGAAGGAGAAAAAGTGCTATTACTAGAGAATGACATGATAAACATCTGGAAACAGAAAGCATACAATAGTTTCACATGGACCCTTTTCCTTTTGCAAAATACTCTATTACCCCTCTTCTTGATATTTGTGCTGGTATAAGATTATATATACATAGGTCAGGCTTTCTGTTTTATGGTGACCACCATAAAGATAGATTGGTCATCTATTTTAAGATTGCCACTTAAGTTTTTTCTCTGCCATTTCAATAGCAGTTTCCACTTATTCTCTGAACACAGACTTCTTACTGCAATCCCCATCTTTTCCTGCCTGTTTGAATTTGTATGCTGATCGCTGTGATAGGTTTACCAAATAAGCAATTTTTGCTTTTTGTTAAAAAGGTTTATGAACTCAGTGCATATTTTAAAATCAAATATTTAGCTTTGGGTTTCAGTTTAATTATTGTTACTTACCACTTTAATAACAGCAATCCTCTAGTTTATTGAAGCATAGTGTATATGTTTGCTGTATGAATGTTACAAACAAGTTCTCACATTTGAATTTATATGTGAATGGAAGATGTGAATTAAGGCTGTGGCTGATCCTTGTTTGCTTATTTATATTTACCCTGTGCTTATCATTATCTTTGGAAAGAAAAGGTCCTTTCCTACTCAAACTAAGGGCAGTGCCAGTGCATATATACAATTTGTTATATCTCCATAAATATCATAGGAAGATGATGATTCTTATCATGTTGTAAGCTGCTTAGTGTTGGCTTTCACTGCGAGATGAGCAGCATATATATTTGATAAATAACTAGAGTAAATAAATAAAGAGGAAGAAAAATGTGAGCTTGCAATATAGACCTAAACTTTTATTCTTAGACAGATCACTATTATTAAAGTCCAACCCCTGCTCAGGCAGAAAACCCTATACTGTTTCAGACAAATGGTTGTCCAGTCTTTTCTTAAAAACTTCCAGTGTTGGAGCATTCACCACTTCTGGAGGCATGTTGTTCCACTGGTTAATTGTTCTAACTGTCAGAAAGTTTCTCCTTAGCTCTAGGTTGCTTCTCTCCTTGACTAGTTTCCATCCGTTGCTTCTTGTCCTGCTTTCAGATGCTTTGGAGAATAGCTTGACTCCCTCTTCTTTGTGGCAGCCCTGAGCTATTGGAACACTGCTATCATGTCAACCCTCATCCTTCTCTTCGTTAAACTAGACATACCCAATTCCAGCAACCGTTACTTATATGTTTTAGCATCCAGTCCCCTTATCATCTTTGTTGCTCTTCTCTGTACTCTTTCTAGAGTCTCAACATCTTTTTTCCATCATGGTGACCAAAACTGGATGCAGTATTCCAAGTGTGGCCTTACCAAGGCATTATAAAGTGGTATTAAGACTTCACATGATCTTGATTCTATCCCTCTGTTAATGCAGCCATGCACTGTGTTTGCTTTTTTGGCAGCTGCAGCACACTGCTGGCTCATATTTAAGTTATTGTCCACTAGGACTCCAAGATCACTCTCACAGTTACTACTATTGAGCAAGGTACCACCTATACTGTACCTGTATATTTGGTTTTCCTTGCCTAAATGTAGAACCTTACTTTTTTCACCATTGAATTTCATTTTGTTAGATAGCGCTCAGTGTTCAAGATAATACATACATTTCCTAAAATCTTAACATTGGTCAGGCATCCTTTTAGGCTAGGATACATTTTGCATTTTGAAAGTATGTAGTGGGCACATCCACAAAATGGTTGGTGTAGGGTGTTGCTTTGCAGCATGGTGGTTATTGTTTCTCCAAGATGGTTTCTGCACGTGCAGGAAGCACCATATTAGTTCAAATAGTACATTTTCCAGATCATTTATTATTATGATTATTTTTCAGTCTCTTCTTCCCATGATATGATCCGTTTATTTTCAAGTTCATGGATTATTTAAATATTTAGAGTGGCTGAAGAGAAATCAGTCAGAATATAAAGTGAAATTTATTTGCTGTTCGTTACAGTAGTTGTTCCAGAAGAGAATGGATGAAAATCTTGTTGACAATTCATATGAAATACCTGAGGGAAATTTCATCAGGAATTTTGTTGTTGTTAGTTGCGAAGTCTTGTCCGACCCATCGCGACCCTATGGACAACGTTCCTCCAGGCTTTCTTGTCCTCTACCATCTTCTGGAGTCCATCTAAGCTCACGCCTACTGCTTCAGTAACTCCATACAGCCACCTCATTCTCTGTCGTCCCCTTCTTCTATTGCCCTCAATCTTTCCCAGCATTACGCTCTTCTCCAGTGAGTCCTTCCTTCTCATTAGGTGGCCAAAGTATTTGAGTTTTAGCTTCAGGATCTGGCCTTCTAAAGAGCAGTCAGGGTTGATCTCCTCTAGGACTGACCGGTTTGATCAGGAATAAGGAATAATTATCCCCATTATAGTTGCCAACTTCAATCATTTATTGCTATATTTGCCATTAGTAACTCCAGTTTTGGAGAAAGAAGCAACAATAATTTGTTATACTGTATTTTAAAAACTTGCTTCATTCTTGTTGCATCATTTTTGGCTACTTTTGTAAAAGTGCTACATCATGAGTGGGGAGCCAGGGGACTTTCAGATGTTGCTGCATTATATCTCCTAGCATCTCTTGTGTTTTGTAGTGCTGGCAGGGGCTCATGGGAGTTGGGATTTAGTAGCATTTGAAAGGGTACAGGGTCTTCATCTCTGCGCTCCAGACTGTATAAGAAAAACCTATTTGCAAAGAATATACCCCCCTCCCAAAGACTTTCTTTAAACTTTCCTAACTTAAGATATGGGATTGGCCCTTTTGATTTCGAACATGTGGAGATTCTTGTGTTAGTTTTGTGGGTTCTGCAAGGTTTGTTTTTTGGGGGGTGGGGATGGGGAGGCTTTTTACTCTAGGTTATTAACAAAACCAACCTTGGAAAAACCCTTCTTCTATCTCTTGTTATAATTCTTTCTCTCTCTTGTTGGCTTTGCCTGTGCCAAATATCAGGCTTTTTAAATGAACAAAATTTTTTATCCTAGTGTGGCTTATTTCATTGGCATTGTGACTAAGTCAAAAAAGGTTAAAGCGCCCTATGATTCCAGTGAAAACAGAATTATTTGAGCACCTTGTGCTTGCCGTTAATTTTAAGAATGTAGTTTTCATAGTCTGTTTAGTATTATGTCTGGCTTGAACCTGAGCCATACATAAAGCACCAGTTACATGCACACTTGATCTATTATAAACAGAGGATTTTCATGCAGAGGCTTGAAACAGGCTTGCAAACACTGACTCTTTGAATTCATTGTACTTAATGCTTGGGCAGATATAATGTAAACACTGATGATGGGAAAGGAATAGGAAAGAGAGCAAGGGAAGGGGCGAACGTGTATCCTCTGTGCCAGTTTATCATTTGTATATTTTATAACTGTTGGTAATATTAAATATTTACGTTCTAACCTTCCTTAATTAATGGATCATTGCACTTAAGAGGCACTAACAACTATGTAACTTTAATTGGCCCTTGCAGATGAAGAGAGAGAAAATTAATCATGCCTTAGTGGAGTTAAGCCCAAATTTCTATTGTGATTGCCAAAGTCCAAGCAGGATCCCACTGGTGCTGCTCGTGTTGGAGAAGCCTCTCGGCATTTTTCCTAGTCAAGCACTTCACACAATATATTTTTGGATCACCCTTTGTTGTTTAATTTGGTTTCAGTGTCAGGTTTTAAGTCTAGTATTGATGACAATGCTGTTTACTCAACTAGTCGCTCATCCATCTCTTATTTCTCTTTTCCGTTGTGAGTAAATTTTTCCACTCTATTGAATACATGGAAATTGTATACATATAAGGCAGAATTGATTCAGATGAACATGGGCTGGCGGAGTAGTAGAAATGCCTGATTTGTTTTAAAGCAAACATATTAACTCTGAAAGAGCACTTCATCTCTTTTGGAAAGGCTTTTACGAAAAGGGATTATCAGTCTCCAAATAATAAATATGTAAACTTTATATTTATTTGTATTTGAAAGGAATTAATGATAAATGTTCAATTGAAAGTAAAAATATAAGGCAAAAAGAGGTGGAATGCAGCAACACGCTGCAATGTATGCACATTTTCGATCTGTGTTATTCAAATGTAAGAAATGAAAGGGTTCACGTTAGAAGAAATTGTAATATAATCTGTATTGATTATGTTCCATCCTTCTTAATTTTAAAAATAGATTTTGAGGGTTGTTTGTATATGTCCGTTTTTATTTCTATTTCTTAGGGTCTTCCTGGACTTGAAGGATCATCAGGCTTACCTGGAGGGTCAGGTCCTAAGGTACATTTTTTGCTTTGACTTGTAAAAAAGAAAGTCTTAAAAATGTTACCCAAATTTTAAGTAAACAAGAGAAAAATCAAATATACGAAAACTCTTCTGAACTCTTAACTGAGTGAACTCAATATTTGGGATCGCAGGAAGCTTGATACATGCAGGACTTTTTAAGATGGTTTCATTCTGTCCAAAAGTGATACAGCAGTCCTTTCCTTAAATTGGAAGGGGGAGCAAGAGCTTGCACATCTGAATAGGTGAAGTCTATGTGCTTCTTGTAGAAATCTTGGAACATGAAAGTCTGTGCATTGAAACTTCTATGTCCATGCTCATTGTATGGGATTCTGTAAGTCCCACAAGCCTTGTACTGCAGTCTTTCAATGCATCTCCTTCACGTATGTAAGAAATGAAGAGATGAAGTTGTAAACTGAACTGTAGCCATTCCCCTTTCACTCTCTAATATGTTCCTTTATTCTCTTACACACACACCAGCACACTCAGATACAGCCACAATTCATGATACTGCTCAAAATTACTCTGTGTTCATTACGATAGGGGAATTTCAGAAAAGGAGTAGCTCCAAAGAAGGAAGAGTTGTAGTAGTGTAGCATGGTTTATTCATTTAATTTGCCTCTCTAAATGTTTTGTTCAATTTGTTTTAGCAACTCCATTAACTAGTTAAAGTCTCGCATTTGCAGGGCAACAAGGGTGAACAAGGACCTCAAGGGAAATCAGGAATTCCAGGTATCAAGGTAAATTTGACTAAGTTTCGGTGTGTTGTGAGGCAAGGAATTACATTCTTTGGTTAACATGAAAACTATGCTTGCTTTGTGTTCAGTGTCCATTTCTCTCTTCCTGATATGAACTTGTGATTACTTAAATACTTTGCTTCTCTTGCTAATTAAAGGACAAACTGCCTGTATTAGCTACTCCTTATTAATAACAAAAAGCATGAACTATGCTTATGGACGGAGTTCCCTTTTACAGAAGCTCCAGGGATGTATATGTTCTAGGATGGAGCACCAGTATCCATACACAGTTTATTCAGGTCTTGTACCTCCTTTTCCATGTTAATTTTTGTCACTTTTAACCATGGCTCATGTTGACATCTGCAGAAAGTTCAGCCAGAGCCCTTTACATCTAACATTTGTGAAAGATAACCTTTGTTGAAAGTACAGATAATCCTTGACTTATGGCGATTTGTTTAGTGACCCGTTTAAAGTTATATTGGTGCTGAAAAAATGACTTATGACCAATTGTTACACTTATGACCTTTGCAGCATCTCTTTGGTCACAGGATAAAAATTTGGGTGCTTGGCAACTGGAATGTATTTATGATGGTTGTAGTATCCCAGGATCCCATAACTGCTGTTTGCAACTTCCCCATCCAACTTCCAATAAGCAGAGTCAACGGGGGGGGGGGGGGGGGGAGACAGATTCACTTAAAAACTGTGTGATTAACTTAATGACCCCTGTGATTTCCTTAACAACCACAGCAGAAAAGGCCACAAAATTGGAAAGTTAACAATGCCACACTTAGCAATGGAAAGTTCAGTCCCAATTGTGATTATAAATCGAGGACTATCTGTATCTAAAGCTCCACTGCCAATTTAAACTTGTCTGTCATGGTTCGGTGGGGAACTTGTTGGCTAAATGCTTGTAGCAGTTAGAAATGAGGTGATTTTTAAAAATTTTTTAACACTGCAGCTCTTTTAAATGTTTGCATAAGTTAAGTTCTAAAATAATTTTATCAGGGTTGTGATAAAAGAGCTGTGCTTTTATGTAAATAATCCAGTTTTCTTAATGTTGATGGATATTTTCAGTATTCTGAGCAAAGGCAAGAATAATGAATGTCCTTATGAGTTTTCATCATGCTTCTTACGTTTACAGCTCATTTGATGTCAAAATATCGCAGGGATTTACTCTGTGGTAGAAATATTCAGGAAACAGCCCCCCCCGCCCAAAAGATATGAGTCTTCTTCTTCTCTAACAAGCTTTGTAAAATAAGGATATGAAAGAAATACTTTGCTGGGGAGGTGGGACAGCTGCATACAGTATGTTCCATGAATAATATAGTGACTTTAATACTATGTAAAGCAGACATGTCAAACACAAGGCCCGGGGGCTGGATCCGGCCCGCAAAGTGGTTTCATGTGGCCCACGAAGCCATCCTGGAAACAGTGAGGAAACGGCCCACACTTCCTTGGCCCTGGCCCAGAGACCCTCCTTCTGGCAGAGACCCTCAGATCTGTCCCACTCCTGCCCAGGCCCCCATAGGCACCCTTGATGCGAACGATGTAGAGCTGGCCACGCTCACCCAGTAGGCCATACGCACTTTAGCCACACCCACCCAGTAGGCCACGCCCACCCTGCCCCTTGAGGGCAACCGCAGTGCTGATGCAGCCCTCAATGAAATTGAGTTTGACACCCCTGATGTAAAGAGTTTAAAGAGCCATTTCATTCATGCTCCCTCATATTGTGAAGAACCTTTTCTTAAGATTTTTGCATGACTGTAATGCGAAGGCCCAGGAAAAAAAAGAAGCCCACAGTCATTACCACCCATATGCTTTTGAATCATATATTGTGTCCACAGCTTCACAAGAACAATGCATTTTCATCGTGTGTAGTTTCCTATTTATGGAACTCTTTTTGGTTACTTAGGGAGAACAAGGAAGACAGGGTGATTCAGGTGAACCAGGCTATCCTGGGATGCCTGGTCCTCCGGGTTTGAAGGTATGCCTGTTGTTTTTATTTATTATTATGGACCTGTATTTCCTTTTGTAACAAAGCCCAAAGAATCAGTGAGCCTTTAGTTGTGAATTACCCTTACAAATTTAATACTTAAGACCAGTGGTGGGATCCAGCTGGTTCGCACCAGTTTGGCAGAACCGGCAGCTATTTTTTTGTTGCCCAGGCCCAGAATGGACTTCCGGAAGCGGCATCCACACAGAGAACCTGTTGTTCACATATCTGAATCCCATCACTGCTTGAGACCATTAGACAAAAAGTTAACTTGTAGTTACATTTCTCCCAATCAGAACCAGAAATTGCAGGACTCTTCTCAGGACATATGGTTGCACTGCTAACTTTTATCAGTGAAAAGTACATCTAATTCAGACAATTCCCTTAACCTCTGATGGTATTGTTTTTAATTTTCAGCTTATCTTTTACAGGTGAATATCCAGCTAGAATCATTTGTTTTGTCCGTATAATATCAGTACAAAGATAGAGATTAGTGGATTAAATTCCATGTTTGGCCTTCCTTAGAAGAGAAGAAACATTAGTTAATATTTATTTGTTTAATTTAGACAGCTTTTGTGCCCATATAATCATTATACTTTGGGAGCTCTCATGTGTGAAAGGCCACAAAAATTAAGAAAAAAACCAACCAATAATTTTGTGTTTGAAGTTATAATAATGGTACTTAAAGACAGGCCCTTGAAGTTCTAGTCATTCCAGCACCCCTGCAGTTTTGTGATTGTGATTTGGGTGCTAACAACCATCTTGGGCCTACAATGGTATAGGTGTCCCATATATCTGATCATGTGTATGGAGATTCACAGTCATCCAGGTCATGGTTGTTCCAAAGGTGCTTTTTAATAGGCAACTGGGCTTTCTTTGTTTTTCCTTGAAGACATTTCGCTTCTCATCCAAGAGGCTTCTTTAATTCTTCTTCAGAACTGAAGAAGCTTCTTGGATGAGTAGTGAAATGTCTTCAAGGAAAAACAAAGGAAGTCTAGGTGCCTGTTGAAAAAGCACCTTTGGGACAATAATGTGATCATCATTTGCAATGTTCTTTGTTGGCTTCAGACAAACAAAGTTAATAGGAAAGCTGGCAGGGAAGGCTGGAATTTGCACTCCAGTGTTTTTTCCCCTGAGACACCCGGCTACGGCACCCATAGCACCCCTGCCTCTCCTTGATGTCCACTCATGCCACCTTGCACACCTGGCAGCAGCCATCCCTGGCCCTGCCACACTTGTGCCAAGTCTTGATGGCTACCCATGCACCCACCTGTAACCATGACCAATATGAGCGTGCTTAGGCCATGCTCTGGCACCTGTGCACCCTCATGCACACCCCCACACACACTCCTGGCAACAGCTCAGGAGCCCTGCTGAGCTCCTGCTATGTCAAGTCACACATGCACCCTTGTACCAGCAGCAGCAGCCATTCTCACTACTGTGATGTGAATACCATGCTGACCACTTTCAGACCTTCCCAACCTAGCAGCGGGTCCTTGCTTAACTATTTGAAAGCTTCACTTAACCATGGCAACTGTTGCTAAGCACTGCAGTCACATAACATCACACTTTATGATTGCATCACTTAACAGCAGAAATTATGGTCCAAATTGCTGTTATAACCTGAGGTCTACTTAAATATGAGGACAATTATACCCGGGACTGCTTTACATTGGATGGCTAAAGTCACCATTTCTCTTATCTCATCACCATCCTGTAGACCCTCAAACAATGTCTCTGATCCTCAGCTCTCCTAAGCAGTTGAGAAGAATACCATGGTTGGTAGTATTGAAGGCCACTGAAAGCTTTGACATAGGAAAATCACACTTGACAGAGTCCCGCTTGCATGGTATAATAACTCAGAGAGAAAGATATGACATGGCTTGTCCTATCAATCTCTCCACGAGGCCACATGATACGTGGCCTGTGGGAATATGGATACAAAAAAAAACACCAACTGATGGGAGTGGTGGGTGAAATTAGACCTTTCTATTATGAGGTCTAATTTGTACCCCTCCACCACATTTCCCTCATTTGTGTCAGTCCAAAGGCCATGAATATATTATGTATTAATATTGTTTTTATCACTTTTAAACAATTTTCTTCTTAATCATTAATTCAGTATCCCAATAGACACATTTATCCGAAGAACACAAGCTTTACAGTATTCTGAAGTAGCGTTTTAGGATAAACGTATTTTCTTTTCAATATTATAAATTTACATTTGGGGAAATAAGTATGTCAAACATAGTATTAAAATTACACATCGCTGGACATCTTTGTTTAAAAGGACTTTTAGTGCCCTTTAGGGCAGGGGTCGGCAACCTCGGCTCTTTTATGACTCGTGGACTTCAACTCCCAGAATTCCTGAGCCAGCATAGCTGGCTCAGGAATTCTGGGAGTTGAAGTCCACGAGTCATAAAAGAGCCGAGGTTGCCTACCCCTGCTTTAGGGAAACTGGGCAAGATTTACCTGAATGCAACAGTAACATCCTATTTGCAGCTGAAGATGAGTGTCTTCTGAAGATCTTTCAGTATCTGAAGACTTTAAATAAGTGCAATGTCCTTCCTTAACATCAGATTTTCTTCTTATATTTTTAATCAAAGCAGAAAGATAGATTGATATGCTTGTTATTGCATTGATAACTTTTGTTCAAAATTGTTTAAACAAATAAGTGGGAACCAGAAATGTGGACGCAAAAGAAATTCTAACAGTGATGTGTCCTAATGAACTGGCATGCCAACAGTGACGGGAGATGTGAAATTAAAAATGAAAATTGTGCACTGCCATGTAGTAGCATGGCTCTAAGATGTGCAAACCATTGTTCGAGAGATTGCACATTGCCTTGGGCAAATGTATTGCATGATGTCAGGGAAAAATCCATTCATATCTACAAGATATTTCTACAACTACAACTGCAGATAGTCCTTGACTTACAACTATTCATTTAGTGACCATTTTAAATTACAACGGCATTGAAAAAGTGACTTGTGATCAGTTTTCCCATTGCAGCATCCCCGTGGTCATTTGATCAAAATTTGGTCACTTGGCACTGGCATATATTTGTAACAGTTGCACTGTCCCAGGTTCATGTGATCACCTTTTGTAATCTTCCCAGCTGGCTTGCCACAAGCAGTCAATAGAGGAAGGCAGATTCGCTTAACAACCCCATGATTCACTTAAGAACTGCAGTGATTCACTTAACAATTCCGAAAAAAAAGGTTGTAAAATGGGGCAAAACTTGCCTGACAATTGACCTTGCTTAGCAATGGGAATTTTGGGCTCAATTGTGTTTGTAAGTCAAGGACCACCTGCAATAGTTTTTAATTTGCTTTAGTTTAATTTCACCATTACTGTTACAAATAACAGCTTAACGAGAAATTGATTTTTTTTATTTTTCAGGGAGAGAAAGGAAATCAGGGTGAAAAAGGCATCCAGGTATGCTGCTTTTTTTTCTTTTTTTCTTTAGTTATGATATAACTAGGAATAATGCTTGCTTGATGTAAAGAACGTAAGCTGTGAAACTGCATAACATGTGAATCTGTGCTTTATTGTTCAGTCAGAGAAGCCATAGATCAGGGGTGTCAAAACTGCCAGCCCGCGGGTCGTACAACTCATCCAGAAGCCGCGTCCACCCCATTGCCGGCAATGGCAAAATCATCCCGATATGTTGTGTGACATCATATGATGTCGGGAGTTTGACGTGTCTGCCATAGATTGTTTTAGGTTTCATTCTCTGACCTCTGCTAGAAAGAACAAAACTACCATCCCAGGATCATAAATGTGATCTTGTAGAATTAATTAAGCTGGTCAGCTTGTTAGCTGAGAGTATATAGAGGATCCAATTGGTACAAATTTGTTATTTAAGAAACAATCTAAAGTTAATATGACACATTAGCACTGTACTTTATTGAGGTTTTAACACAATAAAAAATGAACAAGTTACATCCAAGCATGGCAGAGTTACTAATTAAGACCCTTTTGCAGTCTCCCAATCCCCTATTGTTTTTTCAACGAATATATATAAATAATAATAATAATAATAATAATAATAATAATAATAATAATAATAAGAAGAAGAAGAAGAAGAAGAAGTTGGAAGGGACCTTGGAGGTCATCTAGTCCAACCCCCTGCTCAGGCAGGAAACCCTATACCATTTCAGGCAAATGGCTGTCCAGTCTCTTCTTAAAAACTTCCTTAAAAGACCTATTTGATCTTACACCTGTGGAAATTTTTTTCGATATCTTTTCCTGACATTTCTTAAGCTGTTTTTACACCTTTGGCTTAAATATTCCTTAAAATTTAAGATCCGTTTCATTCTGCTGTCATTTCCCATTGTTTTGCTTCAGGTTTATAAATATCTGGTGTGGTGTGTATATTGTTTGAATCAATATAAATGTGATATAAAACAATGTGCTGAAATTTGGACAACATAAATTTCGCAGTTGAAATGTAAATTAGGGAACTTAATAATTCAAGCAATCTGTGAAGTCTACATGTAATCATCCTTAAAGCAGATATATTGAAATAAATGAATAAGTTTGTTAGGATCCCATTTATGTATAGTGTGTGGATATCCCATTTCACATCAGTAACTATTTTGGGTTTTTTTTTTCTTTAGGGTCATAAGGGCGAAGGAGGCAAAATGGGTACTCCAGGCCATAAGGTAAGAAGGGGAGATTATCAAGTCCCTTTTGAATTTCACAATTTCCTATATCATGTATTTGCTGATAATGTGTTTTTTCCATTCTTTTATCCTTAAACAAAGCTTGTCAGACATAGATTTTGGCAATTCTCATAAGGCTCTGGTTAATTTCTCACACCAGACACTAGAAATATTTTGGGTTGATGGACATATTAGGAATATGCCAGTGGTCCTTGAGTTATAACCACAATTGAGCCCAAACCCTCTGTTGCTAAGTGAGGCACTTGTTAAGTGAGTTTTGCCACATGTTACCACCTTTCTTGCCTCAGTTATTAAATGAATCACTGCAGAAGTTCAGTTCCTTACATGGTTGTTAAGTGAATCTGTCTTCCCTGTCGACTTTGCTTGTGAGAAGGTTGCAAAAGGTGATCGCATGACCCCTGGACAATGCAACCATCATAAATATGAGCCAGTTGCCAAGTGTCCAAATTCTGATCATGTGACCATGGGGATGCTGCAACAGTCGTAAGTGTGAAAAAAAGTTCATAAGTCACTTTTTCCAGTGCCATTGGAAGTTTGAACGGTCACTAAATGAATTGTTGTAAGCCAAGGACTACCTGTGCCAACAGCATGTACTTTGGATTCTCATAAATAGCTGCCATGGTGTAAGTGGCCAGTCACAACATGCATGTTTTCATCACAAAACAAACTGATATGCTCCTCTTCTGCAACACTTAGACCACATTCCCTCCCTCAGCATGTTCTGTGCCAGACCCAACTTACTTTGGGGGGCCCTGAGTGCCTTGGCTTGCTGCCACCTAAACAAAGTTTACCATTTTATCTTTATTTTTAAAACAAAAAATGATGGTGGAGGCCTGCCCTTTTTTCATGGCTCCCCATTCTTTTATTTTTAATTAAAAGATTTTTTTTAAGGATGGTAAAGCAGGCAGCCTGACTGGAACAATGGACACATTTTCCATGGTAACTAAATTGGACGCCTCAGTCTCATTCTGGGACCATTCTGGGAGCATCCTTTGTGTGATTCCGGAGAGAAGGAGGATTCAGCTACAATCTCTTGCCTCTCGCTTGCATCCACAAAGGGGAGAATATTTTATTAACGGCATTTTTCTAAGAAGAGTTTTGCATCCAAGTCTATATGTTTAGTTTTAAAAGAGTACATTTTCCCCATCTTAATCTTGCAGAGTGATTTTTTTTCCTTGTTGGAAAAAAATAATAGTTCAAGCTGTTAGATGTCAGAATGCAAAAGATGGGTTTTTTTCTTTTTAAAAAGGTGTATGTTTTAATGTAAGTAAATTTAACTATGTGTCAGTAGAAATAGTACATTTTCACAATAACTCATTATGTGTTTTACAATTTTGATTCCAAAAGGGATCTATGGGATTAAAAGGAGATAAAGGAGAGGTATGTGCTGTTTTTTAATTTTATACTCATTTCTTTTCTGTTTTTCTGAGTTTTTCTGAGTATTTCAGCTGCTAGTTTTAGCATGGAGTTTACATTGCATTATTGAATATAAATTTGTCAGTTTGATTTTGCTTAATATAACTTAGAGCTCAAATAGAAAAGACTCAAATATCAGTCAATCTCAAGCATTAGTTGTGTGTGTGACTAATGTAATGAAACCTTGAAAGGCTGCAATTACAGTTACAGTTTCCAGTAAGAATGTTGTTCACTGGCTACACTAATTGGGAATTCTAGGGTTGTTGTTGTTAGCTGCGAAGTCATGTCCGACCCATCACGACCCTATGGACAACGTTCCTCCAGGCCTTCCTGTCCTCTACCATCTTCTGGAGTCCATCTAAGCTCACGCCTACTGCTTCAGTGACTCCATCCAGCCACCTCATTCTCTGTCGTCTCCTTTCTTCTATTGCCCTCAATCTTTCCCAGCATTAGGCTCTTCTCCAGTGAGTCCTTCATTGTAAGAACAACATTCTTACTGGAAACTGTAACTGTAATTGCAGCCTTTCAAGGTTTCATTGCATTAGTCTCATTATGTTTGATCTTGACTCCTGATTAGCCTGTAGACACATTTGTGTAATTTTATCGGCTTACAAAGAAGAGATTTAGCTTTGTCTCCTGGGATGCTTTTTCACTTCCCAATTTAGCCTACAGCTTTGGTATTTCCTTGCAAAGACCTATGCAAGAACTAGCCAAGCTTTATTCTGCTTAACTTTCAAGCTTACAAAAGGCCATCCACCTCCATTAATGATTCTGAAAAAGTGAGAAGAATGCTAAGTAACTTTTTTTTTCAACTACATTGCAAACTTATTTAACAAGCACATTTCTTTTCCTTTGGTTTTATAAAGTATGTCTTTTTGCAGAAAATATTTGCTATATTCTAATGGTTGTAGTTTTGATATCCTATTTTTTCATATATTTTTTAAAAATCCCTCTTTACATTTAACTTTAGTTATCATATTTGAGTTTTATTCTTTCTCCCAAGAAGCACAAGGTTTGGATCATCTTTTGTTTCCCCCCTTCTTAGTTTATTCTTCTAACCTAGTTTGGTAGCTTTAAATATTTGAGAAAGATTTGGTAAGTGGAGAAGCAGTCTCCTCAGGGCTAGACCAAAGCTACGTGCATACCTTATTAACGAATGCCTCATAGGTATTTTAAATCTACTATTTTAATTTATGAAATTTATACTGTGTAATTATTTTACTTAGTTTCCTTTTTCTTCTTGTAAGCTATATTATATTCTTTGAATAGGAGAAGAGTTTTTCCTATCATAAGATTAGCGTTTTTATCTATTTTAAACTGAGCCAGAAAGTGAAGGTTGGCATTAAAGGTCATGAATAGAAGGTTAGTGGCATTCAGAAGGCTGCTACGCTCCAGTTCTTTTGGAGTGAGTCTTGCCAACTCTGTCAGACTTTTCTGTTTTTCGAAGTTAGCACTTTGTCAGAATTTCAAAAATTCAAAAAGCTGCTAATAAATCACCAAAAGGAAAGAATGGGCCTGGCCAGAATGTCACAATCTATATTGTAGAAGCTTAGCCACCACTCCGATTGTTATTTTAATTTAACATGGTATTATCTAAGACTGGCAGAAGACAAGAGGAGGGAACATCTTATGAGAGAAATGATTTCAATTTCTTAAGGACCATCTCATTTCTGCAGATTTGTCGGTGGCTTTGGATTACTTCATTTTGCAAGGAAGTTAAAACAGGATTAGGATGTGCTACTAATCACCGTCACAACAGTAAAAGAAAACCTGTCTACCCACGTGTTTGTTCCATTGCGGTTGAGGTGGATTTGGCGTTCTATTTAGAAAAAATATATAATTCCTGACTGATTTTCCAGCATAGGCTTAACTGTATTTTGGAGCCATTGAAATAGATGAACTGAAATGCACTCAAGATCTGCATTAGACTGCACTCATAGTGACCTCTTGTAAGAAGTGCTGAGGCTTCAGAATGTTGACTCCTATGTTTGCATATCATTCAGTGCATTCTTCCTCCAAATTCCCAACCAAGTCTCAAACTCCCAAACATTGAGGAGGAAATGAATAGGGAAAGGCTGATTTAGTAGTTATATAAATTAACTGTCTTGAAACAAAATACAGTTTACTTTGCTTCTCTCTTTTTTATGTCGTCCATGACTCTGGATTTTCACATTTTCCAGTTTTAATAACAATCTAAGCAGCATTTCAGCTGTTTATCATGAAAAAGGGAGAAGAAAAAAGGGTTATTCTTGCAATGGACTTTAACTTTTGGTGTAAAGCATTAGACAACATGTGCCTCATTGGGCCATTATTTCAGAAATATTTCCTTACTGAACAGAGAAGCAGAATGATCATGCATGGGCATAAAAGTTGCATGGGAGCGACTTCTGACTTCCTGACATCTTCCCCATTGAGTTTCCCTGGGGGAAGCATCAAAAATCTTCCTTCCTTCCTTCCTTCCTTCCTTCCTTCCTTCCTTCCTTCCTTCCTTCCTTCCTTCCCTTCCCCTCCCTCCCTCCCTCCCTCCCTTCCTTCCTTCACTCCTTTCCTTCCTTCCTTCCTTCCTTCCTTCCTTCCTTCCTTCCTTCCTTCCTTCCTTCCTTCCTTCCTTCCTTCCTTCCTTCCTTCCTTCCCTCCCTCCCTCCTTCCTTCCTTCCTTCACTCCTTTCCTTCCTTCCTTCCTTCCTTCCTTCCTTCCTTCCTTCCTTCCTTCCTTCCTTCCTTCCTTCCCTCCCTCCCTCCCCTGCCTCCCTCCCTCTCTTTCTTTCCTTCCTTCCTTCTTTCTCAGCCAGCTTCACAATTTACTTTGCTTGTGCGAAGCTTGCAGGGAGAAAGTCAGTGGGAAGCTGGCAGGAAGTTGCAAGCATGCAACAAGGCCAGCACACAGGTAAGTGACTGCTACTGGGTGGGGGAGGGAGCACAAGGGGTGTGCGAAATCAGGAATGGCACATAGAGCTGTGCAAGAGGTGCTGTGAAAGTCAGGGAAGGCATGTGCAAAGCGGTGTGACTCAGGGAGGATATATAGGGATGCAGAAAAGATGCTGCTCGGGTTGGGGAAAATTCAGAAAGGGTGGTGGGGTATGGAAGAGGTGCTGTGAAGATATGCAGGAAGGAGTAGCAGTTGGGGGAGCACAGGAGTTGGTATGGGCCAGGAAGGGTATGTGAGGGTTCCTTTCTCTCAAATCCTCCTTTTCTTCCTTCCCTTCCCAGCAGGCATATAAGTGGCTGCTGCTGGGTGAGGGAGTAATTGCAAGAATGGCTGAGAAACTGTCACAGAATACTCAAAATGAGCATCATGTGACTACAGCAGCAGACAGGCAGAGCCAAAGCAGCAGCAGCCCAGCAGCACTGGGAGCAGCTACAACCTTCCTAAATTTCATTTCCTCCTGAGTCATGAGTCTCTAAGTTAGGTCATTTGAGGTATCGTAGTTCAAAAAGTGTTGCCCTATGATGCACTGTTTTGCCCAATCAAAGGTTATGGAAAATAGAGTTTTAATACTATAGAGGTAAATATTAACATTAAGTCTGTAGCAGTAAATAGCAAGAGTGACTCATAAAAGTATGTTGTATTCTTTATTTGTAAAATGGCCACACATGATGCTGAGAATGTTAATAGGCTGATAGCAAACTCCACTGTGGCTTAACGCTATCTTTTTTGTGGATTTCAGATAGGTGAGAAAGGAAATCCTGGCTTCCATGGCATCCATGGCCAGAAGGGGGAACCAGGAGTGAATGGCTTGATGGGTTCTCCAGGATCAAGGGGAATACAAGGAGAGAGGGGTTTTCCAGGAATCCCTGGATCAGATGGAAAACCTGTGCGTATATCAGTTGATGGGTTTTTTTAAAACTACTGTTCATTTCATGGTAAAATTGTGTGTAAACTTTCTAAAATATCTCTATTCCATGCAGGGAAGAGGTTTTTTCAGAAGAATTTATTCGGCAAGTTTGTGCAGATGTGCTGAGAAGTGAGTCCCCAGTCAATAGAATTGATTTACAGTAGAGGCAGGCAAGGCAGTCTGTTTTGAGATCAAAGGCAGTCTTGGAATTTTAGAAAGTGTCAAGGCACCCTAAAAATGGTTGCCATTGGGCATGGCCATTCATAAGAACAAGATAATCACATAATCAAATGGGTGGTTTGTTCCACACTTTAAAAAAACACAAGCCATGCCCAAATAAAATTAACTACCGTACTCTAATATATATTTTTTCTTTCCTGTCTATTGGTATGCAGCCTAATGATACGCATCCTACTCATATCTGAACTGATGAATTATACCCCTAATTGACATATTTTTTAAAGAAAAAATAATTACTGATTTAGTGACTTCCTGTTTCTAAATGAATTGTTTCCCCACCTTTGGATAAATTTATTATGGCTACCAATTCACAATCACCTTATTTGTTTTAGTGCCTCACCACTTGAAAGCAAATATCTAAAATAAAGTTTTGAAAGGATGCTATTGTCCCATTGTGCTGGATGCTTAGTGCTGTTATTGAAGTACACTACTTGTGTACAGTGGGTGCTCATTCTCCCAGTTCCCTGATATTTTCTGGCTGGTTTCAGTGATAACTTTGCTGGTTCCCCACATTTCTTTTGTTTGCTACCTTGCTGTAGACAAACATTAGGTGAGATGAAATTCAAAAGATCTAGATGAAACATATTTTAGCCTGCAGGTTGGAAGAAGTGCTGGCCACTCAGTTGAGGATACTTGTGATGGCACAGTTTAGAGGGCAAAATTGATGGGTCAGATTTCAGGTATAGAAGTGCCTAAAGTGTTTCTTACTCCCAGTTCATGGCTTACTAGCCCTACTTTTTCAACAGTGAGAAAAGGATTGTGGAAAATACATTGTGAGGTGAAATCTGCTGTGCATGAAGCTTTCTTGCCAAAGTTGAGTAGCTTTAAATTGTTTAGCTAATCTAGATCTAAATTTAACCCCCCAAATTTGAGGTCAATAGATGTTATGCTTTGATCATGAGATGTTTATGTTTGGTCTAAATATTTGTTGTCTGAATTCTTCTTAGCCCAGTTGCCTACTATACTTAGGGACAGAAGGTTGCAGCATTGCGATCATTGCCAATCTCATGATACCATCTCTGGACCTCCTGGTCCACCAGGCCTGACTGGTCCACAAGGTCCTCGAGGTTTTCCTGGTTTGCCAGGAAATGATGGCACTCCAGGTCTGGCAGGAATTCCTGGGCGTCCTGGATCTCGTGGTACAAAAGGTAATTGAATGCATTACAAACACATTTCTATTTTAATCTGTTTTGAAAAGGAATGGAATGCAAGCAACTTTCTCCAATTCACTGCTTTCTGGATGTATAACTAGACTCTAACAATTAGACTACTATTCCATCCTAATATTTTATAAATGGACGAAGGCTGCCGAATTCCTCCTCACCAAAGTAGAATTATTTGT
This sequence comes from Vipera ursinii, assembly GCF_947247035.1. NCBI lineage: Eukaryota > Metazoa > Chordata > Lepidosauria > Squamata > Viperidae > Vipera > Vipera ursinii. Next base: position 228,769,701 of record NC_139512.1, on the reverse strand, counting down.
CCTATGTACCTTTGTGTGTGAATATTTTTTTAAAGAATAACTATTTTAATGATCTCTTAAGCTTCTTCTGAGAGACAGAGCCTGTTGGTAGTTTTAGGCAAGGGGAACCTTAAAAATACAAGGGATAAATGAAATTACTTATCGTATTTCCTTCTCCTGGATAGGAACTGATCCAAACTCGCATGGAGCTGAAAGATTATTCCAAGTGACATTTTTTACTATTTACAAAGGATTGTGGTAAAGGATCAAAATAGGTTACATGTATGTAAATGAGTGCAAAAGCTAAGATTTGGTTGGGACTTAAAAGTGATATAGATTGATGGATGGATGGATGGATGGATGGATGGATGGATGGATGGATGGATAGAGATAGATAGATAGATAGATAGATAGATAGATAGATAGATAGATAGATAGATAGATAGATAGATAGATAGATAGATACATAGAGGGATGGACGGATGGACAGACGGATAGACGGACAGACAGACAGACAGACAGATAGTGAGAGAGCACTGATCAAATTGTACCACAGCTGAAATCTTACTTGGAAGTTTCTCCTTCCTTTGAATCCTCAAAATAGATTCTAGGCTTGACTCTCTGATTACTTCAGTGATGTGTGGTAGAAAAATGCTGGGCTAAAAAAATAGGGTGATCAAAAATAGCCTATCAGCCCTCCATGTTGCCTCAAAGGGGGTATAAAATAAAATAATGAAGAAGGATTACCTTAGGACAGTGATAGGAAAAAAATTGCACTTGGTGTGTCCAAAATTCAGAAAATGCCTAGCTTGACCTGAACAAAAGAGAAACAGTTCTCCTCTTCCCCTTTCCTCCATCTAGGCTGCCCTCCACAGTGTCACAGGGTGGCAGTGCTGAGGCTGGACCTGAAGCGGAGGCCTGGGCCTCGACTTCAGCCCTTAGTGCCACTGCTGCCACTCCAAAAGGCCTGGGCCTCGCCTGCTTTGGGGAATGGTGCAACTGCCCCCCCCCCAGCTCAGTACTCCCCAGGATCTGCCAAGCGCTGCTTGCCTTTATGTAGCCCTCTCTTTCTGTTGACAGGCCCTGAGGCCTACCTGAGGCTGCTCCAGCTTGCCCGAGGCCTTTGTTTGTGAAATGTTTTCAGACAATGCTCTTCTGTTGTACCTAAAATGGGTCCTAGCCTGGTGCCAAAGCCAATAAAGACACGAGGAATGGTATTTTCAGCTTCTTTTATTGGAGTACTCCAGCAAAAGGGTCCCAGCCTCAAAAGAACCGAGACCTTGAACAATTGACAAGCACAATTTTTATACAGTTATGATTAAGGAAGTTAACACCCTAAGAATCTCACATTGGTTCCTTGACACAAGTTTATTTTGATTGGATTCTTCTACTTTACCCTCCTTCTTCATACATCGCATGTTTATGTTAATAAGCTTTCTTATCAAAAGAGGTGTGACTTTTACTACTATAATAAATAAGCTAGGGGTTACCGAAGTTTATATATTCCTTAGCTAGCATCTTTCTATTGTGTTCTTCTAACTTGCAACTTTCTTGTTTCTAGGCAGTAGTGTCGCACCATTTGTTACACTCATCGCAGCTGCAACTTTTTACTTCATCACTTCCTTTAACAAACTTTCCTAATTCCAACCTGAGACGATCACTTCCATAGCCTGTGTAGCCTCAGAAAGCCACTGAAAAGCATGCTCTGCCCTCACACAATTTTCAGAGGGCCCAGAGGTTGTGCAAGAGCATACGGCATTCGTGTGCGGTCTTCACAGCCTCCAAAAATCTTGTGAAAATGGGCACGCTTTTGAGATTCAGTCAGTTCTTGGTGAATGCTGGTGTATCACTCAAACCTTGTGGGTTGTTATTGGATTCACAAAAATAAATGCAAGATTTTATTTAAGGACCAAGAAGAAGCTAGAAAAATAAAATAAAATCAGGAAAGCTCTTAACTGAGCAAGGAGGGTCCAAGAATGAAGATTTTCTATTGAGAAAGCCTGCCAGAATTTTGAGCTTTTTTGACAAAGAAGAAATGTTTTTTAAAGTATTTTGGCAATAGTTTTATGGTACTGTTATTTTATTGGGTTAGGAATATTTATTGTTGATGATTTTAATATTTTTTAGTGCTGTAAGCCACCCAGAGTCAGTTCAAAGCGAGATGGGTGGCAAATAAATTTAATAAATAAATAAAATATATAAATAGGCCACAGCCCTTGTCACATGGGACTTGGTCAGTCCTAAAGCAATGGCTCTTGTATGCTTTCTTGATTATTGATTTGCAATATCCTTCCCTCAAAAGCTCCCTAAGGACCACCCATCATCTAAATGGTTCACAGATTCAAAGGGTTCAGACCCAATAAAGGTTTTTCTTGCCTTCAGTAGGGAGTTTTCTCCATGATACCGACATCTACAAGCCTGTGCTTTTAAAATTGTTTTTGTATCATTGCTAAAGCCATTGTCCAATCATACATACTTAATTCTTTGATTAAAGTTATGACAAGTTTATAATGGTAGTTTTCTACAGTAAAATGTAGGCCTGGGGATCAGGTTATTTCTCGAACTCCCTCTTTAAAAAGTGGTTCCTTTGCCTTCTGAAGACATAGAGTGGACATTTGTGTGCTTTAAATTGGGAGGCTGGGAAAATTGCCACTTTTCCTTGAGGGTTGTCCTGAGCCAAGAAAGAGCAATTATGTGGAAAATGTCTGTCATAAATAGAAGGCTAATACATTGGAAAAAGTGCTTGCAATCTGCACAAAGCTTTTTGAACTTTAGTTGTAATAATTAGCAGAAAAAACTCCCAAACCCTGCAGCAATAAACAGCAAACCAAAATAATAACACACCAGCAATTAATTACTAAAGCAGAGCTATTGGGTTGTTGCCATTTTATTTACAACTATATATACATAGTCCTCAACTTATGACTATTTGTTTAGAGACTGTTCAAAGTTACATGAGTTTCCAAAAGTGCAACATTTGATACAAGAATGGGAGTTGTGGCATTTGCATGATGACATCACTGCATACCTTTAGTCATTTGCCTCTTCATAACAAAACCAGGGCAATTAAAAATATCTATTTTCATAAGGAAGATAAAAAGTGCCAAAAGTGTCTTCTGAGCATCTTAAAGGACTGACGTTTAATCTTATCATTCCTTATTTAATCCAGGGCTTTTCAACCTTTTCACCCATTGTACCACTTTTAGGATATGGCAACATCTGAGTAACACTAGTCACATAGCAAAGTGTCAAAAACTTGATGACCAAAAAAAAAAAAAAAGGAAAAAAGTGATGAAATACAGGTAGTCTTTGACTTACAACAGTTCGCTTAGTGACTGTTCGAAGTTACAATGGCACTGGAAAAAGTGCCCCCCAAGCCACAGCCGAGCAAGACACCTGCCTGTCTGCCCGGCGGCGCTCTTCCTCCTGTCTGAAGTTTCCATAGTTGTGAGCATTTCTGTTGAGGATTGGCAGCGGGGGTGGGGTGGGGGTGGGTGTTTGGTTTTTATTCCCCCCGTCTGTTGGGTGGTTGCAGCAGGTTTTGGTCACTTCACATGACCCTGGGACACTGTGACCGTCATAAATATGAATCAGTTGCCAAGCATCTGAATGTAAGTCACAAGACCCTGGAGATGCTGCAACATTCCAGCTGACCAGCGCTTCTTCTGGGCTCAGAAGTGCCAGGATCAGTGCCGAGCTCCAGCTGGATCCTGGCGCTGATCCTGGCTCTTCTGTTGAGCCCTGACAGCCCTGCAGCTCCAGCCATCTCTCGCTCAGGCTTGTGCGGTGCTGCCACTGGTTCAGCTCATTCCCCTCCCCCACTACCACTTTTCTAGGATGGTCGCATACCACCTGCCAAGTGCCAATGTACCCGTACCACTGGTTGAAAAGCCCTGATTTAATCAACAGTACTTAAGAGACATTAATATAAGTTGCTATCCATTGGCAACAGTTAAAGCACATCAACCAGCTTTGAGATTGTTGTAATTTTATTTACAACTGTATACAGGTACTACTCAACTTATGACCACAATTGAGCCCAAAATTTCTGTTGCTAAGTGAGACATTTGTTAAATGAATTTTGCCCCATGTTGCGGCCTTTCTTGCCACAGTTATTAAGCGAAACACTGCAATTGTTAACCCAGTAATACTGTTGTTTAAGCAAGTCTGGCTTCCCCATTGACTTTGCTTGTCAGAAGATTGCAAAAAGTGACCACATGACCTCAGGACACTGCAACCGTGATAAATATGAGTCAATTTCTAAGTGTCTGAATTAGGATTATGTGACCACGGGGATGCTGCAACGGTCATGTGAAAAATGTTCATAAGTTACTTTTTGCAGTGTCATTATAGCTTCACACAGTCACTAAATGAACTGTTATAACTCAGCATTTGGTTAGGGACTGTTCAAAGTTACAATTACACTGAAAAAGTGACCAGTCGTTGCACTTACAACTGTTGCAGTCCTTACAATTATGTGATCATAATTGTAAGGGGCAGTTTGTAACCAGTATGTATTTAAGATATTTAGAGTATCGTGCAGTCGTATCTTCCCAGTCAGCTTCCAACAAGCAGAGCCAATGGAGAAAGCTTGATGTGGCCAATGTTCATCTGATTCACTTAATATTTATTTATTTATTTATTTATTTATTTATTTATTTATTTATTTATGGGACTTATATGCCGCCCTATCTCCCGAAGGACTCAGGGCGGCATATAAATAATCCCATAAATAATTAAATCACCCTAGTGATTTGCTTAACAATCACAGTGGGAAAGAGAATCTGAAGAATCTGGCATAACTCTCTTAACCACCACCTCAGTGACAGGTTCCAATTGTGGTCATAAGTGAAGGACTACTTGTATCATTGGAAAAGTGGATCTCCATCTTCCAATTTCAGCTACCTGAACCAAAAACTTGTGTAGTAACTCTTTTTGCCTATCTTCTGTTCCATTTCTAGTGTAGGGTTTCCTTTGTGGTGCATGGATTTTTGTGATATAGCCATGTACTATCAGATTATTTGAAGCAAATCAAATACACACAAATTCATCTGTGTAGTCAATAAAAAAACCGTGACACTCAGAGTTACTGAGGCTGTTTCTTCTGAAGCTGCAGATGAACGAATTGCAAGTGATTAAATATCCATTGTAATATATAGAATTATGTGCTCCATCTGCTAACTTCCAGTAGAAGATACAGCTAGGACATTGTATAGTAATTTAGCGTAGAAATATATCTTAATATACACTGTTTGAGAATTAGCGATCTATGCTTCCTATCTTGTAGGACTACCAGGAAAAAATGGAGCTAAAGGAAACCAAGGTATTGGAGTCCCTGGGATTCAAGGCCCTCCTGGACTTCCAGGTATTGTTTGGGAAGTCAGACATTTCTGTAGGTTTTTGTAATGAATATAATCATTTATTGACTTCTGCAGGTAGTCCTCCAGTTACAATCCTTTCTTCAGTGAACATTCAAAGCAGCAGTGAAAGAATGGTACTTATGCCTGGTTCCCAAAGTTAAGATTATTGCAATGGTCATATGATCAAAATTCAGGCACTTTGCATCAGTCTACACTTATGACCACAGGGCACTTAAAATCCCCCCATCTGTCCCTCTTGTGTCCCCCCCATCTCCACTCTTTTGGTTGTTCTGCACAGCGGCACTCCTCAATGGTGATGCTATGGATGAAGTAGAAAGCCAGTAGTCTAAGCTGCCAGCCGTTGTCCAGAGCCTCTACTGAGGAGTGCTGCTTCAGGCCCCATGCTTCAGCTCACAGCCCCATCTGTCCCACCACTCTGTTTTCTGCAGGCCCTGCCATGTCCAGCTGACCTTAGCTGTCTTCCTCCCACTGCTGATAAAGTATGCCCAGCCTGGCCCTGGCGCCACCAGGCCTTCTTCCCAAAGTCACTTGTGCCATTCTCCAAATATGCACCCCATTCTTGTGATGCTTTGGAAGGGCTCAGCAGTTTTCCAAAGGCTTTCTGAAGTATTGTGAGAACAGGATGCACCATTTGGAGAATGGCGGGTCACTGGTCTCTCGATACCTCAGAAGGCCTCAGCAACTTTCAAAAGTCTTTCTGAAGTATTGTGAGAACGGGGTGCATTATTTGGTGAATGGTGGGTGGGGTAGCTCAAGAGGAAGTGGAGGAAGTAGTCACTTATCTTACTGAGGCTCAGAGCTGGGACAGACCAAGCCGAGAATGGCTCAGGCCAGGCTGAGTCCTCGCCTAATGATTTGGTTAATGATGGCAACAGGGAGCACTGGGGTTGCTGTCACTAGGTGATACAATAATGTGATGTTTCACCTAATAATCACATTGCTTAGTGACAAAAGTTCTGGTTCCAATTACCATCATAATTTGAAGGTTACCTGAAGCTTAATGGGATTAAATAGCATCTTTCTGTAGCAGTTGCCATTGGGAGCATGGTTTGAACAATTATTTTATTCAGGGAAGACAATTATATTTTTTAAATTGAAAGACTGAAAAGGACAGAATTAGGACATGATCCCCTGAAATTTGACGGCTGAAGAAGGGTATTGTAAAGGTATAGTTGTAAGAATGATTTTCCTCATAACTTGCCTCTTTTGCCCTGAAGCTGTAAAGCAGGTCTAAGCAGTAGGAGTAGGTTATCTAGGTGGGATAATTCAGGCTACAACTCTTACCCAACTACAGTATTGTATGGATGCTAACCATTCATCATCTATATATTCCGTATTTTGTCTAGGTCCTGAAGGCCCTCCTGGGATAGGTAAAGATGGACATCCTGGACATCGTGGGGAGCCTGGGAAAGACGGAGAACGTGGTAGTCCTGGAATCCCAGGGCAAACTGGACAGCCTGGAATTTGTGACCCATCTCTATGCTTCAGTGCAATTGTAGGAAGAGATCCATTTAGAAAGGGACCAAATTATTAATCTGAGGTGTATAAGTGGCAGACTAGCCTTGGTACTTGCCCTTGATGATCTTTTAAGACTCAGGAAGAAAACTGGCAATAATTCCAATTCCTAGGAACTGAAGTACCTCTTATGGTGTAAAATAATATAGTAAAAAAATAATAATCCCATATTCAGTGTATGGGATTTGGGGCTCTGATCCAGTTGAATTTAGTTTTCACAGAAAATAGAGACAGCAGTTTCTTCTCCTTACCTTAAATCATGACTGCTTGTCAAACCTGGCTCACTCTCTGTATTCCAGCTCTGTTCTCCAATGAGTTTAGTTTGATCATTATGTTTGCCCAGCAGCACATGCTGGAATCTAGATTGGACTCTCTGCACTTGGTAATCGAGTGTAAATCACTGTGAAGGTTTTTATATTCAGCCAGCATATACAATTTTAATGGAAGATTGCTGGTTGTTATTTCACATGTTGATGTATTTCCCCAATTTCTGTGTCTTTTTATATTGAGAAAGACAAACTTACCTGTTTCTCAATGTTTAATTTATCACTGGGCAATTTGATGCAATGTATTTTTAGCTATGCTGACCTTAATGAATTTATGCAAAATATTCAATTATACGCTTCTATCCACAAGAAAAACATCTCTGGAAGCTTCTAAAATAGATTAAAATGTGCGTTTAAAATTTTGGTCTCTAGGTATAGTCTGGCAAAGGGCTTCTGTGGTTGAAAAGCAAATCTTCACAGAGTAAAGCATAACCTTATTTAATCTGTTCATCCTGATTACTGAAGGTGAGGTTACCATTTTTTTCTATAGAACTGCAAATGTCAAGCCAAAAGTTTACAAGAGACCTCTGATGCTTCCTCATAATTACAGTCTGCAATGCTGCTTTTTTTCAGTGTTCATTTTGTAAAGTGAGATGCATTCAAGAAATGTTCTGGCATCGTAATCAACTCAGTTGTACAGTTTCCATCAAAATCTGTGTTAAATATCAATGCAAAGATTTCCAGTAAATTCCATTTACACAAAGCGTAAACTGCATTTGAATAGCTACGGTTACTGTTTTTTTCTGTCGACATTTGTAATAAATAAATTTTTGTGAAGTTTCTGGTAATAAAAGTGAGTTTATTGGGTCTTATTTCTATTTATTTTATTTCTATTTATTTTATTTTAATTCCATTTATATACCGCCCTTCTCCGAAGACTCAGGGCGGCTTACAAGCTTAGCAGTAGCCTTCATTCTATGTATATGCCTGCTTATTAGGGCTTTCACACACACACCCCAAGCGGCATTATTACAAAGTCAGCTTAATTGCCCCCAACAATCTGGGTCCTCATTTTACCTACCTCAGAAGGATGGAAGGCTGAGTCAACCTTGAGCCTGGTGGGACTCAAACCTGCACTAATTGCAGGCAGCTGGTGTTACTTAAGGAGGCATTAGCCCACTGCTCCACCAAGGCTCTGTTTGATAGAACTGTGGAGGTGGGAGGGCTTTAGAGACATGTAATCCAACCCTTGCTCATTGTTGGATCTATTAGATCATGATGACAATCCAGCCACTGTTCTGAAGACCTCCAAGGAAGCACAACATACCACTTCATATGGCAGCCTCTTCTACTGACTGACAGCTTGTTTTGTGCGCCTGCTCTTTTTGGTTTTAACTCATTGGTTCTGATTTTGCCTTCTGGGGCAATATAGAATAAGCCTACTCCCTCTTCTATGTAACAACACCCCAGTTATTTGTAGCCTGCTATCTTATCTCCCCACAGTATTGTAGTCTTTGCTGTGTGCTAAACATACCCATACCCTCTCATTGTTCTTCACAGGGTTTCCTGATCCCTTCTCATTTTGGTAGCTTGCTTCAAGTTGGCACTGTACTTTTTTTCCAGTGGTGCTATTGAGAACTGGATACAATATTTCAGATAACGTCTCACCAGGGCAGATTAGAGTCAAATAATTATTTTGTGTTCTAGACTCTATGCACCTGTTAACGCACATGAAGATAGCATTTGCCTTCTTGGCAGCTGCATCATGCTTCATGTTTAATTTCATGCCAATGAGAGTATGAAGATCCTTCTCAAAGGTACTAATGCCAGGCCAAGTCTGTCCAATACTATATTTGTGGCTTTCTTTTTTCTAACCCAGATACGGAGTACAGTATAATATTTCTTCTTGTAAAAATCAATACTACAATATTTGTTTTAGCAAACTGCTCAAGCCTTTCTAGGGGTTTTTGAGTTGTTTTTTTTTAAAGATTGGTTACTTTCCCAGTTTTGTAATAATGTCTGATTATCATTATTTTTTATGAAATTTTGAAAGATTGATCACTGATCCAGAAAGGCCTCATCAGTACCTTTTGCCAGTTCATCTGAAATCTCATGGTGGTATTTTTAATTTTCTCTTATTTCTAGCCAAATGTTTTCAGAAGGATTTCTGTGCTCTGTTTCCTGATTTTCAGGTATTCCTCACTTAATTTTTTTTTAATTCCATTTATATCCCGCACTTCTCCGAAGACTCAGGGCGGCTTACAAGCTTAGCAGTAGCCTTCATTCTATGTATATGCCTGCTTATTAGGGCTTTCACACACACCCCAAGCGGCATTATTACAAAGTCAGCTTAATTGCCCCCAACAATCTGGGTCCTCATTTTACCCACCTCGGAAGGATGGAAGGCTGAGTCAACCTTGAGCCTGGTGGGATGCGAACCTGCACTAATTGCAGGCAGCTGGTGTTACTTAAGGAGGCATTAGCCCACTGCTCCACCAAGGCTCTTGGTGGAATAAATAAAAGGTACCTTTTATTCAGCCACCTTTCAAAATTATGGCAGCACTGAATGAAGGGACTTGAGACCCATGCCTGAACTTATGGCCATTGCAATACCTTCACAATCATCTGATTGTGATGTGGGCATTTGACAACTCATTTGCACTTATGGCTTAGATCAGGGTCTCCAACCGTACTGGGCTGCGGCATGCCAACCGGTCTGCACAAACAAGCAAAGTCCCATCCACGGAATGCAGGCAGCACACAAAACCACACACCCTCCGGTCCACATAAAAACCTCTCTCCATGGAACCAGTCCCTGGTGCCCAAAAGGTTGGGGACCTGTGGCTTAGATGATCATGTGATTGCCATGTGTAATCTTCCCTGCCAGCTACCTCAAAAGTCAATCTGCCTGGATTTCTGGGGGAACTTTTTCACCCAGTCTCCTTGAGAACAAAAGTGGGGCTAGCTGGAGACACTGCCCCTTGTGGGGTGAAATCAATCCTTAGGAAGTGCATTTGCTCTCATAGAGGCTGGGTGAAAAGTTCCCTTGGTGAGAGAATGGTAGACCAGGAGCAAAAGAATTGCAAAGCCAAACCCTGTATAGCAAAAGGCTGAATCTCTATGGATTCAAATTGCTTTTTGGTTAGGCTTTTAGTCTATAATTAAATGTGGACTACAGTAAAAAGAAAATTTGTAAAATATAATATTAGAGTCAATGTGGTTTAGTGTTTAAGGCATTTGATTAAGACTTAAGAAGCAAAGGCTTAAAGGTAATAACAGCCATGGTAGATAGCAACTTTAATTTGTAAAATCTTGAGGATCAGTTTAATAAAACTGTAATTGTTGTTTTATCATCAGGAAATGACACATTTTCCTTTCCCACCCCCATCATACTATGATTGCTGGAAAACGTGCTAGAGATGTCTTCCTTTCCTTAATATGTAATAGCCAGCAGATGGCAGCAAAACAAAATACTTTGGCACTAATAATGCTCTCTGAATGAAGCCATCCCTTAATTTTGATAATATACCCTTAGTAGTAATTTAGAAATATGAGTTATGTTATTTACTCCCAGAAACCAGCCACAGCCTGGAATCAGTTTTTTTTAAATTTCTTCTCTTATGTTAATAGATGACGAAATGAAATTGAAATTTCATCATTATATATTCACGCTTAACAGACAAGGCACTTAACGACATTTAGTTCTTGAATAGGCAAATGTAATATTTTATTCTTTGCATATGGCTGCTATGGCCAATTTGGTCTAGTGATTCTGGAATCAGGTTAGAAACTGGGGAACTGTGAGATTTAGTCATGCCCTGGGCATGAAGCCATCTTGATGTCTTAGGGCCAGTCAACCATAGGGAGAAGAATGCAAGGGAAACCCAATTCTGAAATCTTGCGAAGAAAACCTCAGGGACTATTCCAGGAAGTCACCAGGAAAGTGACTCAAAGGTCCATGCGTGCAACACACACACACTCATAAACAAAATGTCAATTAGTTACATTCTATGTGTTTTTAAATCTTAGTCTTCAGTAGAACTATCATTCTCTGGACTGCATGAATCCTGATGGCCCCTAGAGCAGGGCTTTTCAACCTTTTCACAGATTGTACCAATTTCAGGACATGACAATATTCGAGTACCACCAATGCTTAGCAATGTGTCAAAAACTTGATAACTAAAAAAAAGGGGGGGGGGAATTTTGGGTTTTACTGATTAGATTGATTTGTTGTTATAGAAATGGCTAGTTTATTCTATTATGGAAAAGTAAAAAGCTGAGGTTCGAAGTTAATGCTTCATTCTACTGCAACAGAGGAAGTCGGAAGCCAATGCCTTTTCTTTTCTTTTTCCCTTCTCCACCTCACTTTTCTTTCCCCTTTTCTTTCCCCTTTTCCTCCCCACTGTGTCCTACTATTCGTTCTTGTATTTTTGTATTTTATTCTATAATCTAATAAAATGTTACAAACCATAAAAAAACAAAAGGGGAGGGAGGGAAAGTACTGGTTTTAATTTCTTTGGTGGCTTTTCCTATGCTGAATAATTTTCCCTTTGCACTGACAAATGTATGATGAAGTTATCCATATTTATTAATATGCACCACTACCTTGATGGTCAGCTGGCTGATCGGCCTTTCTTCCTCTCTCTCTCTCTATCCTCTCTCTTTTTCTTCACCCAGCCTGCTGGGTTCTCCTTCCATAATCTCTTCTCTCTCTCTCTTTTTCCATCCCCTTCTCTTTCCCCATCATCTTTTCTTCCATCTCCCGTCCAAACCTCCTCCTTTTATATCCTCTCCTCTCCTTTTTCTGGGCGCGCTGTGCACTCCGATCCTGGGCTCTCAGCAGAGTTCCGGCAACATTGCACACAGCTCCAGCTGAATCAGCACGAAAGACTGTGCGCAGCTGCCTGCCACCCCCAAGGCCACTGGTAGCACTGATCAGCTGAAGCTGTGCGCACAAATCCTGGGCTCTCAGCAGAGCCCCAGCAACTTTGCAGCTCTAGCTGACTCTCCCACAAGCCTGTGCAGCACTGCTGCCACTTCACCTCATCCACTTTTACACTTTTTTTACACCTTTTTTTACAGTGCTTTTCAACCCATCATATGCGTACCACCTGCCCTGGTCTGGAGGATAGCAAACATATTCCTTCAAATTTTGATCCCTTTTTTTGCATTCTTGTGGCCATCTGGAATTTTCAGCTCAGACATGATAGGCTTTCCAGAATAATTTATATAAATTCAGGAATAACCTTAAAACTTGAAAGTCCCTGGTTTATTGTTTAAAAGGCATCACATAAAAAGGGAAGGTGTAAGATGAAGATGTCAAGCAGGTGTATAATATAACTAGATGCTGTGAGTCTCGTCTCCATTGTTTTCTGGTGTTTTTATGATGAGATTGTCTTTATGGGCAATTGTAATGTCTAAAGAAACATTAGGATGCAAATATGCCTGTAAGGCCCATTAAACCAGCTTACACCTGAGAAATTTGGTACTGGTTTGAAAGCTGCAATTCTGTCACACTTATTTGGAAATAATTTCCACTGAAATATACTTCAGTGAACTTCCAAATCAACGAATAGGCACAGGCTGCCTAGTTTTCATGTCAAATGGTCAAGGAAAAGACACTACTGGAGCCCAAGGGATTTTCTTGTAATCGGTGAGATCTACTCCCAGTTCAATCTGCTTAGGCCAGGAATTGGTCTAGCAAAGCCAGCTTCCAGTTACTTCTTGCTAAATCTGAACTCAACTAGCAAAGAAGTTTTAAAAATATCTTAGTGAAAGTGAAAGTCGAAGTGGAAGGAAGGGAAGGGAAGGGAAGGAAGGAAGGAAAGTTGACAGTATAAATATTGTCTTTCTACTCAAAGTGTATGGAATAGCCAGCAAAAATTAAAATAAGAAAAAATATAAACACTAATTAAATTTTACATTAGAATATATGAATTTTACATTAAATATAAAATGTCAAACTAAAGAAAAATTTGTAACAAATTAACATGAGGCCATATATATTAAATGTTGTGCTCACATTTTAGAAATTTAGAAAACTAAATCCTTTATCATGAATTTACAAATACGTACAACTTACTGTATTCCAGTAGATATCACAATATTATTTAACCAAATATCACCATGAGCTAAAGACAGAAAGAACCAAACTAGTAGTCATCTTTGATTGCCTTTAAAAACATCAGAAGAACAAGCCCTCCCAATATACAGTTAACTCCTTTAGGCTTAAGAAAAATGAGAATGAAAGTTGCAACAATATCTGCTCAGATATCTAAGAGTTTATTCTAGATCAGGGGTGTCAAACTGTCGGATGCATCATGCCAAAACCATGGCCACCCCATTGCTGGCAATGGAAAAAAAAGTTGCGATATGTCGCGACACGTCATGCGATGTTGTGAGTTGGACACTCCTGTCCTAGATACTATTGCAGCTACAGCAGCAAAAATTCAGGCAAATTTGACCACAGCTGGGTGCATTTGAAGTACTCAACTAGTATTGCACTAATTCAAAGTCAATCAGCAGAGTTTTTTCAGATAATCTAAAACATGACTAGTAAGAGGAGAACAAGAACCATTGTGATAAATCTGCTTGTCGGCCTGTGCACAAAATTGCTTTTATCCGTATCAATTGGATTGCAGTGGTCAATGCAGACTCATTGGCTGTGATATTAACTGTTCTTCTTGGATGTGTGCATTATATAGTATGCCACAGGATCATTACAGCAAACCAAAGAGAAGAAGCTGCTGTAGGTGAGCCAAGCTTCCTAAAGATTTAACTAAGAGATCTATTGGGTCCTTTGCCATTTTGAATCTTTGTGGTAAGAAAGGACAATCCCTGTTCTTCTCCATCAAGTCTGGAAAAAAATGTTGTTGAGAAAATGGGAGCAAATGGGAGGCAGAAGTTTTAGGTACTGTATGCTCACTGCCTTGAGTTTACCAAAAATAGTTCAGGATTAAAAAAATCTAGTAATAATACTTATAGATATCAGATCTAAACTATGAAATAATAAGACCTCTATATAATAAGACATCTATATGTGAGTCCTCTCATTCATTTTATGCTTTCAAGATACTGAAATAGTGTTTTTTTAAAAAAAAAACAACGGGTGTATAATATGAAGAATATTTTGTTGAATTAATTTGATTTTAAATTCATAAGAAACTTATAATATATTATACTTTAAGTCCCCTTGACCATTGCTTTATTAATAAAGGGTATTCTAATTAAATCTTATGGCTAGGCAGGATACAAAATAATATTATTAAATAAACATTTCATTCCAGAGCTCATATTATATATTAGTAATTTTAGGCATTCAACTGATGAGGTAAAAGCAAATTATTTACATTAAATTTCTTTCAGAAATATCTAGTCAACTATGTAGGAATCCTTTCCCACATTCATTGAAAGCGCTATTATTGGTTTTGATTTCTAAATCAAAATTCATTTAATTTGTTGTTAGCTGCGAAGTCGTGTCCGACTCATCGCGACCCTATGGACAACGTTCCTCCAGGCCTTCCTGTCTTCCACCATCTTCTGGAGTCCATTTAAGCTCACGCCTACTGCTTCAGTGACTCCATCCAGCCACCTCATTCTCTGTCGTCCCCTTCTTCTATTGCCCTCGATCTTTCCCAGCATTAGGCTCTTCTCCAGTGAGTCCTTCTTTCTCATTAGGTGGCCAAAGTATTTGAGTTTTAGCTTCAAGATCTGGCCTTCTAAAGAGCAGTCAGGATTGATCTCCTCTAGGACTGACCGGTTTGATCGCCTTGCAGTCCAAGGGACTCGCAGGAGTCTTCTCCAGCACCACAGTTCAAAGGCCTCAATTCTTTGGCGCTCAGCCTTTCTTATGGTCCAACTTTCACTGCCATACATTGCAACTGGGAAGACCATAGCCTTGACTATATGCACTTTTGTTGACAGGGTGATGTCTCTGCTTTTTAGTGTGCTGTCTAGATTTGCCATGGCTTTCCTTCCCAGGAGCAAGCGTCTTTTAATTTCTTGGCTACAGTCCCCATCTGCAGTGATCTTGGAGCCCAGGAAAACAAAATCTGTCACTACCTCCATTTCTTCCCCATCTATTTGCCAGGAATTGAGAGGGCCAGATGTCATGATCTTGGTTTTCTTAATGTTAAGTTTCAACCCAACTTTTGCACTCTCCTTCTTCACCCACAACAAGAGGCTCTTTAGTTCTTCTTCACTTTCTGCCATTAGAGTGGTATCATCTGCGTATCTTAGGTTGTTGATATTTCTTCCAGCAATCTTAATTCCAACTTTTGATTCATCTAGCCCTGCCTTTCTCATGATGTGCTCTGCATATAAGTTAAATAGGCAGGGCGACAGTATACAGCCTTGCCGGACTCCTTTCCCAATTTTGAACCAATCAGTGGTTCCGTGTCCAGTTCTCACTGTTGCTTCTTGACCCGCATATAGGTTTCTCAAGAGACAAATAAGATGGTCTGGTACTCCCATCTCTAACTTGTCACAGTTTGTTATGATCCACACAATCAAAGGCTTTAGCATAGTCAATGAAGCAGAAGTAGATGTTTTTCTGGAACTCCCTAGCTTTCTCCATGATCCAGCGTATGTTGGCAATTTGATCTCTAGTTCCTCTGCCTCTTCGAAATCCTGCCTGTACTTCTGGTAGTTCTCGATTCACATACTGCTGGTCTAGCTTGTAGGATTTTAAGCATGACTTTACTAGCATGAGAAATGAGTGCAATGGTGCGATAGTTTGAACATTCTTTGGCACTGCCTTTCTTTGGAATTGGAATGTAAACTGATCTTTTCCAATCCTGTGGCCACTGTTGAGTTTTCCAAATTTGCTGGCAAATTGAGTGTAGCACTTTTACTGCACTGTCTTTTAAGATTTTGAATAGCTCAGCTGGAATACTGTCACCTCCACTAGCTTTGTTGTTGCTCAGCTTTTCTAAGGCCCACTTCACTTCACATTCTAGGATGTCTGGCTCGAGGTCAGTGACCACCTCATTGTGATTATCAGGGACGTTAAGCTCATTCTTGTATAGTTCTTCTGTGTAATTTTGCCAACTCTTCTTAATCTCTTCTGCCTCTGTTAGGTCCCTGCCATTTTGGTCCTTTATCATGCCCATTTTTGCATGGAATGTTCCCTTCATCTCTCCAATTTTCTTGAAAAGATCTCTGGTCCTCCCTATTCTATTGTTTTCTTCTATTTCTTTGCACTGTTCATTTAAGAAGGCATTCTTATCTCTTCTAGCTATTCTCTGGAATTCTGCATTCAATTGGGCATATCTATGTTTTTCTCCCTTGCCTTTTGCTTTCCTCCTTTCCTCAGCTATTTGCAAAGCTTCCTCAGACAGCCATTTTGCTTTCTTGCATTTCTTTTTCTTTGGGATGGTTTTGGTTGCTACCTGTTGTACAATGTCGCGAACCTCTGTCCATAGTTCTTCAGGCACTCTGTCTATCAGATCTAATTCCTTAAATCTATTTGTCACCTCTACTGTATATTCAACAGGGATATGATTTAATTCATACCTGAGTGGCCTAGTGCTTTTCCCTACTTTCTTCAGTTTAAGCCTAAACTTTGCAAGGAGAAGCTCATGGTCTGAGCCACAGTCAGCTCCTGGTCTTGTTTTTACCGACTGTATAGAGCTTCTCCATCTTTGGCTGCAGAGCATATAGTCAATCTGATTTCTGTGTTGACCGTCTGGTGATGTCCATGTGTAGAGCCGTCTCTTGGGTTGTTGGAAAAGAGTGTTTGCTATGACCATCGTATTCTCTTGACAAAATTCTATCAGCCTGTGCCCTGCTTCATTTTGTACTCCAAGGCCAAACTTGCCTGTTATTCCGGTTATCTTTTGGCTTCCTACTTTAGCATTCCAATCCCCCATGATGATAAGGACATCATTTTTTGGTGTTAGTTCTATAAGGTGCTGTAGGGCTTCATAGAACCGGTCAATTTCATCCTCTTCAGCACTGGTGGTTGGGGCATAGACTTGGACTACTGTGATATTGAATGGTTTGCCTTGGATTCGAACTGAGATCATTCTGTCATTTTGAGGATTGTATCCCAGTATTGCTTTTCCTACTCTTTTATTGACTATGAAGGCTACTCCATTTCTTCTGAGGGATTCTTGCCCGCAGTAGTATACCTGATGGTCATCTGAATTAAATTCACCCATTCCTGTCCATTTTAGTTCGCTAATACCTAAGATGTCGATGTTCAGTCTTGACATCTCTTGTTTGACCACGTCCAGCTTTCCTTGATTCATGGATCTTACATTCCAGGTTCCTATGGAGAAAAAATCTTTACAGCATCGGACTTTCCTTTCACCACCAGACACATCCACAGCTGAGCGTCCTTTCGGCTTTGGCCCAGTCGCTTCATTCTTTCTGGCGCTACTAGTACTAGCCCTCTGCTCTTCCCCAGTAGCATATTGGACGCCTTCCGACCTGAGGGGCTCATCTTCCAGCATCATATCGTTTTGCCTTTTGGTACTGTCCATAGGGTTTTCATGGCAAAGATACTGGAGTGGGTTGCCATTTCCTACTCCAGTGGATCACGTTTTGTCAGAACTCTCAGCTATGACCTGTCTGTCTTGGGTGGCCCTGCACGGCATAGCTCATAGCTTCATTGAATTACGCAAGCCCCTTCGCCACGACAAGGCAGTAATCCATGAAGGGGATTCATTTAATACTGTAACATTATTGTAAATGTGATGACTTTGTTTTTATAGAACTACATAGTATGGAATGGTTGCTCATACATAACTTTCAAAAGTTGTGTATTACATAAACATTAATTTGTTGTATGTATGTTGAGACAAACCATTAAAATATTGATTTATTGAGTGAAAAGTATTGTATATTTCACTCCGAACGCCTTTAATAGCTTGTTTGGAATTGTTTCAATATGGTTGCAAATAAATTTCCAGAGCTTTTATTTTATTCTCAAAATCTTTGTTTTCTATATATCTTGAATATTCTGTTTTTAAGTGCATGAAGGAAATCAAATTCTCCTTTAGTGCTTATAAAAGCTGTCTATAATTCTGTGTGGACTGTCTTACAAATACTAAACTGATTTGTAATTTTTTCTCTCCCAGATTCTCTTCTTTAATTCTTATATTTTTTTCTTTTTTCATGAAGCATAAATAATAATATGAGCATATATGTAGGGGTGTCCTAAACAACCAATACATTAATAAAAATAAAGATGTGAAATCTTTGCACAAAGTAAAAAATGAACCCTTTCATCAATTGCTGTACCTGATTTATGAAATATATTTTTTAAAAAATTAGATATATTTAAATACTCACAAAGCACAGTGAAATGACCCTTCCTTCTAGCAATTGATAGTTAGGAGCCTGTTCTGATAAAGGTATAGGATCAGTATTATACAGTACTACATTGTTCTTCCCAGTGCTTTTTTTGTAAAAGAAAAAGGTGCCGGAACTCACACGTCATACAACCTGCCTTGCCTACCCTACAAGGTTCCATCCAAAAAAGGTGCCGGAACTCCGTTCTGAGCGTTCTATGAGAAAAAAAGCCCTGGTTCTTCCTATTAAACCAATCTAGTAGACAGCTGTAGGTAGACAATGGCCAGTCCTGCCTTGGCAAGCAAGCAAGCAAAGAAATATAATTCTTCTTAAAATTGCAGAATTTAGATTACATTTATTGTATTAGTAGATTTTTGGCCCAAAATTATGATAATTGCAACAAGCTATAGACTATTGGCCCTGGGTTGAAGAAGGTTGAATTTAACTTTGTGAAGAAATATTGCATGTTTGCAAAGAACTTTAAATAACTTTTGTACTCCATATAGGAAAAGCTGAAACTCTTGTTACTTTGAAAATAAGCCAGGGAGATAACATTTCTAATAATAGCGGCCAAATAGTATGTAACCGTGAGCAGCAATCATCCAGTTCAAATTCTTTCTTTTTCTTCAAAATATTAATATTCTTTGGCAAATTAATATCTATTATTAATATGTGTTACCAAGAAAGGCATAAGTTTTTTTTTAAAAAAAAGGTAAATCAACAGAACAAGCTACATGATATGTTCATTTTAAGAAGGACACAAAACAAGAAAAGGCCTATCTAGGAAGGGTTGTCAAGAGAGAAAAACTAACTGGATCATCCCTCAGAGTTTACATTCGTATTATTTACTTATTTGTATCCTGGCACCACCATCACTACCATCAGGGCTTTTTTTCTCATTGAACGCTCAGAACGGAGTTCCGGCACCTTTTTTGGATGGAACCTTGTAGGGTAGGCAAGGCGGGTTGAATAACATGTGTGAGTTCCGGCACCTTTTTCTTTTACAAAAAAAGCACTGACTACCATCATCATCATCATCATCATAAAGTTGGAAGGGACCTTGAAGGTCATCTAGTCCAACCCCCTGCTCAGGCAGAAAACCCAATACCATTTCAGACAAATGGCTGTCCAATCTCTTCTTAAAAACTTCCAGTGTTGGAGCATTCATCGCTTCTGGAGGCAAGTCGTTCCACTGATTGATTGTTCTAACTGACAGGAAATTTCTCCTTAGTTCCAGGTTGCTTCTCTCTCCTTGATTAGTTTCCATTCGTTGCTTATAAACATATCTCACATTCCCTCCTCCTCCTATTTTCCGCACAACAGCCCTGCAAAGTGAGCTGGCCTGAGAGAGAGTGGCTGGCCCATGGTCAGGCTTTCAGGACTAAGGCAGGACTAGAACTCATAGTCTCCAGCTTTCTAGCCTGGTGCCTTAACCACTAGGCCAAACAGGCTGCTTGTTTCAGTGGAAGATAACAAGAGAAGCTGCAGAGCCAGTGTCTGGACATCAGCCAGTTCGGTGACCTTGGGCCAAGGTCCAGTCTCTTTCACCCTAAGTACAGGAAGCAGGTAAAGTAGATATTCTTTCTTATGACTCTCATTCCCGTTCCCAAAATTAAACCGGTGTCCACTTTGGAAACTGGGAATGACACCTTTCAGGGCATAGAGTCCAAAGATTCTGGAAGGCTGAGGTTTTATTTTGTTTCTCTTAATGCTGCACAAGAATGACTCAAGAAGATGAAGATATTGATAACAATTCTTTAATTTTAAAAATAATTAAAAAATAGATGTCTTAGCAGTGACAAAAAGTGTTATGTCTAGATTATCTGTTAAGTAGAAAAATATCATCTGCTAACATGCAGGTTCCTTGACTGCTGCTTCCTGAGAGAGAGGTTGATGGATTAGATGTGTTAGAAATCTTGACAGCTTTGAATCAGCATATGGCTTCTTTTATGCTGCAATGGCTGTTATGCTCACTTGAGAGGATGAACTACTGGACAAATGAGATTTCAGGATAAAACACAAGATTTAAGAGTAAACACTCTATAGAAGCAGTGCTGTCCACACATAGAATAATTTTACAATACTTAATAGACTGGGAAACTTTTTAAAACTGCATGTTTAAATAATGTATCAGGGGATATATATATACACATATACATACACATATACATACACACACACACACACACACACACAAACTTTGCAGAAATTGGCTCTTTTAAGTCAGAAACAAACTCATTTCAGACTATGCTTCTCCTGAGCTGGATCTAAATCCATTTTATTCAATGGAGTTCTCCAGCTGTTTTCCTTCTGTACTCGCTACAAGGCAGCAGCTGAAGCGGATGTGTTTAAAAGGCTTGGTGGGTACAATGTGTTATTTGGCTTTTAGCAGCTTTTGTCATTATCGGTAATAAATGGCCAAAGCAGATTACAGTTTTTCATAAACAGCAAATTATAAGGGTTTTTTTTATTCTGGGAAAAGACTTATGGAGGCTGGAAATGGTAATCATATTCTGAAAGAGATCTTGGTAAAACAACAAGATAATTATGTTCACTAGATTATAGCCTAATTGCAAGAGTTACTTTACAAAAGGAACACACAAACCAATCTCTTTTCACACTAAGGACCCTTATGCAGAAAATATATATATAATCTTTTAGTAACTAGCAACCTTACCTTTCTTATTCAACCATTTCATTAAAGCAAAGCATCCCACAAAGCAGGAGGGCAACGAATAATGAAACATCTTCACCTACATGAGTTCTGAAAGAGATGGCCATGTTTCAAGACTTCATATACTTCCAGAATGGGAGAGAGCCTCATGTTTTTAGCAATATGTTTTGATTTTTTTAAAAAAGAGTTTTGGGCGAGTGTCTTTGATATTAAGCTGATACTAAAAGAAGTAAGCCTTTCCTTATATAAAACACTAGCTAGTAAAGCTGCAATGTAATATTTTTTCCCATGCAGATAGCAACATGTGACTTCCAGCTGTATTGTAAGTATGTCAGGTAAAAAAAATACTGAAATGAGAAGGTTGCCAAAAGAAATATTTGAATCCTTTGCAATTTTTGAATGTGTAATGGAATGGCCTTCCATAAAAATACCTAAAGCAAACTTTTGAACAAATTCAAATTACTTTGGGGCTTTGAGGCAGAAGGTGTTGAAAAATTAAAAGGCATTTTACACATTAGTTTCAATATATCTGTAAGAGAAGATGTTTTCAATTGTGAATTGATTAGGGTAGCGGCTCCCAACCTTTTGGGCACCAGGGAACAGTTCCGTGGAGAAAGGTTTTTCTATGGACTGGAGGGCCCATGGTTTCACATGCTGCCTGCATCCTGTGTTTGGGGCTTTGCTTGTTTGTGCGGCCTGGGTTCTGGCATGTCACAGACCAGTGCTGGTCCATGGATCGGGGACCCCTGGATTAGGGTGTTGTGAAGCAGACTCTACTTAATATAAAGTACCAATGTTATTGCCTTTTCCCCATTTCTCACTGTACTTTTATGAAAAGCAGGAAAAATGTTTGTGCAACAGTTTGAAATTTGCAAAATGCATTTCTACTTACAATTCTTAAAAATTCCACAGATGACATTTGCGTCATGTGAAGAGGGTTTGGCTCTGAAGAGAAAATATGAAGAAAGCAAAATCTGCAGACAGTAACAGGATATTGCTAGGTGAGATGACCTTGAAGAGCTCTGCTGAAGTTAATTCCAGCTGAACCAAGAGAGTTGGCATAGCCACCATTGTCCAAGTTGATGAAAATCAGTCCTTACCCTTTCAAGGTCGAAGTGCCATACAGCCAGCAGGTGCATTTTCTGCATAAACAATTTGTGCATGGCATTATACAACCTTGCTTAGTTACTTATATATATGAAAATTAATTTAAATGAATGAAATTAAATGAATATGCATACAGGAGTCATACATATTCTCTGCATGTTTTTTCTCAAGTGCCCTTTTCCCTTGTGGATAAATATGATCTTTATTAAAATAACATCAGCTTAACCCTTGCTGGAGTGCTTGATTTTTCCTTGGGAGAAATTACTTCATATATTTATTTTATATTCTGCCTTTACTAATTCTTTTTATGTAAACACTCAAGGCAGCAAACATATCTAATGCTCTTTCTTCTTCCTGTTTCCCCCTAAGAACTCTGTGAGGTGAGTTGCGTTGAGAGAGAGTGACTGGCTCAAGGTTGCCCAGCCAGCTTTCATGCCTAAGGCAGAACTAGAACTCATGGTCTCCTAGTTTCTAGTCCAGGGGTCAGCAACCTGAAACAGTGAAAGAGCCACTCGGAACTGGTTCCCTCACAAAATGAAAAACTGGGAGCCGCAAAAAATATGTGTGCATGCACGTACATGCAAGCATGCGCAGAACAGGGTTTGACTGAAGAGTGGAGCCAAGGCGAGATATGCACCTACCCTACATATTTGAATTGATTGGTTGAACTTTTTTAGTCCCACTTTTTTTTTTGTACTGCACATGGCAGAGGACTGGGAGCCGCAGAAGACAGCTGAAAGAGCCGCATGTGGCTCCAGAGCCGTGGGCTGCAGACCTGTGTTCTAGTCTGATGCCTTCTGATGTGTTCTAGTCTGATCAAACTGGCTTGTTTCCCCAACCTTTGTGATTTTGTGACGTATGTTCTCTTCATACCTATATTGTGACATTACACAGATACGTAATGGAAAGACATTTGTGTTGCAATGTTGCCACATAGATTATGTCACTTGCTTTCTCTTTCTGCTCCTCTGGGTGCTTATGAACAAGGCAGTTTTAAAGGAAAATGAGATCAGGAAGCAGCAAGCAAAAGAATTTCTCTTTTGTGTGCATCGGATTTGCAAATCAGGTTTTCTTCTTGGACAGAGTAGAGACCATGTCCAATTACAGCTGGAATTCATAACTGGATGTCTAGATAACTTTAAAAAAAGAGAAGGTATATCTCTTGCTAAGCTATGCTATGCTATGATCCCCTTTGATGTGCCTAATGCAAGTAGATAAAATTTTGGCTCCTTGACCTTCAGGCCTAAAATGTGAAGTGGCTTCAGCACCTAGGCTGCTTAAGGCTTTGGCTAGAAAAGATTTATCTAGTGCAATGATGCAAAGGGGAAAAAATAAATGTATTGCTTAAAGATATTATTTTCAAGTTTTTAAAGAGCAAGGTGGAGGATATTGCTAAATTTTATGCTTGATGTGGACTTGCAGAATACAGAAGATTCCAAGTGTCCTATGAAGGAAATGTTGTTTACTCTTTAGTCAGGAGTAACAATTATTCAAGGAAGAATAAATAGCAGGAACTATCTTTATAGAAGAAAAATAAAAACTGATTCATCATAAAGAGGGTTAGTTTTTATTTCCAAACACCATGTGGGCTAATTCATGCTCATTATGCTTCCTTTAGGGACATGAATCTAAATAGGATAGTGACTTCACTTAAAAATGTTATCATAATTACACTATTCATTATTTATAGCTGTACTAATAGCATCAAGCGTGGAAGCAATTTGCAGGCAATAATTTAGTGATTGTTACCAACCAACCAATACACCCCTCCGCCCATTTTCTCATAGGGAGGACAGTAAAAAAGAAATTTCTAATGGGAGGGGAAGGTGGGTATAATTTCTTACTCAGATGTAAAAACCCTCCCTTTGCAGTACAAAGATTAAGAGCAGATCAGAACAAACATAAAGGATTTGAACATACTGTGCCATAGATACTTTTTATAACACAGGCATATTTAGAAATTAGTCCAACAGGTAATCCTCGCTTAACATCCAATTGCTTAACAATTGTTCAAAGTTACAATGGATCCTCTCCAAAAGGTACTTCTGACCCAGTTCTGGATTTCCAATGGCTGCATCTCTTCTACAGTCACATGATCACATTTCATGTACTTGGAAACCAGCTCATT
This sequence comes from Vipera ursinii, assembly GCF_947247035.1. Taxonomy (NCBI): domain Eukaryota; kingdom Metazoa; phylum Chordata; class Lepidosauria; order Squamata; family Viperidae; genus Vipera; species Vipera ursinii. The sequence continues at coordinate 228,745,356 of NC_139512.1, read as the reverse complement.
TTTACAGCCAGTTGCAGCGTTCTACGGTCATGTGACTACAATTTACATTTTTGCTGGTTTCTACTCTTTTCAATGGGTTTCAGTGGGCAAAAAAATCAATAGGGATGAATGAATTCACTTTAGAACTTACACATTCTGGGCTTCATTACCATCATAAATCAAAGACTCCCCATACTCTGTTCAATGTGGCCTATGTCCACTTAACTATCCCATCCTTGGATAGCTAGTAAAATAAGCTATTGCATTTATTGCTTAGAAAAGTGGAAGCCAGTAACGTATTTATTTTTACTCAGCCATTCAGTATCTGTTGCCTGTATCTGCTCTCCCAGAAATAAAAATGCTGATAGCCTGGGGAAAATCTTGAAAATATCCCTCCATCCTTTGACTAAACAAATGATCTGTTTTTCAGGATTGATCTAGTTGTAACTCAAGCTTTGAGGGCAATGTGGTTTCAATCCACACTGATGGTCCCAAATTATTTCCTAGGGATTTCTTACTTGCTGTCTTCAAGTTTCATTGGGTTGAATTAAAACCATTCTTAGTAAGGGTCCATTTAAATTAAGAAGTTTTGTTGCTCATTTGGATACCAATATTTGATTAAAATGTGACCTAGTTCAGTGTTTGGTGTTAGGAAGAAAGATTTTCACAATGTGCCATCCCTAAATTGTTTGGCCAAGGATCTTGGAGAGGAAGGATCAGTGTGTGTATGTAGAGACAGGCTGCCTAGTTCTTACTGCCCCTCTTGAGTCTTCTAGATATTTTAGGAGAGGCTGACCATGGATAAGGGATATTATAAATCAATTGAAATCATTAGACTCTGAATTATACTGAACTTTGGCTAACAAAGAGGTCTCCAAATTATGACTAAATATGAATAAAATCCACAGCTTGCTAGACAAAGTACATAAATATTTATTTGTAAACATAATTTTTATGCACAATTATGCTTGAATGATGAGGTTTTGGAACGTATTTTGCCCAGTGTTAAATTTCTCTTTGGGGCCCCAAAAAATCATGTTAACTATAATTGTATTTTTTTAAAATATAAAATTGCAAACATCTTAGTTAACTGTTAAAATCATCATTGTGGAAAAAAAAGGGGGAAACAAACTTGGGAGCTTTGAGTAGCACATTCCAAAAAATGTATTATTGCAAATAAATATAATAGCTTCTGAATGATTACGAAATATATTTATATCACATTAAAATTTATTAACCATTATCACACAGGGTGTTCTGTTTACTTGTATTGATGATTTTATAATAGTTATTATATAAGTAGAATTAATGTATACAATATAGTTTTTCTACCCTATTCTTCAGACCAATTCACAAAAATGATTTCAAGATCAAGTAGATAAAGATTCAATACTTTTATAATAAAAAACACATAAGCTTAGAATGACAATGTAGTGAAAATGCTATCAGCACACTTCTTGAAATAGTATAGTAAGTAGGCCTATTATGCAGCTAGACATTCTAGTGCCTGAGCAGAACCTACCATCATTCTAGCCAAAGTAAGGTTCATAAGAACAATGAGTTGGGAAAGCAGGTTTTTGTGCTTTGCTTCTTCATGTATTTGTGTAGGAGATGACTAGGTTGAGCCTGAGGAAGGAGTCAAGCACATCATCAGTCCTGAGTCCCTACAGTATGTGCCCACAAAAGACCTAAGTCAAGCTCACCTTGAATTCCATTGACTCTTATCTACCGCCAATTTGCCTTGACGGTGAGTACTTCACATTCTTGTAGAGAGCATTAACATGCTGTAACCTTTATATTCATTTGAACTGCCTGGACACCTGATTTCTTGTGCCTGATTGGCAATAAATTATGATGAAGCAACTATGTATAGCAGAGGGTTATGGATTATATTGAATATGTTACAGGTAATTCTTAATTTTCAGACCCTTCAAAGTTACAAGGGCACTGAAAAAGTGACTTATAAGTACCATTTGTCACATTTACAACCATTGCAGTGGTTGTGTGATCAAAATTTGGACGCTTGGCAACTGGCATGTATTTATGATAGTTGTAGTGTCCTGGAGTCATGGCATCCCCTTTTCAAACTTCCTGACAGGCAAAATCACAGGGAAGCCAGATTCTACTATATTAGTAACTTAACGACTGCAGTGATTCACTTAACAACTGTGGCAAAGGTCGTAAAATGTGGCAAAATTCAATTGTATCACTTAGCAATGGAAATTTTAGGTTCACTTGTGGACCTAAGTTGAGGGCTGCCTAATTGAAAGCCATACATGAATAAAGTTAAATGACTCGAGATAGCATGGTTCAAGATATGTCAATCCAAGTCAGAGATATTTAGTGTGCTAGTAATACCAATGATTTATCTCAAGAGAAATAAGGGCACTAGTCTATTAAAATTATTATTCTACTGTTGTGGCACAGTGAAAGTGGATTGGATTTTAACAGAACCAAGCTGCAACATAATTTAGTTAATAGAACAATTGTTAGGAGAATTGAAGAAGACTTTAATTTAAAGTGTGTAAATTATTCTTCTATTGTCCTTTAAGGAACATATATCCAATAAAACACAACATCTCTACAATGTTTGTTTGTGGGGAAAATTCTCTTTTATTTTGTTACACTGTACTAGGACCGTGCCTCCAAAGACCATTGCTTAGCTGTGTACTTTCTGATAGAGACTCTTTTTCTCTATTGGCTTTGTGACTCTGCATAAGGGTATGTAGCCCACGTGATTCATGCTTTGCATATGTGTGGGCACTTGGAGCCTCTGAGTCTACTTGCAGATTCCCAGTATAAACCACCCTTTATGAGTGACAAGCAAGGCTCATCAAATCGTGACCAGGAGTTCCTTCAGTGCCAAGGGCCTGAGCCTTGTTAACTGAGTAGGTTATTGGTATATGCCAGGCAGAAAGAAGACTTTGGACAAGATTAAGTTCATGATGTGCAACCGCATGGAGTTCATTCAGACCATAGGCCTCCAAATTTCATGGTAAATTGCCTCTGTGGAGTAGTCTGCAAAGTTCTCTTGGATGGGTTTCTTCCCTCTTCAATTTCATTTTGACATATTAACTTTCTCTGTGGTTTCTTTTCTTCCTAATTGTTCAAACATATTGATAAAAAGATGCTTTAGTATATATTGTTCCAGGAATATTAAATTCCAGGAACCATCTCATTGGCTGCCAAATTATTTGCACTAAGGATGGAACCGAAAATAAAAGACTAGCAGCTGAAACAAAGTGAAGCAACTTCTGGGTGCAGTTGTCCTTGAAGGATAACCTGTGTACTGATAGAAGGACCATATGTCTTGGCTAATAAAAGGCATTTTGTCGCTATGGGCCTTACTTTTGAAAACTGACTTTTCTGTTTAATGTTAAAACATGACAGTTTTTGCTATAAACAAAGTAAAATTGGAAACCTCTTTGCTAATAAACAATGATTGTAATCTTAGGCTTTATATCAAGGTAAATGTTGGTTGGACTTCAATTAGATAAGACCTCCTGTTAATTAGATACCGTAGTATTGTTGCTACAACAGTCAAGTAAGAAAATAATGTGGCAGATGATAGGTAATTTACAGACTTGACTCCTAGGAAATGTTAAGCTCCATGCTTGAATAATGTTATACAGTATGGGTGTTCCCTATAAAGTTCTCAATAAAACTGGAAAGCACAATAATGCTTAGTGTTAAGAGTTCTGTGCTGTGCAGAAAGAAGTAATTGAACCACAAGGATTTTGCTCCTGAGGTTTTTGGTGTAACATGCAAAAACACAAAATCTTGAAAACTCAGTTTTAAAAATTTGAATTCTGGCTTCAGAATCATTTTTCATTTGAAAGCACATTGTGTTGAATGCATGGACTACAAGAATATTTATTTCTGTTCTATCTTCATTTATCTCTGTAAGAACTATAAACGCCATCTCAGTTTTGCATCCAAATGGATGTACAGTAGTTTAGACTGTAAAACTGCTCAACATCTGGAAAGGAAAAGATAACAAAGGTTTTGAATACAGAAGTGAACATTCATTTTTATTTTACAAGTAGTCTTCAAAGCTACGACCCTATTGGCGCCTAACTGCCTGTGGAGTCCAGCCAGGACTTGAACGCTAAACTGTAGATTGCCTTCTATAAGCAGTCAGGAGTAAAGCTAAAGGTTCCATTTTCTGACACAACTTTTAGGATTATTTTTTTTACTTCAGGGGGAAAAAAATTGCAGAAAGACTTTCTTTCCTTGCTCGCTTCATTCCTCTACTCTTTCAACCTGGAGTCAATGTAAGGTTTTTAAAAGGGATATTGGTTGGAGGCCATAGGGAAAGTTTAGTTTCAGTACCTAATTGGAGCAGGGGGAGGAAAGACCAACAAGTCTGTTCCTCTCAGCCTTTTTTTGTTTAAAAAAAATGAAGAAATGTGGCTTTCTGAGGGACGGAGGGGGGCGTTAAGGAAGGGAAAGGTTGGGGAAGCTTGTTCTGAAGTTGCCTTTTATGCAAGGGCCCTTTCCTCAAAACCTAGAGAGGCAGGAGAGCTTTCCAGGGTCCCCGTGGACAGCTGATGGGTGGATAGCTGATTAGTGGAGAAAACTCTGCAAGCAGCCACCATTTTAGCAAAGAATTTGTGGGGTGATGAAAATAGAGGTTGCTCCCAGGAGGCATGGGGAGCAGACCTAAGTGCAGCAGAGGGATGGGGGTGGGTGGGGGAAAGACAGGTAGGCGATGGCATTGCAGCATCCCCTGCAAATGAGAGGGAGCGCTGCATCTGTCGTAACTTTGAAATGGGCTCATATGTAATTTTGGGGTGTCAGTTATTGTTTTGAACATTGTTAAATGGCCTGCCATTTCTTAAGGACTACCTGAACTGAGGAAATCATTGAGATGTTTTCTTGGAATTAACCAACTAGGATTGCCTACCTTATTTAGATTATATTTTTTCTTCTATTTACAACTAGTTTTATTTATGGAAATGGCTAGTTCAAATCAAATAGCCAATCCTACTGTCTGTATAGTATTCAGTAGAAGACTTTCACAAAGCATTTCTGCTCATATCATGAAAGAATATTCAGCAACATTTCAGTGATATTCCCTTTGTTTTGTTCATGGGAATCCCAGTAAATTTGAGGACCATATCTGAAGAAGGTACATTTCCAGATGGAGCCAAACCTAACACCCACCATTTCTAATCAGCTGTATCTGGTACAGAAATATCTTTTCGTGACAGGCATCATTTTGGCACATCCTGGAGGATTACACTTATATGTAAAGGGTTCCATAATTTCAGGGAAATCAAAATGTATTATTTATGTCTAAAATTTTAGATTCACTTCTGAATTTTAGGTAAACAGGAACTGGAATGTTTCCTAGATGAATCTGTACTCTGAAGAAGATCTAGTACTAATTTAAATAATTAAACTCTATATTCCTATTTTTCCAGGAGGCATATTTTTAAAGGATCCACAATTCTGTTTTTTAGGAAATGGACAACAGTATAATAATAAGTGTATTTCTGGCATTCTACAGAAAATAATAGATGTTTAATGTCCATGAATAGATGAGTAATGAATAAAAGCAGAAGAGTGCCACAATGGAAAATAAATAGAATATAATGGAAGAGATGGACGAAATGGTTTAACTAAATAGTGCATTTTAATGCATAACAAGAGAGTACCTCATATTTGGAAGGATTAATTCTTAATTTCAAGTACTTTTTAAAATAAAAAATTAGGACTTTGCCTGTTCTCTAAATAATATTTAGGATGACTTAACACTTTTACTTATTGTGTGTGGCTGATGAGAAAACTCAACGTTCCAAACCAATTTAATCTTTACAATATTCTCACAATCCTAATGAAGTATATTTTGCAGATGCTTCCTGTATGCAAATAGACTCTTTTTTGCAGTGATTATGTTGCCAAGCATAACTGCACTACTGTTGCTGACAAATAGCTGTTAAAGATTTGGTAGCTTTCTTGCATCAAAGGTTAATTGTTTAAAAAGTTGTAATGTAGCAGCTGGCAATTTTGTGACCAGGCAACTGAATCACTAGGGTTCAGTATGGCTACCCAAAGCAATTTTCTTTAGCAATAGAAGGGCACAGAGATAATGATTATGTGCCATCACGTCATTTATCGGTTCTTAGTGACCACATAGATTTTCTCCATTACATAGACTACATGGGGAGATAATATACATGATGTATATTACAGATGTAATGGCAGAAGTTGCTTACCTGCCATCACTTTATTATCTCTCTGTCCATTTAAAAATAACTGATGGGATTTCTTTTTTCCAACCCAAATGACAAGGGAACAGCTCAGACATAACATTTCTCAGTCAAAGAGGAAAAAAATAATAACAGGAACTAATTTTGTGCTTGTGCATTCCTTTCTTTTCTTTTGTTCTTATTCTGCATTTGGCCTCAGATATTGAAATAAATTCTGGGTTGAGGAAACCTTAGTTAGCTGTGAAATGTGAACTGGGAAGTTATAGTTTGTTTGTGTAGTGGTACCTTGGTGGTTGTCAATTGTTTCTGGGAGATGCAACAAGTACCTGTAAGAAATAATGTATTAGTCATGAGGCAACTGACACTGACAGGTTCTAGCGTGTGCCGCAAAGGTGCTTTTTCAGGAGGCAACTGGAATTTGTTTTTTTCTTTGAAGACTTTTCACTTCTCATCCAAGAATCTACTTCAGTTCTGACTAAATGGTGGGGAATGGAAGGATTTATATTTCTTGCAGACAGGTGGTCATTTGCATTCATTTAGAGAGTCATTAAGGCCATTTGGAGGTTTATCTGTGTCCTCAGAGTCACTTGAGTAGTGCAAAGGTGTGTGGAGCCTTTTTGGCTGCAGGATGTTTTTCTGCTGTTATGTGTTGAATGTTATACCATGTTAAAGTTATAATACTATGTTAAATTGTAAGGGTTGTGAGGTAAAACCACTGACAGAACACACGCAGCAGCTTTTGACAGCTGTCAGCTGTCAAAAGCTGCCGAGAACGAATACGCACGCACGGCAGCTTGACAGCTCTCAGCTGTCTAAGCGGCCGCCGATATTACGCAGGCGTGGCAACACGTTGACAGCTCCAAGCTGTCAAACCGGGCGTTGCTGATTGGACCAAGCTTCTGCAGCAGGAAAAATGCGCTATGCGGATTGGACGAGGGTCCGCCAGCTGGTGTATAAAAGAGCGACACCGCCACTCAGTCGTTTGTCCGATTCCTCACTAAATAAAGATTGTTACTGTGAGCCAGCTGTCTCTTGGGTCATAATTGCTGAAGCCACTTCACTGGCGATGAAGGTGGGATCTACTGCTTCGCAGAGCTGAAGTCACAAAGCCGAGGAAAGAGAACCTCTTCTGCCGGCTCAAGTGTTAAGTCACTTGCTGAAGTCACTGGGCGGCAGAAGTCACAACTTCCACTGCACACTCGCGAAGCAGTACTCCGGACCTGGACAGCATGGCCAACCTTGGACACATCCATGAGTTTGACATCCATTATCCCGAGTGCTGGGAGTCGCACTGGGGTCAAGTAAAGGGCTACCTACTGGTCAACAAAATCACGGAAGACCGGCACAAGGCTGTGGCACTTTTGTGCCTCAGTGGGCCGGCAGTGTACGACGTGGCTGTGGGACTCTTCAGCCCGGAACCTGTCGCCTCAGTACCCTACGCGGAGCTCACGGACAGACTCTGTAAGCATTTTATGCCAACAAGGTCCAAACTATTCTGGCGTGTAAACTTCGCGCGGCGGTGCCAACTCCCAAACGAATCAGCAACCGACTTCATCGCCGGGGTCCGTCATGCCGCCCGAAGGTGCCGTTTCCCTGACCTGGAGGACCGGATCTGAGACCAGATTGTCGTGGGGCTCAAAGACGAACGTCTTCAATGGAAGCTAGTTGCAAAGCCTTCATTGAGCCTGGCTGAGGTCACCATGGAAATCATGGCGTATGAAGACAGCCACCGCGAAACCCCCATACAACCGGGCAATGGACCTCATGGGTCAGTCCACCAGGACATAGCCCACAGCAACAACTGGGAAAACGAGGACGTGACCAACATTGATGCCATCCAATGGAGGTTCGAAAAGCTCCAAGGCCGCCGCGATGGTTGCAGGGGACTGACTAGCAACAAAACCACCAGCAAAAACGCCAACTATCAAAAAAGCAATCCTCAAGAACCACCGCCTAGATGCGCCAGCTGTGGAGGAAGCCACCCCAGAGCCACCTGCCGTTCCCGCAACGCCAAATGCCACGGGTCTGGTAAGACCGGGCACATCCGAGCCGCATGCCGAAGCCGGAACCGAGAGAACCTGCATGAGCTTGAGGTGACATCCTCAGGTATGAGACCTACAATGGCCACTAGCAAAAAGCCCCCTGGGTCCTTAGTACAGGCCGTAAACAGGGATAGAGGGTCGCTGGCGGTCCACCAATTACTGAGACCCAAAGTCAAAATCGAAGTCCAGCTACAAGGGGTCCCCTGCGAAATGGAGGTTGACTTGGGCTCTTCAGTCTCCCTCATTTCGTTCAAAACTTTCTGGGAAATATGCCGCTGCAGCAGGCAGCCAATTCCCTTACAACCCACCCAAATCCACCTAGCGGATTTCCAAAAAGCCCCAATCCAACTAAAGGGGAGGGCCAGGATACTGGTGGAATTCAAGCAATTCAGGGAACCTTTAACTGTCTTAGTTACCCGAGGGAACCTAGCTAGCTTAATAGGCCTCGACTGGTTTGAGGCCTTAGGAATCGCAATAACGGGAGTCAATGCAACCCAGGCCGCAAGCCTCGAGGCCGTCTGCAACCAATTCGCAGACGTTTTCAACGGCTCACTAAGAAAATATACAGGGCCCCCAGTCTCCTTAAAATTAAGACCAGAAGTTTTACCAGTCAGAATCAAGGCTAGAAGAGTCCCGTTCGCTCTCAAAAGCAAAATTGAGAACGAACTGGACCGGCTGGTAAAACTGGGCGTTCTGGAACCGGTGGAGGGGGGAAATTGGGAAACCCCTATCGTCACCCCGATAAAACCTAACGGAGAAATAAGGATCTGTGCCGACTATAAAGCCACCCTGAACTGAGCATTAAATTCACATGCTTACCCGGTCCCCGCAGTAAAAGACGTCTTCTCGGCTATACGATCAGGCGCCATCTTTGCTAAACTGGATTTGGTGCAGGCGTACTTACAGCTCCCTGTCACCCAGGAAACCGCGGATGCGCAGATCATCATAACCCACCACGGGGCTTTCAAAGTGAAGCGCCTGCAATTTGGCATTTCAGCAGCCCTGGGCATCTTCCAAGAAATAATGGAAAAAACCCTAAAGGGAATTCCCGGGGTCTGCCCATACTTTGATGACATACTGATAGCAGGCGAATTGGAAGAGATTTTAGCAGAGAGATTGCAGGCAGTTCTAAGTAGGTTCAGAACAGCAGGTCTCAAACTAAAAAGGGAAAAGTGCTCTATAGGGGTAACCTCCACCGAATTCCTAGGGTATAGGATCGATGCCCAAGGAATTCACCCAACCGATTCCAAAATTAGTGCTATTAAATCCGCCCCCACTCCAAAAAACAAACAAGAATTGCAAGCCTTTTTGGGGCTTCTAAACTTTTACCATACATTCTTACCCCATAAGGCAATTATCGCGGAACCCCTGCATAGATTACTAGACAAGGGAACCCCCTGGACCTGGTCCCCTCAGCACGACACTAGTTTCCAGCACCTAAAAAGCTCCTCTCCAATAACTCCACCGTAACTCTCTTCAGGGAAGAACTGCCCCTATGTATTGCATGCGATGCATCCCCATATGGGATCGGGGCAGTTCTAAGTCACTTAATGGAAAATGGAATACAAAAGCCTATTGCGTTCTACTCCAGAACACTTTTAAAAGCTGAGCGCAATTACGCACAAATTGACAGGGAGGCTTTGGCAATCGTTGCCGGCGTGAAAAAATTTCACAACTACCTTTATGGCCGGCAATTTACAATCTTCACGGACCACAAAACCCTTTTGGGAATATTCACTTGGGATAAACAGACGCCCCAAATTCTGTCTCCTAGAATCTTGAGGTGGTCCACGTTTTTATCAGCTTATATGTTCAAATTGGTCCATAAGCCTGGGAAGGAAATGGCCCATGCCGATGGATTAAGCAGACTGCCTCTGCCTTCAAATGACCCCGACCCTGCCCCAGCAGGCAACATCCTAGTGATCTTAAAGTTACCGGAATGCCCCTTATCCGCAAAGGACATCACAACAGCTTTGGCTACAGATAGAACTATTAATAGAGTACTAGGCTGGGTTACCTCCGGGTGGCAGGCCAAATGCCTGGGACCTGAGTTCCAGGCATACTTCACCAGGAGACAGGAACTGTCATCCCATCTAGGGTGCGTACTATGGGGCAACAGAGTTGTTGTCCTGGACAAACACAGACCCAAAGCTTTGCACACACTGCATGAGGGGCACCCTGGGATGGTAAAAATGAAAGCGTTAGCCAGGAACTACGTATGGTGGCCGGGCATCGATAAAGACATCGAAGCACATGTGGCAGGGTGCTACCTTTGTCAACAAGCAAGGCCAGCACAACCACAGGCCCCAGTCCATAAATGGGAAGCAACCAGGAATCCTTGGTCCCGGGTACATTTAGATTTCGCAGGGCCCTTCCAGGGACAGGTATTCCTAAACGCTGTGGACAGCTATTCCAGGTGGCTAGAGGCCGTTCCCGTTAGCAGCACCACTACGGCTGCCACTGTGCAGGTACTTAGGGGGCTTTTTGCCACTCATGGCCTTCCTGACGCCTTGGTCTCAGATAACGGGCCCCAATTTACCTCTTGTGAATTCCAGATTTTCACCAAGGAGAACTCTATTAGGCATGTCACTTCGGCTCCGTTCCATCCCTCGTCTAATGGCTTGGCTGAGGTTATGGTGAAATCTACAAAGGACGCACTTCGGAAGATCATCAGAGGTAACTGGCACCGCCGGTTAGCCCAATTCCTATTGGCCCAACACTCCACCCCCTGCACGGCCACAGGAAAGTCACCGGCAGAACTTCATTGGGGACAACGCCTCGTGACCAGACTAGACAGAATGCACCCGGACAGAGCGACAGCAGAACCAGAACAACCCCTCCCTCAAAGAACCTTAGAGAACCGGCAGAGCGTTTGGGCAAGGAACTACGGGGGAGGGAACAAATGGATTCAGGGGGTTGTAATTGAACAAACGGGACCCTTATCCTACATTATAGACACTGGCAAAGACTGCCACATATGAAGGCATATTGACCAACTAAAGAAATGAAGTGTGGAAAACCCAGCTGAAGGAAACGATGAGATACGGGGACTACCAAACCCTGCCAGTGGACTAGACACTCCCCAATACATCACCCCACCAATGCCATGGCAGCAAGAGACGAGCCAAAGGCTTCCAGGGGCCGAACCTATGCATCTACCTTCTCATCCAGG